>NC_137006.1:22448688-22516188 GCF_032717465.1 Coenobita brevimanus | reverse complement strand
TAATGTGCAAAAACTGTTTTATTTATTTTTTTTTTCGAATTTTTGGACAGAATTGATAATTGTGGGCTCAGTGGCAGTATGGAAAAAAAGATAACAGTATTTCGAAACATTTTGTGATGAAAAGGATATTAATTAGTCAATTTTTACTAGCAAGCACTAGTATCATGTACCCCCCTTAAGAAAAATATGTTAACTTTAGACTACACACACACACACACACACACACACACACACACACACACACACACACACATATTAGAGAGAGAGAGAGAGAGAGAGAGAGAGAGATGTATAGACCAACCTTGAGAGATGTTAACGGCCAAAATATAGAGGAGTTATTGCATGCTGACTGAACTGATGATTCTGGTCTAGAGTGAGTTATTTGTAAAATAATTAAATCTCACGCAACTCATAAAAAAAGGATACCAGACATCCCTGACCATTGTGTCTCTCACTTGGACCTATTCCTCATAAATAACCCAGATCAGTACAAGATAGAGGTACTGTCGCCACTTGGATCATATGGCCACAATCTCATCAAGGCCTCATCTTTCAGTTGTCCAAAACCTCCTCATTCTGAACTGGTCAGGGTGACGATTTGTCACTTTGATAACGCAGGCGAGGATTGATTTGGAAATCATCAAACTCATGCTCCACAGTAGTCACTCCTCTACACTGACATCAGCTCTGCCAAAACCAACATAATTGACTTAATGCAAGTCGGTACAGAATTGTTCATAACTTCTCAACACTTCACTGAGAGATCGAACTCCACCAAATGGTTCAGCTGTACTGTATGTGTGCCAATGCAACCACCCAAAAGTCTTTAGTATATAAATTACTGAAAAAAAGCTACTGAATCAATCACCTTGAAATTGCTAGAAACTATGCAAAAACATTAATAAAACTCACCATATCATTCTTTTTTCATCACAACCAAGTATCAAAACTATCAACTAACCCTAATGACAAAAGCATATTTTGGCCAACTCTCAGTTCATTCAGTTGTAAACTACAAATCATCATCCATTCCCCCCCCTCCAAAAAAAAAAAAAAAAAAAAAAGGCAAAAACTCTGAAAATGGCCTCCTTGAAAAGCTGACATTCTTGCCAGTACGTTAGACAAAAATCTAATTAAGAGAAAAATAAACGACCAGATTGTTGATGTACTAGAACCTGACTAAACTGCCCTCCTGAAGATACGAACTAGACATGTAAAATCCATTCCAGACAATTAACCAACCAACAAAGTTTCAGTTCCAGATAGCATTCCCTCAACAGTTTTTAAAAAGTGTTCCTAGAACTTGTGCCTGTGCTGCCTAAAATACTCAAATTATGAACATGTACTTTTCATTCCTTTTTTCTTGAAAAGAAGCAAACATTCACCCGATTCCATAGAACAAAAGTTGCTCTGATCACTCTGATTGCAGACACAAAGCTATCACATCTTCTCTTAGTAAGCACATCTTAAACACTTTGATTCCAACAACTTAATTACTGCCAGATAATATAGATTTGTCACAACAGATCCGCTTTTGACACACTCAGTTTCAGTACCAATAGAATCCAATAGTCAGTTGACAATCATGTAGAAACCCACGCAGTGGCCCGCGATACTACTAAAGCTTTTGACACCGTTCAGTTTATCCAACCTCCCTTGGTACGGTCTATCTTCTTCAGGTCTGCTGATCTTGTAATTACCTCACCAATAGAAAAATAAGGGTCAAGAAAAATTACTTACATCTCATTTTCCACTCCACCGAAATATCCCCATTTTGTTTTCCTGGTTACCATCTCCTTACAAATTTCTGTAACAAGGGCGGCACCTGTTGTTATATCAAATCCCAGTATGCGGTTGACAATGTCTTAAACTTCACTTCAGTTAATTCTGATTACTCACTGTATAAACTAAATCATGAAAATATTACCAAATATATCTGTGTAGTCTGTCGCTCCCCCAGTGCTTCTTCAGAACCCAGTGTATTTGACTCCATATCCACACTGAGTAACCTTAACCTTGCCCTTAGCACCGAAATAACCATTTTGGGTGCTTTTTACGTACATAATGTTGAAAGATTATTGCATTCTGCCAGGACTGACGATGCTGGTCTAGTGTGTGAGCTGTTTGCAGAATCGTTTAATCTCATGCAGTTGGTAAAGCAACCAACCAGAATACCAGATAATCCTGATCATAATGCCCATCTCTTGGATCTATTCCTGACAAATAATCCATATCAATACAGGATAGAAGTACTGTCACCACTTGGATCCTCCGACCGCAATCTCATCAAAGCCTCATTAGTTAGCCCCCCCACACCTCCCCATTCTGAACCTATCAGGGTGACCCGATGGCACTTTGATAGGGCAAAATGGGATGGATTTAGAAATTATCTTGCTGACCTTCCATGGCAGTCTTTCTTCTCTAGGGATGTCAGTTCTACCCAGTCCCACATTAATGACTTAATACTAGCTGGTATGGATTTATTCATACCATGTCAACAGTTCACCAAAAGATCGAACTCTCTAAAGTAGTTTGAAAGCAATTGTGCCAGAGCAACAGCCCAAGAATCATTAGCATATAAATCTTACTTAAAGTAAAAAAAACATCTGAATCAGTCTGTCAATTTAAAACTGCTAGAAACCATACAAAAGCTGTAATAAATCTCGCTAACTCAAACTTTCTTCAAAAACAAGCATCAAAACTACTTAACAACGCTGATGACAATAGAATATTCTGGACAACTCTCAGTTCTTTCAGTAATAACTTAGCAAGTCATCATCCATTCCCCCACTAAAATCTTCAAATGGCAACATTACAAATGACCCTCGTGGAAAAGCAAATATTTTTGCCAGTAAATCTGCCAGAAATTCTATCATAGAGGAAGTCAGCCAGAACGTCCCAATACTTGAACTCGACTCTCCCGAAACTGTTCCACTTAAAATACAGACAAGCTATGTAAAATCCATCCCAGACAGTTTACCAACCAACAAAGATCAAGGCTCAGATGGAATTCCTCCAATTGTTTTGAAAAAGTGTTCCCAAGACCTTGGCTCTGTTCTAGCTAAATTATTAAGACTATACATACGTGCCTCTTCATTCCTTATTTCATGAAAAGAAGCCAATATCCACCCAATTCCAAAGAAAGGAAGTTCCTCTGACCCCTCTGATTACTGACCTGCTGTCAAATCTCTTGGTAAAATATTTGAATTTCTTTTATTTAATTAGCACATAGTTAAACATCTTGAATCCAACGATTTAATTAGTGACAGACAATCAGGTTTTCGCCACGAAAGATCCACCATTGACATACTCAGTCTCCTGACTCATACCATCCATCACTCAATCGAGCTACATGGAGGAACTCAGGCAGTAGCCCTTGATATTTCTAAAGCTTTGGACATAGTATGGCACCGCTCCCTGCTGTCCAAACTCCCTTGCCATGGACAAACGTCTTTTGTTCCTCTGCTTTCCACATATCTCAGCGACAGAAAAATAAAAGTAGATGATGTATATTCGAATTTCCACTCAGTTGACTCCGGCGTGCCACAGGGATCAGTTCTGGTGCCAACCCTGTTCCTGGTTCATATTAATGATCGTTTATCTGTCACCCTCAATTCCATCCATTCATATGCAGATGACTCAACACTTCACAGTTCACTCACACTTAAACACCCATTCACAAAGTCTAATATCTCTAACTCTCTACTCAGTACAGGCATCTCCTTAAATCAAGACTTATCTACGATCAGTGGATGGGGACAAATCAACCTTGTCTCATCTCAGGCTAGTAAAACCAAATGTATACAATATACTAATAGACAGATATTACCAGATTCGTATATTACCTTCAGAGCTACTAATATTCCCATTTCCAAAAATAATGAAACTCTTAGTGTCTCACTTAACAATGCCCTCAGCTGGACCTCTCATGTCAGATCACTTGCCAAAACCGCCTCAAAGAAACTTGGATTGTTGTACAGAGTCCGTAACTTCTTCACTGACGAGCAGTTAGCTATAAATTATAGGAGTCGTGTGCATTCTCAGCTTGAATATTCCTCACCCTTGTGGAATGGTTGTGGAGAGGTTGCATTAAAACACCTAGACTAAATTCAGAACAAAGCTGTTGGTATTTTTAATAACCCTGCTATTAAAAATAAACTACCTCCCCTACAAGTAAGAAGGAATGCTGCCTCCCTTGCACTATTATACAGATGTTTTTATGGCAAATGCTCAGAGGAAGTTGCGTCCACTGTGCCACCTCTCCATGCCTTCCCTCGTGCTACACGGGCATCTGGTAGAGCTAATGACTGGAATGTCACTCAATCATATTTCAGAAGTTCTGCCTATCTGAATTCTTTTATTCCCTGAACTCCATCTCTCTGGAACTCGCTTCCCCGGAGTTGTTTCCCCCCAAACTTCAACCTACATCTGGTCAAGTCCAACTGTTACAGATATTTTATGAATGGAGGACGCCAGTAATCTGGTGTATGGATTATTGTTTTTATTCATTTGCTTTTCATTCCTCTGTTCTGTTATTTAAAAAAAAAAAGAAGTCAATGCCGGTGTGCCTCAACGGCCCGTTTTGGTTCCAACCCTGTTCCTCCTTTATATAGTGTTCTCTTGTTTGTCACCCATAAATCCATTCACTCGTATGCAGATGATTTAATGCTACAAAGTACCTTTTAATTTAGCCACGTTGTCACGGAGTTTAATATCTTTAACTAAGAACTCAGCACAGTAATTTCTATAAATCAATACTTATCTAGGATCATGGAATAAGGAGAAAAACTATAAATATCTCATCAGTGCTAAGAAAGCCAAATTTATCCAATGCACTTATAGACAGATATTGCTTAATTCGTATTATAGCCTTCAATACAACCAATATTTCTATTGTGTAACAGTATTGATATTCCTGGTGTTTAACTGAAGAAAGCCCTCAGTTGGACTTCGCACGTTAGACCACTGGGTAAAACCGTCTGAAAGAAACTTTGATCCATATACACGGTCCATAACTTCTTCATTGACGATTAGTTAACTAAAATTTGTTAGTCATGTTATGTGCTCTTGGCTCGATTATTGTTTATCCTCATAGAGTGGCTGTGGACAGGTTGCACTGAAATAGCTGGATGAAATTATAAGCGAAGATATAAGAACACTTAATAACCCAGTAGTTACAAACAAGATTCTTCCTCAGACAAGATAAAGGAATGTTGCCTCCCTTGCATTGTTTTACACATACATACGAGTATATGGCAGATGCTCAGATGAACTTACATTCCTTGGGCCATCTTTCCACGCCTTCCCACATGAAACATACGCGTATGGTAGTACTCATGACTTGATCGTCACAATACAGAGTTTTTGTCCATCAAAATTCCTTTATTCCTCGAACGGCTTCTCTTTTGAAACCGTTTTCCGAAAATAGTTTCCCCACAAACTTCAGTCTTCGGCAGTTCAGATCAAGCAGTTGCAGATCTTTCTGTGAGACGAGGACACCTGCAGTGTGCTGTACAGATTTTTCTTCTTTATTGAGTTGTTGTTTTTTTCTCTATTCATCTTTCTTATTGTATACACACACACACACACACACACACACACACACATATATATATATATATATATATATATATATATATATATATATATATATATGGAGCCTCTGTGGTACAGTGGTAGAGTGTGCGTTTCGCACGCTGGTGAGCGCGGGTTCGCCTCCAGCCAGAGTTGTAAAAACTTTGGGAAGCGTTCACCAAGCCACTTGCTACTTTGGCAGACACAAGGGGTGCTGTGGTTGAACCAGTGTCGCATACTAGTATGCTTGCACCCAATCGGCTTAACGCGGGTCGATTACACTTGGTTCACAGACTACACACACATCCAAAGGCACTACAACACTACAATTACACTTACAAGGACTTCTCACCCTACATACAGTCTCTACCAGACAGCATAAGCCACTTGGTAGAGATGCATTGACTGTATCGTCTCTGCTTTGGTCGGGATAGGCCGGTCCTGCAGTGGACCTCAACGGCTAATGATGATGATGATGGTAAATATTCTGTGTAACAACCTTAAACCAGTTTTTTGTTTATGCTGATTTTTACGCTATTTCTGATCATTGTCAATGCGTAGATTCCGAATATTCTATTTGTTTTTTTGTAAATCTAGAGTTACAGGCATTATGTAACAATATATGTATCGTAGAAGGAGGGGGACTGTAACTAGTTACCATTTCGAGAATGTTTAGAATGTCAAAGATTTTATATATTTTCCGGTGTATATGATGAATATAACTAGAAAATGAGCAAACAGTAACATCACAAGGTATGCAGGGCACATAGTATCTAGTAATGCACTTTTCATCTTGGCTTTCTTCTGTAGCTGTCATGACAATCGTGCAACATTCCTCAAAAGTAATCACCCATCATCGCTTCGTTCCACCTGCCCTGATATCTGGTTTCCATCAGCAGAATGTCCTGGTGGAACCGTTCGCTATGTTCCTCGCTGACTGCACCCAAGTTGCCTTTGAAGGATTCAAGTTGTGAATACAGCTAGTGCAGTTTCATTAACATTCTGCATCCAAGCTGGTGGAATGTGCCAATCAGGTCATCGATGAGCTGTACGGACTATGGTCTCCTCTGGTTGCCAAGAGAACCTTCCACAGCCCATCTGAAAGCATTCCAAGCACGCTATTCATCATCGGCCATTTTCCCTGGAGTTCACGATTTGCAAGCATTCTTTGAACTTGCGCCCCAGTGAATATGCCAGCCTTCACCTTTGCCATGCTGAACTTGGGAAACACTGATTAGATAAGCAGAAACGCATCGCCATCCTTGTCGATGGCTTTCACGAACTGTTTAAAAAAAAAAGTCCTGTGTGTAGCGGCGGCAGCAATACTTTCTCTCTGAAGATCAGTGGAGCTTTCAGAACATTGCACGAGCCTCGTGTAAGACTCTCTCTGAGAGGCCGTTCTTTCGTCACGAAATGTTCTCCATTGCTCCGGCTGTCCCACATGCATAAAAACATGAGTACTTAGTATAACCTCCTTCGATTCCAAGAAGGAACGAAATCATTTTGAAATCTCACATATTTCCCATCTGTGATCTGAGTATTTGATCTTTGTCAGACAAATCTTCACATTTTTATAGCCTTCTTTCATTTCCACAGAATGTGCAACTGGAATTGATGGGAGTTTATCCCTGATATGCAAAAGTACAGCTTTTAGGCTCTTCACGGAACTGTTTATGAAGTGTCGCCATTCTGAGGCCTTGTTATCCACTCCCATGGCTTGGAACAAACCTCTAACATCAAAACAGTAACACAACAAGTTTTCTTCACAAAATCGGAACAAGGATGCAAGTTTGCCATAGCGATTCCTGTAACTCAGCTTGCAACTGGGGTCCAACAAGTTCCATTCACTTAGACGTGATGCCAGCAGCTCAGCACTAGACTTGGTGAGTCCTAAATCTCGGACCAAGTCATCCAGTTCTTCCTGATTGGGAAAGTATGGATTGTCTCCGGAATATTCTCCAATATACGATTCATCATGACTTTCCCTCCAATCATCGACAATGTCATCATGGTCAGAGACAACTTCCGTGTCTGCTGGAGGGACAGGAATCGCCAGCTCATCATTGGGAGGCACCGAAGAGCTCATAGAAGGCAAAATAGGATATACAATGTTCTTTCTGTCCATAACACTCTTCGCACGTTCCCTCTAATGCAGCAGTAGAAGTTTAAAAAAGACTAGCTAGCCTATTTATTTAATGTAGAAGAAAGATGAAAATTGTCATAATTTGGTTGAATGAAATAGTTTTTAGGTTTTATAAGAATGGCGACTCAAAAGGTCTTAGTAACTCTCGACCTATGAACTTATAATCATTTACAGTATTTACAAACTCTTCACTAAAGTCCTCACGAACGGGATACCCACAAATTAGGAAGAAAACCAACCTCATGAGCAGGCAGGATTCCGAAGCGAGTATTCGACTACTCGTCATCTACTTGCAGTAAAGAAGTTAATTGAATACAACTACTCAGAAGAAAATGTAGCAATTATGAATTTATTGCTGAACATGAAGTAAACGGGAATAATGTAAACTTGCTCGAAAACATGTACAGAGAGGGAACTGATGCAGATAAGTGACATACTCAAATGACTCAGAAAAAAAAAAAAAAAAAAAAAAACTGAGACTGTCTATTGCCAGGGATATACAATTTCACCAAAATTATTAACATCATGTCTTGGGCCTCTTGGCATTTTCAGAAAGCTAGAATGGGAGAACAAAGAAGTAAATATGGATGGAAAATACTTAAATAATTTAAGATTTGCAAATGATATTATCCTAATCCCAGAAACAGCAAAGACATTACAAGAAGTGTTAAATTGGTTAAATAGCAAGGTCTCACAGTACGGCTAAAGATGAATTGGAGTAAAACTAATGTTTAAACCAAATACACCAAAGGGTGCAATCAAAATAATTGAAGACATTTTTGATGAAGTTGAGCAGTACAATTACCTGGGATGAACACTAAAATTAAAGTAAAACCATGAAAACAAAGGGAAAAGACGTGTTACAAGTGGATAGAAAGCGTTTGGAAGACCTAAAGACACATGAAAAGTAGCTTGCAAATACGAATGAATGGAAAAGTGTATAGTGATTGAATAATCCCCACTATAAGCTACGATTGTGAGACACTGAAACTAACAAGATAAATAGAAAAGAGACTTTCTCTCTCTCTCTCTCTCTCCAGTATATATATATATATATATATATATATATATATATATCTATATATATATATATATATATATATATATATATATATATATATATATATATATATATATTATACAAGGAAGAGAGCGAGAGTAGCATGACGAAATACGATATCATAATTCCTCCATTAAATGCCATGGCTATTTACAAACATAAGTTCCTGAATGGAAAATAAAATTCTTGGGCAAATAAGTAAATATTGGCTGATTTCAAAGTTCAAATTTAAATACGAACTCCGGAACAATTGCTTTTCGTAGGATAAGAATTGTGCGTTACTGCGCTAGAAAGAAACAAAAAACGTGGAGAGGAGTTCTTGCACTTTCCTTTCCTTGTCTTGCCTTTAACAAAAGATATTACTTAAACCAGGGAGTTGATAAAGTGTTTGTTCGTTGTCCAGATATTCATTTCTTCACCGAGGTGTTCAGCGTTCGAGAAAAGTAAAGGTATGTTTAATAATTATATTGTTTCGAATTCGGATAACACTAAGTGACTGTATTGAACAGAATGATGTGGTACACTCTGTAGATTAAAATTACCCATTCGTTGAGCACTTGCCTGTGCCCAGCCAGCATTAAAGTCTACCGAGATAATCGTCATGTGACACCCTGAGGCTGTAATCAAGATTAACTTCTCTCAGTTCAGGTCCTGCCATGTATACTTGAACTATTTACTTTAGCTAGTGATGATTTAAAGCCATTTAGCTGAAATAAGATCAATCAATGCTCATTCAAGCACTGCACGTCCCGGTGAGCCTTGGGCTGCAGCTAACACACAAACAATATTCTGCCCAAGTTAGTCTCATCACTTCAGATCAATCAGTAGCATTAAAGTTAGGTCATTCACATCGAGTTTACCCTACTCAGGTTATAATAAGGAAAGTTTAGGGCAGTTCAGGTCAGTTAGGTCTAGTTAAAGGCTTCACGTCCAAGTAGACAAAGTTTATTTTATGAAGGTCGAAATACCTCTGTTTCTTTTACAGGTGATGAACGCTCAACAGACGTGTAGATATCAGTGGAGGAATGGAGTGGCTCTTATGATCTTCTTGCTCATTGCCTACATTATCTACAAAACGAATGTGCCCATGTTATATATTCAGCATGTAAGTTCACTCAAACCAGCGGTATCTAGTGACTTACACACTCATAGCGGCCACCCACTTCCGGCTGAAGAACTTTCCTCTAATGGAGAACACATCATCACCAGGACCAAGGTAGTCTTAACCTGTCATCACAGGAGATTATATGTGACTTTCCTTGCCTATCAGTAAGTTTTGATACTAATGTTGTTGCCACTATTGTCATTTTTTGTTATATTAAGCTCTGTCTGTCAAGAACTATATTTGATAATAATTACTGAATGTTATTTTATACCTGGTACTGCCATAGCACTTTAATAATTCTTTTAGGGAGGACTTCATTTTCGTCCCTTGTAAGTGGCATATTCCTTCATGAAATAAAACACAACAAGTAATCCCTTCAACCAACACAAAATTGTTTTGCATAGCTTAGGACAGACGACAAGTAAGAAATCCAGCAATGTAAATCATTATTATACAAGTCACAAAAAGACATCATAATGAAGACATCATTTCTTGCCGCACACAACACAGGTCAACACAGCTCCTTGGTGGGACGGAGGTAATGACTGCAAATGCGAGGGTAGATTCTGCAGAGCTGAGAGAGAACTATTAGACAGTGAAGCTCTGGGTGGTACCTGTGGGCGTCGGGCATGGGCAGCAGGTCCGGGGCAGCGAGTGGTGTCGTTGTGTGTGTTTGGTCGCAGTGATCAATATACAAGAGGCCTAGACGATATCCTGAAGACGGTAAGGTATTTGGGGGCGCATGTTCAGAAAAAAAAAAAAAGTGGTTATTTTGTACTCGTTGCAGGTTAAAATGCAAAATGACCTACAGTGAAGTTCGTGCATTGCTGCTGGTGATGAATTATAAACGGAAGCAGAGCAACTGTTCACAGCCTACAGTATAATAATAAAATGGGATCATATGTCCATATTAAACGTCCCACGAACCAGCCATGTGCCACTTGGCACTCAACTGCACACGCATCTCCCTACCCTCATTCCCCTTCCTAATCCCTTCCATCCACCCTGTTTCTCATTGAATAACCTCTTTGGAACCATATGACTGTCTCAATTGCTAGAAAACTCTCGAAGGACAAGACTGTCCCAGGCAATAAGTATCAATGTTAGCAAAGATTTTATTAACAGACTAACAGTACCATTATCCTTTAAATGATAAGCCGCTTGAAATTTTCAGTTACTGTAGCGAAGGTCATACTATCTGAGTAAATTTCTTATCACTTGTATGTTCTTTTTATTTTTCAATCTATAATCTACCATGAGACGAAAAGCATCGCCCAGTCATAAACAACAGTACTGAATACTAGCATTTTCTTTCAAGGGTCTACAAGAGAATACAATTGGCAAACCTTTGTGACAAATATCTCCTACTCAACGTCTTTATGGCTTTCTCCTTGAGTATAATGGGCGATACAGAATGAAGACAGTTCTGGCTTCATACCAGAGCTCTCACATACAGCGGTAGAGTGCCAATATTTATTCTAGAAGCTGAATCTCCCAAACATGGCTGACATAAGCGAAGCTTGTGAGGTAGAGGCAAAACCTTGTGCACCTTTCAATAATGATTTCACCAGCACACCAAATACTGTATCACACTGGCGAGTGTACTCACACATTCGTTCGCAATCGTTGTTGAGGTGTCATGACAGGACCTGATTTATCTCGGTTTCAGTTTTATTTGATTTTCTGATGAGTAACTAGGCATATTATGTCAAAATACTACTGTATAATCGAACCATTGACGCATCAAAACTGTTCGTGAAATTGTGAAATGATAATGACAGAAGAAATTTTCTGTGTACTAGAAATCCAGGTCTGCTGGGTTTTCGGAGTTATTTTATGAGAATTTTAAACGGGCTATGGAAGACTGAAATAATTTCAGTTGTTCTCCTTATCATCTTCACTTTTCAATATATTTTTGAGGAAATTGTAAATATTAAAGAATGATGTTGCCAACTAGGGATAGCCACAATGAAAATCACCCACCGACCAGCAGGAGGTTAAGAATGGTGATTATTATGCTAATTAGGAAACGAATTATCAGTGTGAGTTGATCAGTGATAAGGAAACGCGTGAGGTGATTATGAAGCAAGGGGGTCGGCAGTTTAGAAACTGAGCCATATTGATACTAACTAGTTGATAAAGGCACTGAACGACAATGGTGCTCAGATGAGGTGAACTGAGGATGTGATCGAATTAGTGTGGTGACTAATATTGCAAAATGGTAATCAAGTTTCTTTCTTTTTTTTTTTCAGTGGTCAGATGGAGTTGCGATAAAGGCAAGGATATTAAGTAACCTGAGGGTGTTACGGTGTGTGTTTGGTAACAGTTTGGGTATACAGTATGAGGAACCTGGTCATAACTCCAGAACTCTGAAACCGTTTCCTTAACCTGTATTCTCCTCTGTGTACGGCTAGTCCTTCAGGCGCAATGAATTGAGGCATAACTGAAATGGACGCTTGGTTTTGGTCTCGTCTTGAACGTTCTCAGGGAGGAACAACTTTTGAAAATTCGGTAACTTAAAGAAGTGTTTAGAAGGGGAGGTATTTCTAACTGATCATGAAGTACAGGGTTGTTGTTGATGTGTTACGGAGAGTATACGTAGGACCGAATGAGAACAGATTTGGTGATGTGTGGTTAGATACCAAATAAATGGCTGTTGTGATTACGAGTCAGGAAAGGAAAATTCATGAAGTTGATAAACAGGTTGTAATTTCGAGGTGAAGTGATGATTGCTAAGATGGTACCGGCAGTGATTGTCAAACGGTGGTGTCTCTAACAGGGTTGGGTCAATATATTTACTACTAATAAATTTTCTTTCCAATTATCTTTAAATCAGCTACTCTGATAATTTCAAACAGTTACGTTCAGTGAACCGTGTCCTTATCAAACAATTAACTTCGATAAATTTTCAATTGTCTCCACTTGATTTTAGCTCACAGACTTGACAGCAACAGTGTGAGAGAGGACAAAGTACGTTCTTGTATCCAGTTCAGTAATCGGTCTTCACTACACTGAATATGGCAAGTGCAGCTGAAAACCAAAAAACACGTGTCATTCAGGCGTTAGCCAATAAGAATTCGACGTGATTGACGTTGGTACCTGAGATACCTAGTGGCAGAACCGTTAATAATTCCGAGGCTGATTGAAGAAAATATTTATTTACAATGACTGGCAATTTCAAACCATTCAGAAAAAAAACTGTAGCAATATCAGCCTGAATTATTTTCTTTGGTAATTTACGAAGTATGAAAACTTACTCAAATAACTTGACAGACTAAATTTATGATTATTTAACGAATTCATTCTTATGTATAGATAGATAGATAGATAGATAGATAGATAGAGAGATAGATAGATACAGATATAGATAATAGGAAGATATAGAAATAGATATAGATATATACAGTAGATAGATAGACGATATAATAGATAGATAGATATAGATAGATAGGTAGATAGATAGGAAGATAGACAGATAGACAATTATATATATATATATATATATATATATATATATATATATATATATATATATATATATATATATATATATATATTTATATATATATATATATATATATATATATATATATATATATATATATATATATATATATATATATATATACTATATATATATATATATATATATATATATATATATATATATATATATATATATATATCTATACAGTATATCTATATATATATATATCTATATACTGTATATATATATATATATATATATATATATATATATATATATATATATATATATATATATATATATATGGGGAGTGTGTCGTCCTGTCTCGGCTACCTCCCTTTCCTTGGGGGAAGCAGCCTAGGTATATATATATATATATATATATATATATATATATATATATATATATATATATATATATATATATATATATAACAAAAGTGATGATATCTAGGGTTGGTAGCGGTACTGTCAAAGACGAGACAAAGTGGCCATGTGCAGTTTGCCACAAGGGGGTGAGAAGTAATTCCATCTTATGCAGTGTTTGTGAGAAATGGGTACACAAAAGATGTAGTGGTGTCAGAGGTAGACTGCAAGATAATGCTGTTTTTTTGTGTGAGGCGTATCGGGGAGAGCAGGTGGAGAGTGTCAGGCGTGAATGGATTGGACTTGCTGGTGAGTCTCCTGAATGTGTGGAAGAGTTTTGTTATTTGGGAGACATGTGTGCTGAAGGTGGGGCTTGAGCTAGCTCTGTGGCTAGGGTGAGAAGTGGTTGGAAGAAGTTCAGGGAGCTGTTGCCTCTCCTGACATTGAGAGGACTCTCGGACGTGCTAAGGGGTCTTTGTATGCAGTATGTGTTAGAAGTGTAATCCTGTATGGTATTGAGACCTGGGCAGTAAAGGAGGAGGATATTAGCAGGCTCAGACGTACAAAAATGACAATGATTAGGTGGATGTGCAGTGCGTCCCTGCGTACAAGGCCTGGGGGGGCTGGGTTTACGATGGAAGAGTTGAGAGGTAGGATGGGACTGGAGTGTATTGGTGTTGTGATGAGGAGAGGTAGATTGAGATGGCTTGGGGCATACGGAGAGGATGAGAGACGATAATTGGGTGCAGAAAGTGAGAAGTGTTAATACTGGTGGTGGGGTTGTGAGGGGTAGACCGAGAAAGAGGTGGGACGAAGTCATTAAGTGTAACCTCAGGTTAAGGGACTGAACAGAGAGGCTGCAATAGGTCGACTCGGTGCCTCTTTAACCCCTGCACAGTTGTTGACTTTTGTACACAGGTTTCACTCACCCCTGTGTAGAGAACACCTCTCATGTGTGGGGAGGCTCCCCACATACAGCTCTTTTCAACAGGGTGGAGTCAAAGGCATTTCATCTCTTTAAGTCTCCACCTTTTACTGGCTTTCTTCAACCTCTGCGTCTTCCCCACACTGTTGCATCTTTATCTCTTTTCTCTCACTGCTTCAATGGTCACTGCTCCTCTGAACTTTCTGCTTGCACCCCTCCACCACTACGGGGGGCGCATAGCACCCGTGTAGCAACAAACTCTCATCCCTTTTCTGTCCATCTCGCTAATGGAAGAATTAACCATTACTACCAGCCCTTCATACTGTATATGCAACAGGTCAACTCTGAAACTGTCTCCCTCTGCATTACCTGCTCCCTATGATGTCCAGTCTTCAAACTCTGTGTCTCCAGGCATCCCGAAATGAATGGATCTTGAATTTGGCTCTCTGTTATCTTGTTCTTGTTTTTTTCTTGGAGAGAACAGTCTTGCGGGCTCTTGGCCTTTGGTTCCTTCTTTGTTGCATAATAAAGATGTAGCAGCAGTAGTAGTTGCCCCAGATTCATCTGGAACGTAAACCCAGTGGACTGAAAATGGAGATGCCCTTCAGCAGCATACCATCCTCCCGTTGAGGGAGAGATGGGAATGATGGATGCTCGTATAAGAGGGCAGCTTCAATGCCTAATCATACCTGTGCCACCACATTAAGGCGACCCTCACCAGCACCCCTCAGCAATGGAACACACACACACACACACACACACACACACACACACACACACACACACACACACACACACACACACACACACACACACACACACACACACACACACACACACACACACAGAAATGTGTGTGCTTGTTAATATGTGAGAGTGAATAAGTATGAGTACGAGCGAGAATGTGCGAGTTAGAGCAAGAAAGGGTGCGATTAACCTTGCCAGTGCGTGTGCGTTTGTGGGTGTGGTAATGGATATCGGTGTCAGTTTGAGTGTGAAAGTGTGTGAGGGTGTAGCGTCGGTGTGGGCTTCAGTGTTAGTGTGAAAGTGTGTGTGGGTCTGGGTTGCAGTGTGGATGTGAAAGTGTGTCAATGTGGGTGTGTAACTGAGCGTGAAAGCCAGTGACTAAGTGTGTGTGTGGGGTGGGGGGGTTGAGTGCGTTGGGTGGGCGGTTGGGAGGGTGGTTGAGTGTGGGTGTTGATGTGTAAGTGAGAGTGGGTGTGGGTGTGTTAGTGTGGATGTTGTGTGAGTGGGTGAGAGTTGGTGTGTGTGTGTGTGTGTGTGTGTGTGAGAGAGAGAGAGAGAGAGAGAGAGAGAGAGAGAGGCGAGGTGACGGGACTTTAATATTTGACTGTATATGCTATTGAGCTATGATGCATTACCGAGTGCAATCAGTTGTTTTCACTGTGTTCGTACAAAATACAATTATTTGCGTTAAAATCTCCAGCAATTACAGAACTAGGTGTATGTGTTTGAGAGGAGAGGTGTGGGTTGTGTTGTGATAATATGGGGTGATAGCTGTCAGGGGAAGATTTTTGTTTTAAAATTTGCTATCATTTTAGGTAAGTATGTGACACTCAGTGACTATTTTCCAATGTGGTGTCATTCTCGAAAAAAAACACTATGTTGTTTGTGTTGTGTCTTTGTGAAGGTTGGGTGTATGAATATGGTGAGACCTCCATAACCATCAATTCTGTCTGTGCGGATGTGTGAGTAGTGCTTGATGTCTAAAGTTGTGTGTGTACGTAAGAACACTGTCTCTTGTAAGAGTACAATGTGCATTTAGTGTTTGCGAAGGTATTCAGTCGGTGGTATTTTGGTGCAGATGCCGTCGACAGTCAATACTCGTATTAACATATTTATGCTCTTTTGAAAGAAATACACTGAGGTGGTTTGGACATGTGGAGAGAATGGAGAATGAAAGACTGACTAAGAGGGTGTATGTAGGTGAGGTGGAGGGAGGGAGAGGGAGGGGTAGACCGTGGATGAGGTGGAGGGATGGAGTTGAGAGGTATATGAGGGAGGGGGGGGTGAGTTGGGGGAGGGGAGTCAAATGGTGGGTGACAGAGTGACTTGGAGGCGTTTTGTCTGCGGCCACCCTTTGCGGGATTAGGGCGTCGGGCTATAGATAGATAGAAAGAAGTGGTGTCATGAGGTGCAGCTTGAGTATGGTTGGTCAAGAAATATATGATGTCCATGCATTTAAGTATCTTGTTTGTACGATGAGCAAGTATACTCATTTAAAGTATAAAGTGCAAGAAAGGGTACAGCATAGAATGAGTGCTGCGGGTACACAGAGGGTGGATGCATATATTATTTTGGTGAGCATACATATACATAGAAGCTATTGCATGACAATACAGTATTGTAATTCCTATTGGATGGATGTCTGACTTGCATTTTGCTAGATGAAAACAAGTCTGGAATGAGATAATTATAAATGATTTATTTAAGAGTACTGTAAAATTAAAAAAACACAACTATGTTCCCAGTTCCGTCCAAAGAAAATTTACACCTGGAAAAATACAACGAAAACATAGCTCTGCTAGTACGTGTTTCAAATAGTCCGATTTTTCCGTTATACTAGTATATTCGCCAAACTTTGGGAAGATAGTTGTGTCTTTGTACCTTGGGAGGAAGACAGACTAAGGGAGAAGTTTGCCAGAGATATCGTGTTGATGATTCAGCATAATATTAGGAAAAGTAACCTCAGATTGTTTGGACATATGGAGAGAATGTAGAACGGCAAACCAACCAGGAGTTTATATGTGTGACTGAGATGGAGAGCGAGGATGGAAAGGGTGGTCAGTGATGGAGAAGGACAAGATAAATAAGTGCTTGAACGAATATGGTATGAAATAAATAAATTGCAATCTGATGGCAGAGGAAATGTCGACATGCAGATTTGCCCGTGGTCTTTTTTTTCAGAATTAAGCCATCTGGCAATCGATAGACAAATATGTTTTCTTTTTCTAATCAACGTATTACCAATTACCTACAGCCCACCCACATCAACAAACTCTTAAGCAACAATATAGCTTGGTAAAATTCTCCCTCTGTAATTTCCTAACAGGAATAATTTTTTTCTTTACGGACGAAGCCATTGCGGTGTGATATATATATATATATATATATATATATATATATATATATATATATATATAGATATATATATATATATATATATATATATATATATATATATATATATATATATATATTAGTGTATGAAGTATAGTAGCAGACACAGTGGCAACAACAATATCGTGTTTTTCGATACGGTCCTGGCAGATCATGGCAAATGACTTAGGACCGTACTATAAAAACTAAGAGTTCAGGCAGTTGAAAGGGGACATTCAGCCTTCAGACGTTCCTGAACGCCAATCATCCTCACTATAAAAAGTCTGGACCGTCAATCGTGTCGAAACCAAAGTCAGGCGTTTCAGTGCCACGAGAATAACTGGGCGAGAATACGCTACAGGAGCATTAACAGCGCAAACATTTTGATTGTTCTGTTTGTAAAACCGGAAGCATCGTTAACTCTTCCTAAGCAGCTAGAACTAGCAAAAATTAACGGTATAACGCATAAAGAGAATGCATTTATGAGTGAGATACAGTATAACGTACAGGCTAAACATAGATTATGATTTAGACTCCTTGTGCCATAATTTGTGCGAAATAATTGTTGAAGATACTTCTAACTGATTTTATACGAGTGAAGCGAATGTATTATTGCATATTTAATAGACTTGGTAGGAATGCTTTCTGTTAGCCCACTAATCAAGAACTACACAGTAGTATATACTGTCCATGCACAGTAGCTCCCAAAAGTATCTTTAAGGTGTGGTGCGAAGAATGGCAGAATGAACAGAATGAAATATTATTCCCGGCCACTTGTCGTCTCGGTGCGGTTGGTACACATGGTTAGGTATCGTGGGTGGTACTGCTAATAAACACATCAATGCCACTATGTGACTGCAAACACCCATCGACTTGTAAATGGTAACAGTTCAGCGATATTTATACCTCTGTGTTAAAGAATATAATCCATTACACACATTATACTGTGATAAATGTATCATGGGAAACATAGTAACTGCGACGGGCAGAGTTGCCATGTTCGAAAACTGATTGCGATGGGCTGAGTTGTCATGTTCGAATATAAGTGAAAGAATGAATTCTCCGAGCTAGGCCTATATCAGACCATATGGCTCTGACAGGGTGATGAGAGCGCTAACTTTCAGCTGAGTAGCTACTCGGGTGGGGCACGAACTCACTACCTCACGGTCTTGAGCTACGCACGCCACCATTGAGTCACCCAGCCCCCCTTGAATATAAGTGAAACTCAGATTATTAAACAGCATGAGAAATATACCCATCTCAATTCTTTCGTTATCACAACTATAAATAGATTAACAATGCAGAGGTTAATAATAGCCTATAGGGTCTGCATGTCGGACAATTTTAACCACACATCATTATTTATACATACTACCCGAATGTGGCAATATCTCGGTGTCGGAAGGTATTGAGGTGTGGTGTTTCGTTACATGAATGGCACAGCTTCATAGTAGGTGTCGCGTCGATTGAACAGAGGTCTGGATGTAGGCGGTGGATACAGGGGTTATTAAATGAATAAAAGCAGCCCCCCAAAGTGTATTTAACCTTACCTTGTATTTATTTTACATATAATGCCCAATATAAGAATGAATCTCGCATGTCACCTCCACAATACGGCTGGTGTATCAATGACAACTAGGTTTATACGCTGCTCTGGGGATTAGTTTCAGATAAGTTAATTTACTCTCTTTACATTTCGTTTACCTCTACTTGTCTCTCTAATATTTTTGTGCCGTTCATATTACACTGGGTGTCATATGTCTCCCACTCATAATCAAAGATATTATATAAATACTTTCTCAAAATATATCAGTTCTGGGAAAGCTTGTATACTATTTATCTAGAGTGCTGATAACCTAGTGCTGGCACTCGTGAAAGCATTACAGATGAACCACAGAAAGAGTAACCGTGCCTATGTTAAAACGAACTAGTTGTCACCATAATAACATCAAATATATCTACATATGACACAGTGATTAGTATTACGTCAGTTAGAAAACGGTATATACAATCCCAGGGCATATGCAGGTGTATGGCAACCACTCCCCAGCATGCAGGTCTACCAATTTTGTGGCCGCTTCACGCAACACGTGTCAGATACATCGTCCATTGTGTCAGAATGTATAGTATTTTTTTTTTAAAGATACTTTTGGGAGCTACTGTACACCTTTACTCATGTAGCAGTATATGCTATGTTCTATAATTTATTTTAGAACATATAAATACACACTTATTACATAATTATTTTTATCACGTAGGCTGCTCTAGTTTACGGTTGTCATACGTCCGGATTTTCCCGGACATGACCTGCATTTAGGTGTGAAAATCGCCGTCCGGGAGGAATTTTCAAATTTCTCCTAAAGTCCGAAATTTCAGCATCCATCACTTTTTCTTGAATAAAATTAATATACCATTCCACTCTAATGACGAGAGAGAGAGAGAGAGAGAGAGAGAGAGAGAGAGAGAGAGAGAGAGAGAGACCTTCGTTGTTTTCGTTAGCTGTTAAGTGTTGACAACTTGGCTGGTTAAGTGCTAGCAGCTAGCTAAAATGTCCTCCCTTCTGTTGTTCATCCACGATTTTTTTTTTTTTAATTCCTTCCATAGTGCTGTCATAGAAATAAAATACATGGTAACTGCACACAATTATTTGCTTAGTTTTCATTTTTACGCTGTAGCATTTGTTATTCTAATGATCTTATCCTGTATCTAAGGCGCATTAGTATTATTTAGTCATAATCAAGCAAATTCTGTATTTTGCCCGTTTTTCATTATACTCTCTCTCTCTCTCTCTCTCTCTCTCTCTCTCTATATATATATATATATATATATATATATATATATATATATATATTGAAGGTTTTATAACGTCAAAGGCCCAAAGTGTGTGTTGGGGCCGGTGGAGCATGGGTTTCAGCGGAGGCGTCTGGTATTGTGACAGTTCAGATATGGCAACCCTACCCTAGTTCTTTATAAAGGTGAAGGATTGGTGACATCCACTGTAGCACAAACACATAATGGAAGCAGCAACACTACTCCAATTTTATCAGCAATTTTTCCACACATCATCCAACCATGACAAGCAGACGATGTTGGAAAATGGTTATTAGATGTGTTGTAGTGTCGCAGTTGTTCATTAACTCTCTGTATATCTAATTAGTCTTTTTTCCCCACCACTAATGGCATCTTTCCCTTATGTCATTATTAGTAAATTTCCCGGTTAGCTTAGTAAGCATACGTCTCTGGTATTAGCATTTCTGGTCACAACCTTTCCCTTTAAACAGTATGCAATGAATATTTTAAGTTACTTGGTTTTATATATATATATATATATATATATATATATATATATATATATATATATATATATATAAAGTGTGCGTTTTCGTACACTGGACAACAAGGGTTCGCGCCCCACCAGGGTAATAAACTTTGGAAGCATTCTTCAGGCCACGTACTGCCTTGGCGGACATAAGGGGTGCTGTGGTCGAACCAATGTCGCATACTATAAAGTATGCTTGCACCCAATCCGCTTGCATGGGCCAATTTCACTTGGTTCACAGACTACACACACACATCCAAAGCCACTCCAACTTTACAAGCACTTCCCACCCTACATACAGTCTCTACCAGACAGTCTAAGCCACTTGGTTGAGATACATAGGCTGTATCGTCCCCACTTCGGTTGGGATAGGCCGGTCCTGCAATGGACACTCAAACGGCTGAGAATATATATATATATATATATATATATATATATATATATATATATATATGTATATATATATATATATATATATATATATATATATATATATGTATATATATATATATATATATATATATATATATATATATATATATATATATATATATTGTCTGATATATAATTTTTATATCTTTTCCCAGAAATCATTCCACCTCAACAGTACTTTCATCCAGTTCTGATTTATACATTTTCAATATGGTTACTTTTCCGTATTCGTAGCTTTCTCCTAAACTCTTTATAATTATGCTTCATGCTGGTCTCCATTAATCATTTATCTTATTGTTTTCAGTTTTTCGCAATCACCACTTAAGTACTCTTTTCATGCTTTTTTATAACCCTTCCACCCATAGATATATTCCTTGTTTTTTCCTTACTCCATCTACCTTTTCCTTACAGTAACTGTGACTTCTAAGTAACCATTTTTTGTGTTATATATGCATGGTACAGGCCACTTCCTAAGACCTTTAGCTATTTATAGGTATGAAAAGCTCTTGGGATAGAAAAATGCCTCAGGATTTAGTTTTTTCTTTCTTTCTTTTTGCGAATATCGTGAAACAATCTGCAATGTTTAACTTAAAGTATTTTACTAACAAATTTTGTATAGCCAACATACTTATTCTCATATCTGACTGCTTGACAAAAACAGGAAAACATTTTACCTAGCATCCTAACCAACCAATTCATTCATATACTTGTAACTTGCAATACTTTGGTGATAGAAACTCCGTGTACAAACAGCTAGATAAGGAGTTTATTACAAGCTCACAGTAAAATAGTCTGCCCGTCTTGGCTGCCTGCTATCAACTGACGCAATAACGCCTTCGCCCAGGCTTGGGCCCTGGGAAAGCGTGCTGACCTAGCAAGTTTAGTGGGGGCATGTATGCATTGGGGGGGGGACATATATACATCGGGGGTAGACATATTGTGGAGGGGGTACACTACTCCCCGGGGTAGCTGAGATGGTGTCTCCGGACACCATGAGTTAAATGGTGTTTGATTATAGTAGTAAGGCAGGACCGGGGAGGTTTGTACAAGGGATAAGGATGATACAGGGGCAGTAGGGGAGACATGGCCATGTTGAGGGGAGGGAATTAGAAAGATATATACATATAAGATATACAAGGATTAAGACATAATGGGAATTACACAATAATATTTTGATACATGATAAACAAGGAGTAGATATGAGAGTTCTATTGTTGGTCTTCCCTAATTTTTTTTTGTTTTTTTTTCTTTTCTATTTTCTGCAGGATACACTGTCACTCAGTAATGCATGAAAGAAATACCATCATTTTCTAGTAGGCAGAGTGCTGTGCACAGTTTCGTTAATTGTTAGATGGCAATGGTAGTCACTGAATGTGACGGCACTAAGTACGGGGAGTTTCTACGTCGTGTGTAGGGCGTACTATGCCTGTAGCGACTCTGATTTCCTGGAGTCGACGTTCCATTTTTCTGACACAACAATGCACTGCACATATGAAGAGTAGAAAACCCATGAAAGCGAGAATCACAGGGGGAAACACAACTGTTGGATGAACCCATGAACGCCAGAGAAAATTGATCCATAATGAAATCACTGTCATTAAGGAAGGTTAGCATGCACAAGTTAGGGAAGGTGATGGTAATGTTGGCAGATGGTAGGATAGAAGGCATGTCGAGTGGTTGAAAGATGTCATAGGAGTGATTACGGACAGCTTGGTGATAGCGAGTGACGTAAGTGATGACGGACTCTGATTTGACGGTACAATAGTCGGGTGCTTTGTAGAGACCACTAGCGGGGACGGATCGAACCGAAGAACCAGGACACATGATTGTGACAGAGATGGGAACAGCAAAGAAGAAGTACTGGACATGGTTGAGGTGAGCATGGTGGACCAGGAGGTCAGGAGCTGGGACAAAAGAACAGGCCGAGTAGATGGAATGGTTGCGAACTAAAGCAGATTCACAGGGTGTAGCACTGCTAGGGAAGATAGCGAAAAGGTGGGCAGCACAGAGACGAGAGGTCGGAGTAAGGGAGGAACATTGCTGGAGGTCTGTGGAAGAAAGGAAGGCAACGGAAAGATGATCATGGGAGAGGAGGAAATATTCTGAAGGAACAGATACCTGTAGCAAGGAGTTGTTGAGGCGGAAAGGGAAGAGAATGATGTGCAAAAGGTTAAAGGTTATGGCAGAACGGAGAGGAATATGGACGACGACGTATGTGGTGAGAAGAGTGGCTTCGAGAACAAGATAATAATATTCAAGGGAGGAGTAAGGGAGGACTGGGGAGAGACCGAAGGTGGAGTGAGCCCATTCCAGGACAGAACGGAGAGCTGAGACAGGTACTAAGTCGGCAGTGACACATCCATTGATAGCATCGACCAGGATACGAACTAAGGCAGAGACTTGAGACAAGAGAGAGTCAATGGCTAGTTGGAGATTATCCATGTTGAGTTTGAGGTAGAAGAACTGAGAGATAACATTGAGATCTGAAAGGTGGCATTGTAAGATATCGGTGAAATTGTTTAGAGTGGACATGACTTCATTGAGTTGGGTCGTGAGCTTCTGTAACAAAGTGTGTTGGAGTTTAATGACTCGGCATTGTGATTCTAGGGCTGAAGCTAAATTAGTGAGATCAGATTTGAAGCCAGAAATGTCACGGGCTGTAGCAACGCCAAACAAGCCACTCAGAATCTCACCGCCGAAGTCGAAGAGACCTCGTTTCACACGAGAACGACCAACGGGTGTCGGAATGGAAAATGTGTCATTGAGCTCAGTGAATCTGTTACTTATGTATTGCACTTGCCAGGAGAGTGGGAGGAAAAAGTTATAGAGATACTCATTCGGGTTGTGTGTCCCCATGAGGGCCGTGAGATGGGTCCTGATTCCGCGGAGCTGGTGCGCGTAGGCAGGTAGGGCAATGGCTACGTCGGCCAGGGGCGCAAGATCGTAGCGCAAAGAGGCTACGTCTTCAATAACATTACCTCGCCTCCCGAGCCGACCAAGGCCCCGGGACGTACTCCACCATTGTCCTGACCTGATCCAGACCCCAGGAGGGTCAGCACTGCCAGCAGGGAGATCGCTAACATCGTACCTAGAAAATCAGGGTAGAGTTAACGGGGGAGGTCGTGAAGAGGTTGATGGGCAGAGCGCAGCTTGGACCGATATTGATTGATTGATGAATGAGCAGGTGGAGGTGGAGAGGAAGGAGACTGAAGGATAGGTGGAGACAAGGTAGACTGAGGGATGGGAGGAGGGGAAGAGGGGGCAGGAGGTTGTGTAAGTGACTCTTCCAACACGAGGCCACGGGGTGCTCGCTTTAAGTCATCGACGTGGACCCATCTGGTGTCCCTAGTGGACAGGTCCTGGAGGTGAAATTTGTTGCCTTGTTGAGTGAGGACGCGGTGGGGCCCTGTAAATTTGTCATCCAACTTAGGGGAAAGCGTATGGGAATGAGCAAAGACAAGATCACTTACATTGATAGTGATAGGAAAGGCGGACTTATGTTGGCGCTGCAGCATGTCCTCCTGAGAGGAAGCCAAAGTGTATTGGACATACTGGTGGATTGTCTGGAAGTTGGCCAATTTTAGTTTAACATAATCATCCATGTTGTAGATGGGTTCTGGCTTTGAGGATAAGAGAGAGTATGGGAGGTCCTTGTCAAAACCAAAGAGGACGAAGAAGGGAGATTCAGCAATGGATGCATTGATGGAGCTATTGATGAAGGACGCCACTTGGGGAATCCAGTCATCCCAGGACGAACTATGGGAGCCTAGATGTCTGAGGCACTCTAAGATTTTTCGGTTGTGGCGTTCGACAAGGCCATTGGAAGCCAGATGGTTAGGCACGACATTGCACTTACTGATATGAAAGCGGCGACAGATCTCATCTAGAAGGCTATTGTTGAACTCTGTACCGTTGTCAGTAAGAATGGTATGAGGGGTACTGAACGGGCAAATTACGTGATCTACAAAGGCACATGCAACGCTCTTCGCGGTCTTGTTGGAGAGGGGTACGAGGACACAGTAGCGGGAGAAGTGGTCGACCGCTGCGAACAAGTACTCAGCACCAGATTCTGTGAGAGGGAGTTTTAAGAGATCGATTGAGACAGTTTCCCATGGTCGTGACGGGATTGGGTATTGTAAGAGAGGTGCTGGTAAGCCGGTTGATCCTTTGTGGCGGTGGCAGGAGAGGCAAGAGTCACAGTGGGCATTGATATCGCGGCGCATGGTTGGCCAATAGTATTTGAGACGTGCTTGGCGCAAGCATCGGTCTTTACTGGGATGGGAAGCTTGAGGAGTATTATGAACAATATGAAGAACCTTTGGTATCAGGGCAGTGGGGACAACAAGTTGGCGTACTTCACGATTGGGCATATCTTTGCCTGTTAGCAGTGTTTTCCTGTACAAGAGATCATCATCTAGCATGAACTCATCTAGTGATACTGGCAGAGTAGGTAAGGTCGAGGCATCGCCAGATTCTAGGAAATAAATGACTTTGGACCACATGGGGTCTTGGCGCTGAAAGTTTCAAACAACTTCTGACGTTAGTGTATTGTTTGCAGTTACTTCAGGCTGCAGTGATGTTATAGCTGCTGCTACATGACGTGAGAGTGCGTCTGCAACTACATTCAACTTGCCTGGTACATATTGAAAAGTGGGATTAAAGTCCTGGATGATGACAGACCATCTAGCTAGTCTACCTGTTAGGTTGCGATTCTTGAACAAATCACATAGTGGAAGGTGGTCTGTTTGGATATGCACTGGATAACCATAGACTATATCTCTGAAATGTTTCAAGGACCAGATTACTGCTAGCGTTTCGAGATCTGTGACACTGTAGTTAGGTTCAGCAGTTGTAAGGGTGCAACTAGCATACGCTATTACGCGCTTCCTTGATGCTTCATCGAGTTGCATCAAAACGGCACCAAATCCAGTGCCTGAGGTGTCTGTGCAGAGAAGGAAGGGTGTGGTATAATCAGGGAACGCTAGAACAGGGGCATTAACAAGAGCTGTCTTTAGCTTTTGGAAAGCCTGTGACTGGTCGTTAGTCCAAACGAAGGGCACATTCTGCTTGAGTAAGTGGGTCAGAGGAGCGGTGATCTGTGTATAATCCCGCATGAATTTTCGATAATAGCCACTGAGGCCCGGGAAACTTCGTACAGCTTCGGTAGTGGTAGGGTCTGGGAAATTAATAATCGCCTGAGTTTTATCCTCATTAGTATGAATGCCTTGTGCATCTACGACATGGCCTAGGAATTTGATTTTCTTTCACAGGAAGTCACATTTACTGAGATTGATTTTCAGGCCTGCGAGCTGGAGGTGTTCAAAGACTTGCTGGCGTTTGGTGAAATGATCAGGGATGGATTTACACACAACAATGATATCATCCAGGTAAGCAAAAAGAGAGTGTCCCATCATACCGCTGAAGACTGAATGGATAAGTCGCATGAACACGGAAGGAGCATTTCTCAGACCAAAAGGGAGTCTCTTAAACTGAAAATGTCCGAAAGGGGTGCTAAAGGCTGTAACTGGGCGAGAGGACTCTTCCATTTCGACCTGCCAGTACCCGCTGAGGAGGTCTAAAGATGAAAAGACTACGTTATTTTCACCAAGGGATTCTAGCAAATCAGTGAGGATGGGTAACGGGAAACGGTCTGGAACGGTGACAGAATTGACCTTACGATAGTCGACTACTGGTCTAAGGTTGCCGTCCTTCTTTGGTACTAGGAAAAGTGGGCTATTCCATGGACTGACGGAGGGTTCAATAATGTCTTGGTCTAACATGTTCTGTACCATTTGATCTGTCTGCTTCCTCAGGCTATGAGGAAATTGATACGCTGGTATGTAAATCGGCTGAGTTCCTGGTAGTAGTTCAATCGTATGTTTGACAAGGTCTCTTCTACCCATCGGTTCACCTGGTAAGGCAACCACGTTTCTGTACGAGGTCAGAAGGTCGAGGAGTTGAGGCGTATTTTCTGGGAAATCTGTGCAAGTGAGATGTGAGAGCATATTGGGTGAATATGTCGGCGCAGATCCCGTAGAGTTAATAGTACATACACCGATTGGCGTATCTTCAGTCTGAATAGTAGGAATTGAGGAATCCTGGCACACCTTTAAGGCCGCTGGGTATACTAGGAAGTCTCCAATCTTTACACCACTTTTAAGTTTTAGTGGAGCATTTGTGACATTGAGCAAGTACAGGTAGCATTAACTGTCCTCTTAAGACCGTACACCACGCTGACTCATAAGTCAAGCCATTCACACAACACTACTCAGGTAGTGTTAGTACATCCACTCCTTCTTTCGCACCGGCAACACAAACAGAGACTTTGGTGAACTCATGCGGTAACAAAATTGTGCACGTATTCGTTACTGCACGTTTCGTCTCTGCGTGTTGGAGAAGATCATTCAGACTGTGTGAGGTAGGTAACTGAGACATGTCTGAGTCAGCGATAGTGTTGTCGGGAGAGGAGGTAAGAGCCATGTTCGAGGGCTGAGATGATGTATCAGGAGACACTGAGGAATTTATGTCCTTGCTCGCAGTCAGTAAAGGAATGATCTCTGTATTCTCAGATGATGATAGTGGTGGTTTGGGCTGGGTTGGACTTTTTGGTAGTCATAGGGACAGAGGTAACTGAAGGACTGATTTGATCGTAAGAACAGGACGGGGACATTCCATAGTGTAAACTGGGAATCCAGAAATGTCTATACTACCACAAGCAGGTAATAATGCATTGGAGTGTTGTGCCATGGTGCAGAAACCAGTAAGGGCATCTGCAGGATACTGCAAGCCATTAGTGACATGAAATTCAATGAGGATAGGGGGCAAATCTCTGTGGAGTTTGACTGCAAGGGTGACTCTTCCCTTAACCTTAAACTCTGAGCCGTTGACACCACATAGGTGAATGCCTGGTGGTTCTAGGAAACTGACGTGGTTGTGATGTCGATGAATAATTTGTAAGGAATTTTCGGAGATGAGATTTACTATAGATCCTGTGTCCAAGAAGAATGACGTTGGTATGTCATGACTGTTGCCGAGAATGACTAAACCCGAGGACGTTATGGAACCTATACGGTGGATGGGGAGTTGGGTTTCTGGTTCTACGTGAGATTGGTCCGATACGGGCTCAGCGCTTCCCCCAACTGTTGGCGGTTGAGGTAACAACATTCCTCAGTGGTGTGAGTCGTGCTTGATTTGTGGTATTTGCAGTGTGGACGACGTGAGCGGGAAGGCGTACGCTGTCTGGTTTGGGAGTGAGGACGTCTGTATGTACGGTCGCAACTGGATGCTCGATGTCCAGGATGACCACAGTGCCAGCAAAGAATCGAAGATTGTCTGTTCCGTCGGGCGCTAGATTGATCACGACCTGCGGTAGGAGAACGATGTGTGGCAGGTCTGCCGCATGTGGTGGGACGGGAGCAAGATTCGTCTGGGGTAGTGGAGGTGTGACAGACTGAGGAGGCCAAGGGTTGGGTGGTGCCCTGACGCATGTAGTTCGAACCTGTTCTTTCATGAATGGCTTTAGTGACCTGAATAATTTTGTCTCCTGGACTGAAACCGATTTCCAAGGCTAGCTCTCGCTGTTTAGGAGTAAGCCAGTGAAGGAATCTGAGGTAACCAATTAAGTCAGCAAAGTTGGTGAGTGAAAGCATTGGAACGCCATTCTTGTTATCTAACCATTTCATGCCTACCAGTAATTGGAGCATCTCGCTACTAGTTGCTTTCATGCCGGCGGGAGCTTCGCGGAGCTGGGCATATTGCGCTGGGACGCGCAAGTCCTCATCTAGTTGGTTTAGGAGATTAATGAATCCCATGAGAGACACGGTATTTGAATGCTGGCAACAAAGGCTGATGAGTTCCGTACGATAATCAGCAAAGGTACGAATGCTATCGGGGTTGTCCTGCACGGATCGTGGATCCGATGTCCGATTTACCGTGGTGCAAGCGACCTAGGAGGTAGGCTACTTTGAGCGATTCATCGGTTATTTGTCTACTGTGTATTTCTGTGTCAACTTCTCTGAGGAAATCATAGACAGACCAAGTTGGGTCCTGGCCGGTAAATTTGGGGCGATTGGCATCGTCGAGATAGATAGACTGTGGAGGGTTGGCCATGGCTGGAAGTGCAGAAGTGGCGGCAGGAGAGGTGTGGGAGAGAGAGAAGGTAGTGGCAGTTAAAGGCGAGCAAGACTATGAAGGGAGGCAGGAGAGGGAACGACAGGGAAAGGAGTAGAGGAAGAAGAAGGGAGTGGAGAGGCAGGAGTAGAGGAGAAGGTATCTGGATTTACGAGTGTAGGATGGGTAGTAAGTGATTCTGCGGGAAGTGAAACGGGAGTCTCAGGTACAGGGCGGTGGTACTCTTTGCCACTTCGTAAATGAGTGATTGTGTTAGAGTCGGCAGACAGGGTATGAGCAAGTGATGTTTCCGGGTTGAGAGGGCTGGTGGTAAGTGGTTGCGTGGAAAGTATGGCATTTAATGCGGCAATGGAAGATGAAAGGATGAAGATGGATACGTAGGTGGAAATGTATAAATAACAATGAGAGAATGGAATACACGAGTAGGCGTGAAAATGAATGAAGGTGCGGGGATGGATGGTTTAAATAAAAGGCGAAGGATGAGATGGAGTATAAATAACGTAGGTGAAGATGAAAACGGGGTAATGGAAATGAGATGGAATATTTACAATAACCAATCTGTAGAGAAAATCGAGGATAATCTCTATAGAAAGGAAAGATATACTATAGTTACACAGTAGAGATGGGAGTGTTGAGATGTATGACGTGCAGGGGTGGCTGGGCGTAGCTGGGCTGGGGCGGGGCGGGGCGGGGCGGGGCGGGGCGAGGTGGGGCGAGGCGGGGCGGCAGTGGAGAGACAGCTGGGCGGAGAGAAGAGATGCCGCGATGAATCACTGGCAGGGAGTGGCAATCTTAGGAGGCTCACGTAATGCAGACCAGATGTGGCGGCGGCGGAGGCCGGTGGTGGGTGGTGAGGGCAGATGTTGGTTCAAGGCAGGTGTAGAGCTGGTGAGTTGCAAATGTAGAGAATGGTGGTGGGCAGGCAGTGGGCAGACAGTGATAAGTGGCACCGTGGGGGCAGGAGTTATGATGAGTTCAAAACAGGTGCTGGGAACAGGTGCAACAGGTGCGTAGGTCGGCGACGGTGACACGTGCGGCCAGGAACAAGGCGTATGGGTGGGGTTGTTTGAGAGGTGAGCACTGGTGAGAAAAATTGGACACTCGGAAAGCACAGCCAGGTATTACACCACTAGAGGCACTGAGGAGGGGCGAGGCTGGCAGATGCGAGACGTCGTGTATCTTGTGATGTCACTAAATCGGTGGAGGCGGTCAGAATCTGATGGTTCGAAACACCGCTGCTACCAAATGTAACTTGCAATACTTTGGTGATAGAAACTCCGTGTACAAACAGCTAGATAAGGAGTTTATTACAAGCTCACAGTAAAATAGTCTGCCCGTTTTGGCTGCCTGCTATCAACTGACGCAATAACGCCTTCGCCCAGGCTTGGGCCCTGGGAAAGCGTGCTGACCTAGCAAGTTTAGTGGGGGCATGTATGCACTGGGGGAGGGACATATATACATCGGGGGTAGACATATTGTGGAGGGGGTACATACTTGTGGTAGCTATTTTTACCTACCTAACCTTCTGTTACGTAAATCAGCCTACTAATTTACTTTGGTGCCAAAAGCAATTACATATTTAATGAAGAACTTAAGTGATTGCATAGATTTGTTGGCATTGACGAAAAATTTATGCCCTGTACTTTCTTTTGTACCAATTAATGTAATTTATATACAGGTATATGGGCACAGTAAAGTCGGTGGAAAATACTAAGTTATCTAACCATTTAAGAATGACCAAACTCTAATCTCTGTAATCCCTGCCATGTAATATTATATAATTATGTGCTCTTCTACGTTATGTATAGTATACTTATTTAACCTCAGATGTGGAAGAAAAGTAGTACAGTGCCAAGCAAAGTACTGGCTGACTCTCGTTATGTTCGCAGCCATTGCAGCTGCTGCATTTATCAAGTATATACTTAAAATGCAAGTGATAAACTTCAAGAAGCACCTCATTTTAAACAGGTGATGCCAGGCACAACAAACCTCGCCTGGCAGCGATTATTCTATTTTCAACCATTTTCAAGTTATAGCCCTCTGAAAATCCGTGATCTTGCATTTGACCTTTCAAGGTCACTCACGGACAAAGGTCATGGTGCCAAGTGAAAACCCATATGAGATTTCCTGTATCTTGATAATAGCATATAACTCTATCTTCAACCAGTTTCGAGTTATAGCCCCATGAATATCCGTGACCTTGAGTTTGACCTTTCAAGGTTACTCAAGGTTGAAGGTTTTGATGCCAAATGAAACCCCATATGGGAGTTCCTGAATAATGATAATAGAAAATATCTATATATTTAACGTGTTTCAAGTTATAGTCCTCTGAAAATCCGTGACCTTGATTTTGATCTTTCAGAGTCACTCTGTTACCTCCAAAATTTTATCATTTCCTTTTGGGACCAGTGCCCACATATCCTGAAAGTTTCATGTAATTTCATTCGGCCGGTTTTCCGTAATGTTGCTAACAAACAAAGAAGCTCGACCAAAAACAATACCTCGCTGGACTCCATCCCGGGCGATGTAAAAATGTCAGATTTACTTCATGATATTTCTGTGCCCAAACTGTCATATAATGATATTGCTGGGCTGGAAACAAGAACTTTTTTGGCTTGCCCGCAAATATAATAACTACAGCACAGGGCGGGCTAACACACACACTGTAAGACTATTGCCATTCGAAAAATATGTTGAGAAAATATACGGGTAGTTTGTAATTAACTTGGATGTATAATTTACTATCACAACTCCAAAATAATACTGTGCGCCACGTCGCCATCTCACCATCCCACCATCTCAGAAGGTCTGTTTACTCACACTCGTTAACAGAAACGTTTGGTCATGTAAAAATTTTCTAAATAGCCCTATATTTCCCATATATTTTAATCTGCCAAGGAGAATTTTATACGTGGATAAATGAAAAAAAAAAAAAAAGATATGAATATTTAATTGTTTCACGAAAAGCTGTCTGATGGCTTTTATTCCGCCTGTCACATCCCAATAGTTTTTTACGTCTGAAACAGGTGACGAACGCCTGGCGTGAACTGCAGATTTATTTGTGGTATGAAAAGTAGGAAAGCCAGACGCTCACTTGCGTTATAGTTGTTATAGTATCCCCCTTATCCTTGTCAGATGCCCAGCTGGAAGAGTGAGGCCAGCTTGGCAGGATATATATTAATTTTTTTTTTTTTTTCAATGAACTCGGCTCTGAGTTCAAGATGAATGGCGACAATGGAAGGATCATGACTCAAGTGCATAACTGGGATATTCACAAAATGGAAAACTTAATAATCGGTTGTGGATTACAAGGAAAACAAACATTCATCCATTCATCATCCAGTCCAATGTTGCCCCATGAGGAGCTTAGGAGCCCGGGGCTAGACAAATTAGTCCTGACATTTAAAATGAGAGTAACCAGCCTCACTCATTCCTAAGTGGCATTATGTGAGCAATAAACCCCAACCACCCCTTGGAGATAAACCTACACGGGCTCAATACGACTGGAGCGCCTTAATTACCCGCTAAACCACCAGGTGCCATAATTTGGTTAGGCCTATATGGTTACCACAGAGCGTAGTAAATGCTTTCCTGGTATACAGGAAACCATTTGGCTTGTCACCACGGAGTTCTATAGTATGGAGAGGCTTTCTTATGGGTAGCACCGTGTAGTTTTTTTTTGTGTAACCGACGCCAGGGGCCCAGGGCGGCGCTGATGTTTATGCACTACACGAAGCCCACGCTGTTTGAAATCAACCGATGAATTCAGAAATTATAATGCCATGGCCCACTGCTTAGCTTAAGTAAGCAACAGCGAAACAGAAACAGCAAGCCAAGAACAGTGATTTACCATGGTGGAGACGACGAGTCGTGGTGTTTCAATGTGGCGCAGTTACACGCTCGCTGCGGAGATAGCCTCTCCATATTGTTGACTTCAGTGCTTGTCACTTAGTGTAGAGTCACCCATAGGCAGAAGAAAGGTAAAAGAGTGATGGAAAGACAGGGGGAGTGTAAAGTCACCCGTAGGAAGAGGAAAGAATGAAGGAAGAAAGACAGAAGAGGAAGGAAGAGAAGAAAAGGGCAGACACCCAAAGCAGCACTACATCGTGCGAGTGGATGGTAAGCACTCACACCTACCACCACAAGGAAAACAAACTCCACCAAAATAGCATCAGTTTTTCTTTGTCTATGTATATCTATTTTGACAGTTGGGGGTGACTATTATTCATTCACTTAACGCAGGGCTATCCTCAGATGACTCGACACTGACAAGCCAAATCGTATTCTGTAACCAGGAAACCATTTGTTGTGATGGGGAATAATTCTAAGAACAGTGTTTTTGAATCTTTTCGTAATAGGGCACAAAACAAAAATTCAGTGTTTAATTGCACACAATCGATTATATATATATATATATATATATATATATATATATATATATATATATATATATATATATATATATATATATATATATATGCGCTAAAGAGAACGACAGTTGTCTATAATCAGTCACCCTAAATAATGGGAAATGACAAATTACAACAGTTTGAATGCACAGATTTACAGCTTCAGCAAATTTTGGCGGCACACTGATGATATAGCGCCTACACACAGTTTGGGAATCACTGCTTTAAAATCAAACACACCCTCATATTCCCTCCATGCCATGGAAGAAACGAAGAGGGTTTGCGAACGGTTAGTGACCTGCCCAGGAAAGACAAAGGATAGATGACGACACGTAACCATGAATTTCTCCATCATCAATGCTGCATGCGCGTACAAAAATATGGTAGAGCACTTTTAGGAGATTACAAAGATTACAAAATATATCCCTACTCGTTTTATGTTGTCTGGGGCTAATTAAGGCGAGACCATTTTGCATTACTAGACCAACAAGGGAAAGTAGTACGAGTCAGGGCTGAAGGTTAGATGCTCTTGAACCTGGTTGCCTTGTGCTTCACTAACTACGGTTCGAGTCCCTGAGGTGACAACGTTTTAATCTCATGGAAAATATTTCCAGGGATGTAGATTGGTGTCCTAAGCAACCCTGCTAACCCCTCCCACTGATGATCTTGGTTCAACAGCAGGCAGTTTCATTCTCAGTGATCGATAATGAGTTCATATATATATGTTTTTTTGTTTCCCTGGGGACATAGGAAGTAATTTTTTGAAGTATTTATTTGTGTATTTATTTATTTATGTATTTATCAATTTTTGGACTCTGTTACTTTAGTCTTAGGCTCAGATATCTGACTGGGGCAACATGTGATTGGCAGTTACCTCTACCGCCTAATAAAAAAGTTAACATTCAGGTGTGCTACCTGGCAGGTGCTACGGTTATACCCTGGCTGGGTGGTGAGGCTGTACACCGACCCTCGAGCTTACGTCTCTGTCCTGTGCCCGCTGCTTAAGAAATACACCCACCTATATGTGTGTGACGTCCGTGGCCTCCCACCACCCCTTGGTTCCATCAAACACATCCACCCGATGCTCTGGCGCATTACTCCACTCGGAGATCCACAAGTCGGGGTTTTAGTCGTCAGAGACTCTGACTCACAGGTCTGACTCTTATGTCATAACTAAGCGCAGTATAAGAATCTGAGATGCCAATGACAGAATGCCATAAAATGATTGACTGAACTCTGCTGTTATGTAAGGCTATGTGAAAGAATTGAATGAGTTAATGAGAAAAGTCACCTTTTCTGGATCTGTTAGCAGTCACTGATTTTTTTCTTCAGAAAACATAATTATCATACAAAGGTAGGAAGGGATTCAGTTGACGTGTATTTCTTTCAGAAATAATGTCAAAAGTATAACATTAATTTCACTTTTTATACCAGTATTGGGATAGGTGACTAGAGTGAACATAGAAAGAATGCACAATGAAAGCATGACTGCAATAGCATCAACCTTCTCACATTACAGATAATTGAACGTGAGGCTGCAGCTGTGAAAGAGTGGCTGAAAACCGACAAAATATTCCAATCAATGCACGACCACCCTGGACACACGTCTTCTGTAATGGGTGGTATGTGGGGAGCCCGCTGGGACCACAACGCTAGCCTAATCTATAAGACAAGCAGGGAGCTGGTCGCCCTCAGAAACAACGTTTTCGGAGAAGGATCAAACAAGACAGGGAAATACGTTCATGAGGCGATCATAAGAGTGAGATGACTGCTAGATCTGGTGTAATTTGAGCATGTTTGTCATGTACAACTGTTTTCAGTGGTATTTTGAACATTATCATCATTATCAACCTATGACAATCAGTTCCACGTCGAAAACATCTTCCATATTTCTACTTTCTAGCTTAATGCAATTTAACCTACTGTACTCGTATTCCAACCTGTCCCCGTGAATTTGCATATTTCTACCTGCATTTTCATTTTTACTTCACCTTTGTGTTGCCACTTCGTTATTATGGGTTTTCATCTATGTCTTTTTCGCTGAAAGACCAAAACATACTTCTGTCTCCAATATATATACTGTATATATATATATATATATATATATATATATATATATATATACACAGGGTGGAAGTGAAGTTAGCAGGGGAGTGAAAGATAACAATGGTAGATTACTAGTGGAGAAGGGAGAAAAAGTGAGCAGATGGAAAGAACACTTTAAGGATTTGTTGAACGTAGAGGATGGAAGTAAGGCGAGTATAAGTGGCTGGGGAATGGCTGGGAGAGAGGTGAGAAGACAGGAAAAAATCAGTAGGATAAAAGTTGTGGAAGCAATGAAGAAAGTTAAATCGGGGAAAGCCCCAAGAATTGATGGAGTGTGTGGTGAAATGCTGAAGCATAGGGGAGAGATAGTAGTAGAATGGATGTAGAAGATGTGCAGATTGGCCTGGGAGGAAGGTAGAGTCCCGGAGGATTGGAAATCAGGTATAATTATTCCCTTGTACAAAGGAAAAGGGGAAAAAGAAGTGTGTGGTAATCATATGGGCATTTGTCTTCTTAGTATAATAGGAAAAGTGTATGGTAGGATACTTATTGACAGAGTTAGAGAAAGAACAGAGAAATTAGTTGGAGAAGAACAGAGAGGCTTTAGGAAGGGAAGAGATTGTATAGATCAGATATTCATTCTTAGATCTTTAGTGGAAAAGTTTCTAGAGAAGGGAAAGAAGTTGTATCCGGCTTTCATGGATTTGGAGAAAGCATATGACAGGATGGATAGACAAGGACTGTGGAAAGTGTTAAGAATATATGGAGTAGATGGGAAGTTGTTGAATGCTGGGAAGAGTATGTACGATGGTGCGAAGGCTGCAGTGCGTGTGGATCGTGAACTAAGTGAATTTTTCTCTTTGAAAGTTGGGTTGAAGCAGGGATGTGTCATGTCTCCATGGCTGTTCAATCTGTACATGGATGGGGTAATAAAAGAGGTACAAGGCAGGGTAGTGGATGTTGGAGTGGCCTTGGTGAGAGAGGATAGTGTTTGGAAACTCCCTGTACTGTTGTTTGCGGATGATACTGTGTTGTTGAGTGAAGACGAAGGGGAGCTGCAAGGCTTGGTGGATGAGTTTGGGAGAGTGTGTAAGAAACGGAATCTAAAGGTGAATGTAGGGAAGAGTACAGTGATGGTCTTTGAGAAAGGTGAAGTCAGTGAATGCACAGCGAGGTTGGATGGTGAGGAATTGGAAAATGTGAGTACGTTTAAGTACTTGGGTAGTGTGATGAGTAAGGATGGAGGTTTGGAGGGTGAAGTGCTTGAAAGGGTACAGCAGGGAAGAAAGGTTGCTGGTTCTTTGAAAGCAGTGATAAGAAACAGGGAAGTGAGCATGGAAGTGAAAAAGTTACTACATGACAGTATTGTGATACCAACTCTAACGTACGGAAGTGAAGCTTGGACGTTATTGGAAGGACATAAGTCAAGAGTGAGAGCAGTGGAAATGAGTTATTTAAGAGGAGCCTGTGGAGTCACATGGAGAGACAGGCTGACAAATGAGGATATAAAGGAGCATTGTGGTGTTGATGTGGATGTGATACGAAGCGTTATGAGGAACACACTGAGGTGGTTTGGCCATGTGGAGAGGATGGAGGGTGAAAGACTGACGAAGAGAGTGTATGTGAGTGAGGTGGAGGGAGGAAAAGGGAGGGGGAGGCCGAGGATGAGATGGAGGGGTGGGGTGGAGAGGTATATGAGAGAGGGGGGTGTGAGTTGGGAGCAGGGGAGTGAAATGGCGGGGGACAGGGCGACTTGCAGGCGATTTGTTTGTGGCCACCCCAAACGGGATTGAGGCGTCTGGCAGTAGATATATATATATATATATATATATATATATATATATATATATATATATATATATATATATATATATTGTAAGTATTTGATTTTACTTTTTTACCGTTATCAGATATTACAAATAACATTTTATCACGTAATCAATTTTTTTCTTTTTTCCTGGTAAGGTTTTATTGTTCTGCAGTTAAGTATAAATGAAGGTATAAGTAAAATGTATCTCTGTCAAAAATAAAATTACAAAAACATCCTGTATAAAAGTATAAAAGTACAAATCTGAATGTGCATAAATTACCACCTCTTCTGCAAATAAAATTACAGATTCTTGTGAAAAGTTATGAAGCAGTTCCTCTCAGCACAGTTCCTATGTCAGTGCCACCCATCCTCCTATTGTACTTTTTCACATCAGGACATGGCACCTCCTTGTGGGTCTTGGTGGCTCTTTAGTAATGTTTGCCATGCGCCATGGGTTCGATTCTTGCATCTGTTGAGAGAACCGTGACGACTTTGTAAACATACCGTAGTAAACAAATCGTAATTAAAAGAAATGATTAGGAAAACAAATAAGGTAAGTAAAACAGAAATAAACCAGGTAAGTATATCGGAAATAAGGTAAGTACAACAAAGATAAATAAGGTAAGTATTACATATTAAATGTCACGACCAACCTGCCTAGCCCCGGGCTCCTACGCTACTCACGGGGCAACGTAGGATGGAAGGATGGATTACAGAAATAAGGTAAGTAAAACAGAATTAAGCTAAGAATGACAGAAATAAGGTTTGAATACCAGGAATAAGGCAAGTAAATCAATGAATGAATAAGGTAAAGTCTCTGTCTTCCACTTCCACCAAGCCTTGCAGCTCCCCTTCGTCTTCACTCAACAACACAGTATCATCTACAAACAACAGTACAGGGAGTTTCCAAACACTATCCTCTCTCACCAGGGCCACCCCAACATCCACTACCCTACCTTGTACCTCTTTTATTACCCCATCCATGAACAGATTGAACAACCATGGAGACGTGACATCCCTGTTTCAATCCAACCTCCAAAGACAAAAATTCACTTAGTTCACCATCCTCACGCACTGCAGCCTTAGCACCATCATACATACTCTTCACAGCATTCAACAACTTTCCATCTACTCCATATATTCTTAATACTTTCCACAATCCTTGTCTATCCACCCTGTCATATGCTTTCTTCAAATCCATGAAAGCCGCATACAACTTCTTTCCCTTCTCTAGAAACTTTTCCACTAAAGATCTAAGAATGAATATCTGATCTACACAATCTCTTCCCTTCCTAAAGCCTCCCTGTTCTTCTCCAACTAATTCCTCTGTTCTTTCTCTAACTTTGTCAATAAGTATCCCGCCCCGTCCCGGAGACGTGAATTCACATCCTCACATGATGTGCACTCATATCCCGGAGATGTAAATTAATGCGGCAACATTGCAAGGACATTGCAAGGTCCCTAATTTGCACAATTTTCAATTTTCGCTAGTGATTTTTGGCACGTCTACACGGGACACCTTCCTCTACAAGATGCCAGGCAGGGACAATGCCTTACCCAGCATGACCTCCCCCCCCCTGCATGACCTTTTCTCAGCAATTCACCTGTTATCAATGACCTGGCCAATAAAGCCATGTCATGCCACGGTACGAAATTCAGGGCCAGAGTGATTCCCCAATCGATGACAATGTGGAGGACAAACATTAGAGGAAGAAACAGTCAGAAATGATGATCAGGTAATGTGGCAAAAAAAGGTCAGGAATGGTGATGAGTTAGTGAGTGAAACAATGCTTATAATGCCTATATTACCGTTTGAAAACCAATATACTCTTGTACTACATATAAATTCGTACCAAATAAATAAATAAATACCGTTTATGAGTGGTGTAGAATAGTTATCCTCCCACAGAACTCGTTTTCTTTGCAGCCAGCCTGATAGAAAACCCTGTAAGGTAAGGAGGTACTCCTACCTGGATTGAGTATTTTAAACCTCAGGTGAGCGATTTCTCTATGAATTTTCGATGTTTCTCACCAAAAGTGGATGTTTGAGCCCCCCCCAAAAAAGGTCCAAAAATGTCGGGACTGGGGCGTACCACTGCCCAGAAAACGTCGGGATGGGGCGGGTTAATTCTTTCCTCCACCTTCTCACTCTTTCCTCCACTCCAAGTCTTTCCTCCACAAATATCTTAACAACAAATTTATGTACATACACACAAACCATCTGAGAAGTTCAGCATGGCCAAATTTAAATGGCCAGACATGAAACAATAATTTAAAAGGCCAGGCATGAATACACAAAAAGTTAACATGCGTGGTCCTGACGACGTGTGGGTACATCACAACCTTTTTTTGCGCCCAATCCTGACGACATACCAATATGTTCTGCAACTGCAAGGTCCGTCATTTGCACATTTTTCAATTTTCACGGGTGATTTTTGGTAGGCTCTGTTGAGCACCATTTCTCCTTCTCTAAACCTCACCTTCCTTTTCTAACTGAGACTCAGCTGTCTGAGGCAACTGACAGCAGACCCATTTCTTTATCCTCCTACTTTCTCTATACTCATTTCAAAGCTGTTGTGTATACATATGCAACAACTTATCTTACTCTTGTGTTCCTGAACTCGATTCTTCTGAATTCTATACACTCTGGCTTCAACTTTCCTGTCATTCTCTAACTAAATATATGTACGAGTGCTGTTTACTTATCTCCTAATTCTACTATCAAAAATTCTTTGACTGTCTTACTTCTACGATGGAACACATTCTATTCATTTCTCCTTTCTCTGAAATCTCCATTTTAGCTTTCAGTGTTCACCACCACCTTTGGCTCTCCTCTCCTTTCACTGATCCACCTGGTGAACAAGCCTACACCTTTTCTATCCTTAATTACCTAGAGCAGCTTGTACAGCACCCTACCCATATCCCTGACTGCCTTGGAGAGAGTTCCAACATACTTGACCTCTTCCTTACAACTAGTCCTTCTGCTTACATTGTTAATCTTTTCTCTCCGTTGGGCTCCTCCAATCACAACCATATCACCTTAACCTGTCCTATCGCTCCAGTATGGCCTGCGGACCCTCCAAAGAAACGTCGTCTGTGGCCCTTTGGAGCTCCAGATTGGGGGACCCTCAGACAGTACTTCTTTGATTTTCCATGGGATGATTATTGCTTCCACGGCCAGGAGCCATTTGGATGTGCCTTGCGCATTACGGAGGTTATTCTCTCAGGCATGGAAGCATACATTCCTTTCACATATCCTTTGACTAATGCACAAAAGCCTTGGTTTAATCATGCATGTTCTAATGCTGTCCACAACAAGGAGAGGGCCTATAAAAGGTATCGGAGCCAACCCACCACTGAATCACATCTTTTATACGTTTCTGCCCGGAATCGTGCTAGGTCTGTTCTTCGCTCTGCTAAAAATAATTTCATCCGTACTAAATGCTCTCAACTCTGTAATTCAAATTCTTTCCACTCCTTCTGGCACCTTGCCAAAAACCTTTCTAACAACTTTATCTCATCATCCTTCCCTCCTCTTTTCTCTACTAAAGGTTCTGGAGCTATTTCTTCTACTGATAAAGCAGATCTCTTCGCTCAAACTTTCTCCTCCAATTCCACCTTAGACGATTCCAGTGCTATTCCTCCATCACTTCCCCCCTCTGACTTCCTCATTGCTGACATTAAAATTTCTTCAGCTGATGTATTTTCTGCCATCACAGGCCTCAATTCTAATAAGGCATATAGGTCTGATGGAGTCCCTCCATTTGTTCTCAAGAACTGTGCTTCTGTGCTTACACCCTGCCTAGGCAAACTCTTTCGCCTTTGTCTATCAACTTGTACCTTTCCTTCTTCCTGGAAGAATTGCTCTCATTCAGCCAGTCCCAAAGAAGGGTGACCATTCCCAACCTTCTAACTATCGTCCAAATCCTTTAACATCCTGTATCTCAAAAGTTTTCAAGTCTATTCTTAATAAAAAAAATTTAAAGCATCTTTCCTATTACAACCTTCTTTCTGATTGTCAGTATGGATACCATCAGGGATGCTCCACAGGCGATCTTCTCACATGCCTTTCAGACTCCTGGTAATCCTCCTTTCGGGACTTTGGCAAAAGCTTTGCCATTGCACTTGACATTTCAAAGGCTTTCGATCGAATCTGGCATAAATCTTTAATTTCCAAACTGCCCTCTTACGGTTTCTATCCTTCTATCTGTGCCCTCATCTCTAGCTTCCTTTCTGGTCATTCTATAGCCGCTTTTGTAGACGGCCATCGTTCTTCTCCTAGATCTGTTAACAGTGGTGTTCCTCAGGGCTCTGTCCTATCACCAACTCTCTTCCTTTTATTCATCAATGATCTTCTAAGCTGTACATCTAACCCTGTCCACTGATACACTGATGACTCCACCATTCACCTTTCCATTCGATTCCCGCAACGTCCATCTCAGCAGTTACTTCAACAAACAAGGAGTGAGGCTATGGCATGCCTAATGTCTGACTTGGCTCCTATCTCTGACTGGGGTAAAAATAATCTGGTTGTTTTTAATGCATCAAAGACACAGTTTTTGCACCTATCAACCCAAGAAAAGCTTCCACGGGTATACCCACTAATGTTTATTAATATTCAGCTTAATCCTGCATCATCCTTGAACATGCTTGGGGTTTCATTTACTCGGGACTTATCTTGGAAAGATTACATCTCTTGTAAAAAATGCTTCCAAGAGATTGGGTGTGCTAAGTCGACTCCATTCCTTCTTTACCCCTGCACAACTGTTGACTCTATACAGGGGTTTTATCTGCCCCTGCATGGAGTACAACTCTCATGTATGGGGAGGCTCCCCACATACAGCTCTTCTCAATAGGGTGGAGTCAAAGGCTTTTTGTCTCATTAACTCTCCTCCTCTTACTGACTCCCTTCAATCTCTGTCTTTTCGCCACAGTGTTGCATTTTTATCTCTTTTCTATCGCTACTTCTATGGTCACTGCTCCTCTGAAATGTCTGCATGCATTCCTCCACCTCTACGACGGGCACGTAGCACCCGTCTAGCAGCAAACTCTCATTCCTTTTCTGTCCAACTCTCTAATGCAAGAGTTAACCGTTACTCCCAGTCCTTCATTTATGCAATAGGTCAACTCTGGAACTGTCTCCTTTTGTATGTATTTCCTGCTTCCTATGATCTCCAGTCTTTCAAACGCAGTGTGTCCAGACATCTCGAAATGATTGTGTCTTGAATTTGGCTCTCTCTTGTATTTTGTTTTTCTCTTGGAAGGAACAGTTTTGCAGGCTTGTTGCCTTTTGTTCCTTCTTTCTCACACACACACAAAAAAAAAATGAGAGAGACCTTCCTCTACCAGCCGCCAGGCGGCGACACTGCCTGACCCCACGTGACCCCCGCATGCCATTGTCTCGGCAGCTCATCTGTTAGCAGGTGTGCTTGCGATATATGATGCTCTCTATAATAGTTAGGCCTGTTCATATGTGATAACAGTTATATAAGGTGGAAAATGGTGTAATGTTTGTGGAAAAGTATAATGTAAGTTGAAAAACAGATTGTAAGTTGAAACAACAGTCATAGTGAGTCAATTGTGCAAGAATTTAGTGATTTTGATGTGTTTGGTGAGTGAAACAATGCTTATATCACGTATAATATTGTGTGAAAACCAATATATTCTTGTACTACATATAAATTCATACCAAATTAACAAAAATCTACCTATTCTGAGTTGTTTGCAATAGTTATCCCTGCCATAGAAAACACGACAGCTGTAGTGCATGCCCAGAGAAGACAGTAGGCTACCAGGTGTTCGGAGGGAGACCTGTAAAGCACACTTATAAGCTCAAGTAAGCACTTATTTTGGTATTTTCTAATGTTTCTCATAGAAATCGGAGGTTTGATAAAAAAAAAAAAAAAAATCGAAAATCTGCCGGGATTAGGGGGATTATTGGTGAGAAACCAGCCGGGACGGTGCAGGTTAAAAGGACAGACAGCTGTCATTGGTGATTCACACTAACTGCTAGTTGCTCTCGATGTCCAAGGAGATGAAAGGACATCATCATCGCTGAGGCCTTCATACAAAAGGGTGAAATCAGGGTTGGCAACATCATCGTCAGTGTTAACCTTAACATCACTCCTAGCTCCTTGTACAAGGGCAATACATCACTGATGATCTTCCCCCAGCCCATCAGCCCCCAAAACATGCTGGAACCAAACTAAAAAGAATAAAATATGAATCGGTCACCATATACAATCATCCTCTTTACTGAATTAGTATAATCACATAAATATAGTTGGCTATCCTGATATAATTCAAAATAAGAAAAAAATATGTATGTAATCAGAAAAATCTAAATGACCATTTATGTTACATCTGCTATGCATAAATAACAATAATATATAATAATATCAAAGAAAAAACACACCAGAATGGTAAAATATTATAAATATAGGACAGTGTAAGTGCCAGAAAACCAATCCGTTAAGGTCCACGAGAGCCCACTTGGGTTGAGCGTGGTCCGTCGAGAGTCGCTCAAAGCCACCCACCTGGGCTCTAAACTTTTCCCCACTCGTTTTTTACCAGTTCCAAATTATCACAGCCTAACAAAGCCTGTATAAAAATGATGCTCAGTTATCCTTCTCAGACATGCAGATTAATGGCGAACTTAACTCCATGGGTATAGATGTGAGGACACTGAACGTCGGAACAATTTTCGTGAGAAGTTGCCATTGTCAGAGTTGGGCCAACACTGATGCATTCGACGCTTTTTCAAGGAGGGCAGGTGATACCTGCTGCATCCTGATGGGTCGGATTCGAAAGAGGAGGAGTTCCTCTCCACCCTGGAAAAAAAAAATCCTGACCGCTCAATTATTCTAGGCATGTTGGTGGTTTTTTCAAATTACCCTTTTTATACCCCTAAAACTAGTGCATTCATACATATCAACCTTAATTTTATACAACCGAACCACACATGGACTTGCCCAGTCTATCGACACAGTACCACTCACAAGACACACATTCAGTAATCTTACTAACCACTCAACAATAGTCGCTTCACCACCTTTCAAACATTCCACAGCACACCCATCCATACCTGCAGCTTTCCCTACTTTCATCTCCTTGCACTTCCTCTGTCGTGATCAAAGAAACATTCAACACTCCCAAAACAATTATTCCTTGCTCCCTTCCATCTGCTACAATCTCAGCCCTCCTTTCCTCCTCTGCATTTAACAATCTGTCAGAATACTCTGCCCATCTCTTCCTTACTTCATCCATCTCAGTTAACATCCTCCCATCCTCTGCTTTTACTCGCTCTTCCTTCTCGGACTCTCCCTTTCGCACTCTCTTCCTCTCCTTCCAAAACATTTTCTTATTCTGTTGAAATTCTCAGTCAACCTTCTACCCCACCTCTCATTTGCTGCTGCTTTAGGATCACACACAGCCCTTCTCACCCTATTCCTTTTTCCCTTATACCCCTCATATGAGCCCTCATTCTTCTTCTGCCGCCACACTTCATACACCCATCTCCTCTCAGCTAGAGCCATACTTCCTTGCATCACCATTCACATCCCTTTCTTAAACCACCACCCACTCGTCTCACACCAGAGACCTCTTCCGCATATCTCAAAATAGGATTTTAAAAAGTAATTCTAATACGAAAGATGAGATGGTAAATTCAGTAAAACATTTCATGAGTTAGATGAGAGAAGGAAGACAGATGATTATGTATGCTACTAAAATGTGCTGAAACATAAAACGTAGCAAAACAAATAACAAAAAGTATCCTCATTAATCTGATTATGTATTATATTATTCTCATCTCCAAGTAACCTGAGTAAAGCGAAGAAATATATAATCGTAGTCAGACAATATTGTGAAAGACGAGAGAACAATTTCAGTAAACAATTTCGAGGGATTTATAAAAGAATGAAGATAAGCATTCGCAAAGGGTGGTTACATTTGGTACAAAAGAATAGAATTAGACGACTCAACAGTAATTTTGCAGAGTGGAGCGGAGAAGTGTAATTGGATTTTGTGAGCAAATGATTAGGGAACAGAAGAGGATCTGCTGGAACATAGGGGGTCTAGGTAGTGTCTGAAAAATGCCAAACAAAATTTTTATTGATCGTGGATGACGTGGAGGCATGAAATTCTCGGAAATCGCTACGCGCAAAAATATGAGAAATTATTATTTTTTTTTTTCGACTTACTGGTCGTATGACAGTTTTTTTTTTTTCTCCCTGCTTTTTTTTTTTTTCTCTCTCTCTCTCTCTCTCTCTCAGGACAGAGCCAAAATGAAGCTGAAGTAAAGATGACCATAGGGGAAATCTGACATTCATCATAATTATGACTGTGATATAAAATTCCTTTCGTTATACCCGGGATGCTAAGGATCCAGAAACGCGAAGAAGAAAATGCAAAAGTACAAGCTATCAGACGTCATGATGATGATGATATTCCTGATCATTATCAGGATGACGATACCGACGATGATGACGATGATGATGATGATGGCGAAGATGATGCTGTTGATGATGATTATACGCTTTTGTAGTCTCTTATTCTTAACTGGAAAAAAAAAACTGTGCAGCAACATAGTGTACCTCTTGCTTTCATCCTAATGGATCTACATACTGGCGCTTCCGCAAGTAATGCTGGTCTGCATCCCCTCGCTTTTCAATCTTTGTACCTATCTTATCTTCCTGCACATATGGGATCAGGTAACAGGTACTCGTAAATAGATAAACTAAGGGAAATGTTATTTTTTTCCTTCTTTGATGTAATCATTTGTCATTTACTTCACTGCTTCAGTTTTTCAGTTTGTCTCCATTATTAGGTTATACAAGCGTTCCTTTCCTTCCCTCCCTATCTCCGACTGGAGGATGGTTGATTGCAGAAAAAGGACATTTTCAGTCTGTAGTCCAGTAGTTTAGTTCAGAAAAGCTGCTCTGCAAAATCAAGTGATATTTCAAAAAATTTTCCTTTTACTATCGCAGGACCTAAACTGGTGAATACAGTCCACAAAACCTCCAGATTAACTGCGTCTCCAAATATTATAATTTTGTTGTTAGTTGTTCAAAAGGAAGAATAACGCCCACTGTTCTAGTACAGTGTTTATTGTGAGAATGTGCTGAAATCGTTTTGATCCTATTTGAACCTACTATTTGTCTGTCTATCTATTGCCAGACGCCCTAGTCCCGTAAGGGGTGGCCATAAACAAATCGCGTCCATGTCGTCCTCTCCCCCGCCATTTCGCTGCCCTCCCCCCGCCTGGCACCCTCCTCTCTCATATACCTCTTCACTCCATCCCTCTATCTCATCCTCAACCTCCCCCTCCCTCTCCCCCTCTCCACCTCACTCACATACACTCTCCTCGTTAGTCTCTCGCTCTTCATTCCCTCCACATGGACAAATAAGTTCAGTTTATTTCTACTTGCACTTTCTATCACATCCACACCACAATGACTCTTCACTTCCTCATTTGTCAGTCTGTCTGTCCATGTAACTCCACATGCTCCTTTCAGATAACTCATTGCCCCTGTTCTCACTCTTGACTTGTGTCCCAGTAAGGTCCAAGCTTCACATCCATACATTCACCTTTAGATTACGTTTCTTACACACTCTCCCTAACTCATTCACTAAGCCTTGCAATTCCCCTTCGTCTTCACTTAACAATGCAATATCATCTGCAAACAACAGAACAAGACATTGCCAGACACTGCCCTCTGTCATAGGGGCCGCTCCACATCTACTGCCCTACCTTGTACCTCTTTTATAACCCCATCCATATACAGATTGAACAACCATGGAGACATGATACATCACTGTTTCACTCCTACATTCTGAATGAAAAATTCGCTCGGCTCACCATCCACACGCACCGCAGCTTTAGCACCCTCATGCATAGTCTTCACTGCATTCAACAGCTTCCGATTTACTCCAGAATTTTATTCTCAGTATTTTCCACATTCGTTTTTTATGCACTGTGGCAAATGTTTTCTCCAAATCCATGAAGTCCGCGTACTAGAAACTTTTCCACTTAATCTATGAAGGTCCTCCCTAGAAACTTTTCTACTAAATACCAGAGGATGAATATCTTGATCTACACAACCTCTTCCCTTTCTTAAACCTCCCTCTTCTTCTCCAACTACCGTAATTGCTCTGTTATTTTCCTAACTCCATCAGTAAGTATCCTGCCATATACTTTCGTATTGCACTAAGAAGACATATGCCACTATGATTACCCCACACTTCTTTTTCCCCTTTTAAACCGACTGTACTTAGGAAGTACGTATTATCACAATAAACACAGATTCACGATGTTGCATTTTACTTCCAATCTATGAAAATATCTAAATGATGTGGATTTCTGTGCATTAAAGCCACATGAATTAAGAAACACTTTCCATAACAAGAAGCAATCAGAAAGAGCAAAACCCATGCTGTGCAATCACCTTAAAAGCCTGTCTACACAATCAGTATGCTCTTGTAATTTATGTGAATGGTAAAAAAAAAAGAAGAGGAAAATAATCGCATAAATGTGATAAACTGAATGATCTTTCCCGCTTGCGTTATACTATTTCCAGTGTGATTCGCTACCACGTTTCGAAACATGAGCACGTACTTTGTGACGACTGGCGGCCACTGTGTGATTGGAGGCGCGTTAAGGTCGATCATCTGATCCTTCTCATTAGCTGGTTGTTCTCAGAATCGATTAATTTTACTCTAACATGGCATGCAACACATCACCACTCTTGGTTCAGATTGGATCAAGAGTGGTTAAGATGGCATTTCTCTATGGTCTTGACCTTTGACCTACTACTCTGAAAATTTATTTATCTCTTCCTCGGCTAACCTTAAATCCCTTACAAGAAGTTCCATCAAAATAAAAACAAAACTGAAGTAAAGGCTGGAGATATGATCTTGTGCTGTGACCTTTACCTCCGACTGAGTGTTCTCAAAACTGAATCATTCCACCCTCTCCAATCCCTTAACTCTCGACCTAAATTTAGACAAAATCGGATCAAAATTGTTTGAGTTGAGTCATCGTTGACATGTGACATAAGCCTTTATGGCCTCAATTTATTCACGAGTTTATCTGATCGTGAACAATCGCTATACCATACTTGCTACGAACCTTCCAATACTTTTCCTGTAATCTTGATCACAGAAGGACAGACAGACAAACAGGGCCAAACACATTGCATCCCTGCATTTATTCGCATGGGTGTAACAAAGCTCGTCCAGAATAATGACGCTTCTGGAAATTGTTGTTTTATTGGGTCTTGATTATGGAGTACCGTGAAGTGCTCAAATGGATGATTTATACTGCACTCAGACACTGGACATTTCCACACCTTAACCCCGTTGCATGCTTCCCACCCGCCTTGGCTCTGCGTAACCAGGTTATACATACATACATACATACATACATGCGTATATCTATCTGTCTATCTATCTATATACTGTATATATATATATATATATATATATATATATATATATATATATATATATATATATATATACATACACGGGTACGTATATAATTTCAGTATGTGAAAATAACTTTATTTGTGTGAAACCCTGTTATTTCTCAGGGATGATTTATACGTTTTGAGATCATTCTTCTGAAGATCCAACTTGTAGGATTTTTACTTTAAAAATTTATATAATTTAAAACCATACAATAAATAACACTCCATACTAGAAATCCAAATCCGCTACCTTGAAAGAAGATTAAAATTTCACTACCGCAGGTTGTAAGTCAAACACACTCCATAAGAAACGCAGACTCCATTGTAAAATTTCTCCTCCTGCAATTGGATTTGAGAGAGAGAGAGAGAGAGAGAGAGAGAGAGAGAGAGAGAGATGGCATTGGAGGATGGAGTATGGGAGATAAGGGAATGTAGGACAGACGGAAAGAGAGAGAGAGAGAGAGAGAGAGAGTTTGGGAAGGAGAGACGGCGTTGGAGGAAAGAGTAATGGATGAAAGGAGGAATGTAGGATAGACGGGGAGAGAGGGGGAGGCAGAATAGGTGGGCTGGAGGGAGTGTGGTGTTGAGGGGACAGGATAAAAGAGTGGGCTAGTAGGGGGAGAGGGGGAGGTGAGGGGGCGGATTCCGGTAACAATCACGTCTGGAATTTTTGCCAGGCAGTAATGTCCCTCGTAAAACTGAACTGAAGCCATTTCCCTCACCTCAGCCACTAGGGGTGAGGTAGTGCTCGACAACCCCCTCGGAAATGAACCCACTCTTTTAAGGTTTCGCTTAATACCTCGGGAGAGCTGAAACAACAGTATAACTTTAATAATAACTTGGTCACACACACACACACACACACACACACACACACACACACACACACACACACACAACACACGCAAGTTCGGACATGCACACTCGAATGCACACTCATACACACACACACATTTCAGTTTTTGAGGAAATTAAAAGTGTTTCACGAGTGTTGGGTTTGCAGCTCTCTCTCTCTCTCTCTCTCTCTCTCTCTCTCTCTCTCTCTCTCTCTCTCTCTCTCTCTCTCTCTCTCTCTCTCTCTCCAGTGGCTCTAAGAAGTGTTACTATATAGACCGAGGATTTTTACGATTTAACAGGGCTACCTATAGTGTTTTTCGCTGCCCTACTGGACCCAACCGTATTATGAATATTGTGTATAAGATTGTGAAAAGTATTATTTCAGACTGAGACGAATTAATTACTTATGCAGCTACCAAAAATCCCGACATAATTAAAACAGAATCATAGCTATACCCTCATGATTAGCACCTTATTGGAGAAGTATAGTTACAAAATTACAACATATAAGCGAAGATGCACTTTGACAGCTTGGTGATGATTGGCTGAACGCACGTGTATGAATAACTTATTTACTAACCCAAATTTCTCCCTCAGAAATATATTATGTCAATTAATAGTGCTAACTATGAAGTAATGTTGCATTCAGCTAATCATCTCCAACCTGCCAAGTGCATCTTTGCCTCGATAAAAAAAATAAATAAATAAATAAATAAAGAGTATAGGAAAACCACAACACAATACCGGGGTACAGTTTTAATATATATCAAAAACCACATAAACGCAATACAGACCAGTAAAACGGATTTTGTTCGACAGAAAATGAACACTGAAAGAAAAAACGGATGAAAAGTAATTCTATACATCAAACTACAGGTATCATATACTCATTTATAATATCCGTAACAGCTGGACTTAAATTGTTGTTGATTAAAGTTTTGGGGAGAACTAATCCGGGGATGTGCGATCCATAGGAAAATAGTTATGGGAATAAAGGAGTTCTAATGAGCAGAGGTTCTGAAATAAGGAAGTGTGGCAGTCCAGTCATGAGCGCTACCAGATGCCCGTGTAGCATACGGAAAGGCATGTGGATGTGATTATTACCATCTGTTTTGCGAAGCGGGCGGAGTGGTAATGTTTTCAGTTGTGAGGTTGGTTGGCTGGCTTTGTTTGTGAGTGGATAAACAAGGTATCTGATGAACGGCTTGAGCTATCAACATAAAACTTTAAGGGTATCAAGATATGGCCAAATTCTTGAACAACTTTGAAAATAGGCACTCAGGGTCAAGGTCAAGGTCACCAAAATGGCTGTCAAGGTCAACTAGTTGATCACACACACACACACACACACACACACACACACACACACACACACACACACACACACACACACACAGAATAAATATTCCCGTCCCACAATCGGCTTTCTCAGGAACAGAAGGTGATAAGTTAACGGTTAAGGAAAAGAAAGTCATATGTTAAATTTTCTTCAGAGAATCGACCCATATCAATCAACTGACCCAGACCAGATAATTAACATACTGCTTGAATGTTATAGACGGTTAGCCTTGCTTTCAATTAAAATATTCAATAAATCATCGAGTGAATGTACACTACTAGTCAATGGCAGCTCGCTAGTATATCACCTACCTTTAAGAGGACGATGAAAAGCACGCCACAAATTACCGCCCGATAAGTCAAACGTTAGTAGGCCTACTATTCAAAATTTTGGATAAAATGGTTAGATTTAAAATTATCGTGATCCTTATTAAACATAATCTTACAAGTAATCAGCACGGGTTTCGTAATTATTAAAAAATAAAAATCACTTTAATATTTTTATAGTGGAACAAAAGAATTGGCTACCAGCAAAGGTAGGCTGGTCAGTGCAAGAACTGTTGATACGTTTTAAATTCTGCCAGACAATTATTTTAAGACGATATCCAGTAATTATCTTGGTGTTAGTTATTTCCAAGTTGAAGTGTATGCTGATTACTGTGAGACGTTTGTTTAATAAGGAAAACATTCGGCACTTGTGTATACTCTATTTAACAGAACTGCAGAACATAGATCACACAGTGCATAGATGTTCCCTTTCTGCCCGTCTACAAAATTTCCCAGGTTGTTTTGTCTAATAAGTATGGTGATTTTTCTTGTCTTTTCTTGTATATATATATATATATATATATATATATATATATATATATATATATATATATATATATATATATATACTATATATATATGTTTAATTCCAAGGACACTGATTGTAGCTAAATATAATGATATGTGACTGTTTCCGCGGATTCATAAAACAAACTTTTAAAAATCCAGGAAAACAGAAGCTCAGAGGCATCAGGAGTTTTGCTTTCGATAGCACCCTCATAACCCATAAATTCTGCTGAACCTCCGCACTACCCCTGCCTGAAATTAGTTCGCCAGGTGACTGAATGCAGTAGCCAGGTGGGTGTAAGTCGTAACCAGATGGCTGTAAGTCGTAATCAGGTGGCTGACAGCAGTAGCAAGGTGGCTGTTAGTCACAGTCAGATGGCTGTCAGTCGTAGCCAGATGGCTGTCAGTCGGAGCCAAGTGGCTGTCAATCGGAGCCAGGTGGCTGTTGCTCGTCGCCAGGCTGTCAGTCGTAGCCAGATGGCAGACAGTCAGAGCCAGGTGGCTGTCAATCGGAGCCAGGTGGTTGTAAGCTGAAGTCAGGTGGCTGTAAATCGCAACCAGGTGGCTGTATGTGGTAGCCAGGTGGCTGAAAGTTGTAACCAGTTGGCTGAAAGCCATAACTAGGTGGCTGAAGTTCGTAGCCAGGTGACTAGGAGTTGTAGTCAGGTGGCTATAAATCGTAGCCAGAGTTTCACACCAACGAAAACCCACTGTTGGTAGTTTAAAGCTCTCTTAGACTGTTCGGATAACCTTGTCATCGGTAACTGTTACTCGCGCAATCTGGCAAAACATCCAACTACCACCTGCATATTGGACAACAGGTCTTTGTTCCGTGTGTGTGAAACCCTGGCTACCAGTTCTCTCCAGAGAGAGAGAGAGAGAGAGGGAAACATAAGAAACTTTTAATCACGAAAGTGCATGTTCTTTGTAACCCATGCAAGGCAGTGCACGAAAATCTGACAATGCAGTCTCCATACTCAGTTCGTTGAATACATTGGGGTTCCTGATTGTCTTCAGATCTTGCCAGTTATATATAACTGAAACTGAGTTATCCTCAGATTTATCATAATACACGAGTATTGTGAGGGGGTATGTGTTTGATTTAATGTTTGTCTGTCTTCCTGTCTGACGCTCTGTCTGTCAGCATGATAATGGAAAGATGGCCAGACAGAATGGACTCATACTTAGAATCGTGACTGAAATCTATTAGAAGAAAAGGTGGAAAAAATTTTGCCGAAAAAGTTCACAGGTCATTCCTCAAATGCAAAGTCTGTTCAACCAGTTCTTATCTAATGCCGACCAAACTTGATGAAATGGCTGAGGTTTAGGAAAAGAAAAGCGATTCCATTTTAAGAATTATCAGTAGGAGGTAAAAGTTATGGAACAAAATGAAATTTTTGCCTCTTGAATTCAATTTTGATTTAGCGGAACGGTTTAGCATCAGCAAAGTAAAGTAATTCGAGTTTGAAAACAGTCAAAACAAAGTCATATTCACGCGGCAGGGTCAAAGGTTCAGCTTAAAACCGATCATAGGGAACTCTGTTTTTCTCTTTTGTTCCATACATATGTCCTCCATAAAACATTCTCACTCCCCTGTGTCTCAGACCTCTGTAATTCATATTCTCTTTCACACCATCCTTCCACTTCTTCTTTGGTCTCTCCCATGTCACTTCTGTTTTCAGTTTATATATCTTCTTTATCAAAATCTCATTATCTGTTCTTACCACATGGCCATACTACTTAAACACACAATGGTCAGTCCTTTTCACCTTACTGAGTCGACTTCAACACCACTCACTTAGTGCCGTTTCTAGCTGTCACATCATCGCACCTCACATACAGTCCATAGAAACTTCATTTCTAACAATCCCACCTTTAATTGACCTAAAAATTAAGGCAAGTGGTAACTCTGAAAGGATAGCATGCCAAATAATAGGAATAGATCAGAAGTATTTGATGATAATTCACATATATGCTCCAACATCAGTCAGTGTCATGCATCACATTCTTACAACACAGTCGGCGCCACTGTGTTTTCATACATGTCCATCTTCGTCAGAGCAGACAATACCTCCCAGTCAACATAAACTCTTAATAATATTAACCCCTACATGCCAGGTGATGATCAGTTGCGTACCTAGAAAGTTGAAAAAGGGGGGGAGGCTTTTTTTTTCTTTTTTTTTTTTCTTTTTAACTGTGAAGCCCATGACTTCGGCGAGTGCAGCAAGTCCGTACAGCTGGTGGGTTCGAGAAGGGGGATGGGGTGCTGTAAGCCCCCCACCCTGAAAAATTTTTGCATTTTGGCCAATTTTATGATCATTTTGAGGGAATATGGAATGGGTATATGACATATTTACTGCATATTCTAAAGTCATTTTTAAGTACTCTCTGCCACTGGGTTATGATTCAGTCTCTCCAATAACCTTATAGTACTAAAATTCAAACGTTCACATTTCGATCAAACAACTTTACAACTGTAATAAACTAATAACAATAACATTAAAAAATTATGATAATTTAATCACTGTATTGGTCTCATTTACAATCAGTTGATTGATAATTCAGTTGAAACAGATGAAGCTGGTGAGTAGTTCTCAGAGCAACCAGTGGATAAAATAAGAAAACTGTCATTTCTGTGACACCACTGAGTATAATACATAAGCAGTTTATTTAGACATGCATTATTTAAGCTGGATTTGAAAACTGTTTTTTGTTGTCAGCATATGTAGGTAGAGGGAATTTAAGAAATCTGAGAAAGTAATATTATATATATATATATATATACATATATATATATATATATATATATATATATATATATCTGAGAAAGTAATATTATATATACATATATATATATATATATATATATATATATATATATATATATATATATTGTTACATAGCCTATGATTTCATCATCCTTTGTGTAATTTTAACGCACAGTATGCTGCATGTGTGATCACGAGCGTGTTCTGCCTCAGTTCCCCCCTTCTACCGTTATAGTAGAGTAAGTCGTCATTTCTGGAGTTCAGACCAGGATTGGCAACTCTTTGTCCCCATGGCTTCATTTGCGCGTCCTTCTTACAAGTTGTATCAAGCTCTGCCGGCCCCTATATAATGAGCTCAGTCTCTGCATCATTGCCACTTAGATCTGCTCCTCATTTTGTTCACATCTCTGTCCTCCCCTGTACAGATATTATTATTGTGAGTGCTCAAGAAATCTCCAAACATGTAGCAGCTGTGTGTAATTTGAGAATAACTGTTGTATTTTTTCTTGTACTGTATAGCATAAGTTTAATTTGTAGGCCTAGTGAAGTTTTTGTAATTCATGTGGGGATCTTTGTGTCCATCAGTTTTAATATCATTTTGTATCTGTAATAATTTATCTTGCATTCACTGAGTATTATCTGGTATCTCATTTTATCAGGGCTGACTTAGATAAATTTACTCATGCTAATTTTGTGTTAATAGAGGCTATTGCAGTTAACCATATATTTAACCTGTTTATTTGCCATTACATTATCCTTATGAGTCCTGAATGTTTTGTTGTTAGTTTGAGCATTAAACTTTATCTTGTAATTTTACCTAACTCTTTTGTTTTGAACCTGGAACTTTACGGGACAGTAGTGATTATTAGTATTCTCACTTAAAGTGTACATTATCTTTCTCTGTTCCGTAACATAAATTTGGCGACCTCTCATCAGGATATTCAGGATATTATCATAAGGATATTGCTTGATATTTTGTGACTGTTACTTATTCATGATGTCTACTATTACTACGCTTGATGAAGCCAAAGATTTTTTGTCAAATGTGCAAACAGTGTGTGATGTAGAAAACAGAACAAAGAATGAACTTAAGCTTGTTGCTCAACAATTGGGAATTGCTGTTCGCTCTCATCATTCTAAAGATCAAATTGTTGACATGATTAATGAAAGCTTGTTTAATGTAACTCCTCCAAATGAGTAAACGCAAATTGAATTAGCTAAGTTACAGCTAGCCCTGCAGGAGGCTCGTGTGAAGGAAGCTGAATTTCAATCACAGGCTAAGGAGGCTGAATTTCAGGCAAAAGCTAAGGAGGCTGAGGCACAAGTTGAAATTGCTAGGATTCAGGCAGACCATGAGTATCGCATGAAACAAGGTGGAACTGGATCATCTACCTCTGATGATTTTGATGTGGCTAAAAATGTTAAACTTGTCCCTCCTTTTAATGAATCTGATTTAACAAAGTATTTTCAGTTGTTTGAGAGGGTAGCTACAGGTTTTAATTGGCCCAAAAAGTATTTGCCAGTACTCCTTCAAACTGTTCTCACCGGTAAAGCTCAAGTAACTTATGCATCTTTGCCTCAGGATCAGTCTGATAATTATGATGTAGTTAAGAGCTTGATTCTTAAGGCCTATGAGCTTGTTCCTGAAGCTTATAGAGTAAAATTTAGGACAACTTACAAGCAAGATAAGCAATCCCATGTTGAGTATGCAAAAATCAAAGAAGATTTGTTAGAGCAGTGGTTAAATTCTAAGAATGTGGATTCTGATTTTGACAAATTTAAGCAGATGATTTTGCTGGAGGACTTCAAAAGGTGTATTAGTAAAGATGTAAGCCTATATCTTGATGAGAAAAGAATAGATAATTTGTCTGATGCTGCAGTTTTAGCTGATGAATATGTTCTCACTCACAAGAGATATTCTAAAGAAAAAGGGAAAGCTGAGAGTAAGTACGTTGCCTCTACTCAGAGTACAGGTAACAGGAAAGAGAACAAAGATGATGTTTCTCAGGAAGTAAATATCAGCTTCACCTCTAGATTTAAGAAAAGTAAATGTACTTATTGTAGTAAGCTTGGTCATACTACGGAGAGATGTTTCAGGAGACAGCGTGATGTGAACAAAAAGGAGTCTTTAAATATTCAGTCAATTGGTCTAGTGTCCACTCTTGAGAGTTCCCAGAATTCTTTAACTGAGTTAACTGAACCTGCTTTGAGGGGTAACTTAAATTCTCATGATGGAGCTCCTCTTTTGAGCAGTAACGTGGGTGACACTCTCAAGAGTTCATGTGCTAATTTCCTGTCTGATGGTTTTGTCAGTCCTCTGGACAGTAATGACAGGAAATCAGTTCAAATATATCGTGATACAGGTGCTTGCCAATCCCTTATGCTGACCAGTGTTCTAGGCTCTAATGTTAATTCCTCTGATGAAACTGTAATCTTACAAGGTGTAGGGAATAATTACTTCTCTGTCCCTCTGTGCAGAGTGAATTTAGAGTCTGGTTTTGTTAATGGTTCTGTTATGGTTGGGTTGGTTGAGACACTCCCAATGTCAGGTGTAACTTTCTTACTTGGAAATGATATTGGTGGAAGTCAAGTGTGTCCAGCTCCTCAGTTGTCTAGTGAGCCAGTGGCTGCGGCCCAGGATTGTGATGTCCCTGATGTCTTCCCTGCATGTGCTGTCACTAGGGCTAAGTCTAAAGTTACTGGTGATTTAGAGGATAATGATGATGATAATGTTATCCTAGCTGACACTTTTCTTGCTAATTTGGACCACTCACCAGATGAGGCAGTACCCCGTAGTGTTGATAATTTGTCTCGTCAAGAGTTGGTTGAGTTGCAGGTTGCTGACCCTGAGTTGAAAGGTCTAGCTAACTCTGCTTACAGTGAAGAAGAGTCAGCCGGTGCTTCTACTTGTTATTATGTAAAGTCAGGAGTACTTATGAGGAAGTGGAGACCCCCAACAGCATCAGCCGACTGTGAATAGGAGGTTGTACATCAAGTTGTCATCCCTCGTGTTTGTGGGGAAGGATATCATTCGAGTGGCTCATGATTCCAGTTTGGCAGGACACCTTGGAGTGAGGAGGACTATGGCACGCATTTTGAAACACTTCTACTGGCCAGGTATCTTCAGGGATGTTTCCTGGTATTGTAAGTCTTGTCACACCTGTCAAGTTGTGGGGAAATGTAATCAGACTGAAAAGGTTGCACCTCTAGTTCCCATTCCTCCTTTTGAGGCGCCTTTCACCCGTGTGTTGGTGGATATTGTGGGCCCTCTTCCTAAGACTTCTTCAGGATTTTCTTATGTGTTGACCATGATTGATATGGCTACTCGTTATCCTGAAGCCATTCCACTTAGAAACATCTCAGCAAAGAACGTGGTTAAGGAAATGCTAGGGTTCTTCACAAAGTTTGGTCTGCCCAAGGAGGTACAGTCAGACCGGGGAAGTAATTTCATGTCAAACGTTTTCAAGCAGTCTCTGAAAGAGTTGGGCATCACCCAGATCACGTCTTCAGCTTACCATCCCCAGACCCAAGGAGCGTTGGAGAGATATCATCAAACACTCAAATCGATGCTCAAGAAATACTGTTTGGAACATCAGAAAGACTGGGATAAAGGTCTTCCATTCGTTGTGTTTGCCGCAAGAGAATCTCCAAATGAATCACTGGGCTTCTCACCTTTTGAACTACTGCTTGGCCATGAAGTAAGAGGACCCCTTAAGTTACTCAAGGAATGCTGGCTGTCGGAGGAAGATGACGTCAACCTGCTGGAGTATGTGATGAATTTCAAGGAACGGCTGTCCACTGCTTTACAGCTGGCGAGAGAGAATTTTGGAGCTGCTCAGGAGAAGATGAAGACTTGGTATGATAAGAAGTCCAGGTTGCGCCACTGTACATCTAACGCTATCCACTCATATGCTGATGACTCCACCCTTCACCTTTCCATTCGGTTCCCGCAACGCCCATCTCAACAGTTATTTCAACAAACAAGGGATGAGGCTATGGCACACCTAATGTCTGACTTGGCTCGTATCTCTGACTGAGGTAAAAATAATATGGTTGTTTTTAATGCATCTAAGACTCAGTTCTTACACCTATCAACCCGACAAAATCTTCCGCAGGTATACCCACTAATGTTTGGTAATATTCAGCTTAATCCTGCATCATCCTTGAACATGCTTGGGGTTTCATTTACTCGGGACTTATCTTGGAAAGATCATATTACATCTCTTGTAAAATCTGCTTCCAAGAGATTGGGTGTGCTAAGCCGGCTCCGCTCTTTCTGATATACCTCTCTCTGGTGTGTGTGTGATATACCTGATATGCACTTATATAGCATTATCATGTCACCTCTTTTCCTTCTCTCCTGTAGTGTTGGTAGATTCAGTTTATTTAGTCTTTCTTCGTAGCTTAGGGTCCCTTAAGCTTGGTATCCATCTTGTAGCGGCCCTTTGAACTTTTTCAATCTTGTCTATGTGTTTTTTGAGATGAGGACTCCAGACTACTGATGCATATTCCAGGGTTGGCATAATGAATGATATTATTATCCTTCTTAGCATGTCTTCATTTATGTATGTGAATCCTATTCTCATATTTGCAAGTAGTGTATACATGTTCCGTACCTTCTCGCTGATGTGGTCAGCCGGAGATAGTCTGTTATTGATAATTACACCTAGTTCCTTCTCTCTTTCTGATGTGTATAGGGTTTTATTTCCTAACTTATAATCCCAATCAGGTCTTTTTCCACTTTTACCAAACTTGATTACATGACACTTGTCCACATTGAATTCCATTTGCCATGTATTACTCCATTCATGAAGTTTATTTAATTCTTCTTGTAGCTCTTTACAAGAGTCTGTGTTAGTAATTCTTTGTATTTTTGCATCATCTACAAACATATTCAGATAGCTCTCATTTCCAGTGTTACTGTTTATATCATTTATATACACTAAAAACATGATTGGTGCCAGCACTGAACCCTGTGGTACTCCACTAGTCACTTCTTTCCATGATAAGTAGTTTCCTCTTAGTACTGTTCTCATTTCTCTTTTTATGAGAAAATCTTGCATACAAGAAAACAGTTTGCCTCGAATTCTTCCTTGATGGTACAGTTTCCATAAAAGTCTTTGGTGTGGTACTGTGTCAAATGCTTTCTTGAAATCTAAACAGATACTGTCCACCCATCCTTCTCTTTCCTGTATTGTGTTGTTACTCTGTCATAGTAGCTCAACAGATTAGTAACACATGATTTTCCTTTTCTGAAACCAAACTGTCTTTCTGTTATCATACTGTGTTCTTCTAGATGATTTACCCCAGCTTTTCTTATAAGCTTTTCTAATACCTTGCTTACAACACTGGTCAGTGATAATGGTCGGTAGTTGAGTGGATTTTGTCTATTTCCTTCCTTGAATAAGGGGACAATATTTGCTTTCTTCCAAATATCAGGTAGTTTACCTTGACTCAAGGATTTCTTAAAAATTAAAAATAATGGTTTACTGAACTCCTTTGCACATTCTCGTAGTACCGAACATGAAATTTCACCAGGACCACTTGCTTTTCCTCTGTCTAATTTACTTAACTCCTCCTGTATTACTTTTTCTGCTATTTGTATATCTGGTAGTATGTGTGGACATGCATGTTCCATATAGTCCCTTTCAAAATTTTTTTCTTCTGTAAAAACTAATTGGAAATTCTTATTTAGTGCTTCACAAATATCTTTCTTTTGTGTATAAGTGATTCCCGCGTCCGTAATGAATTGTATTACATCTTTTACTTTGGTTTTGCTTCTGATGTAGCTGTAACACAGCTTTGGTTGATCACTACTTTTATTTATTATATCCTCCTCAAACTGTTTTTGGGCTTCCCTCCTTATTCTTGTATAATCGTTTCTTGCCTGTTTGTAATTATTATACGCCCTTTCACTATTGTGTCTCCTGTATCTATTCCACAACAAATCTCTTCTTTCTTTTGATTTTTTACATTCTGTATTGAACCATTTCTGTATTTTCTTATCTGCTTCTTTGTGCTGTGGGATGTACTTCTGGATTTCTATTTCATAAAATTCACATAATTTTTTATATACAGCATTTAAATCTTGTCCTCTAAGCTCATTTTCCCAACCAACTTCTAAGAAATACTTCTTTAGGTCTTCATAATTTCACTTTTTATAGTTTAGGCTCTTTTTGTAACTTTCATTGCTGTTAACTATGTCATATGCTATCCTGAAGTTGTGATTTAGTACTGCATGATCGCTTTTGCCGAGTGGAGGGTGATATATTAAACTGTCAATATCATTTTCTTGCCTAGTAAATATTAGATCTAGCACTGAAGGTACATCGAGTCCTCTTTTTCTGGTGGTTTCCCTCACATGTTGCGTTAGGAAAAACTCTTGCACGAGATCCAGGAGCTTTTGGTCCCAACAGCTTTCTTGGCTAATTGTATCTTGAGTATTCCAAATTATATTTGTATTAATGTTATATTTGTATTTATGTTACATCTGCTATGCATAAATAACAATAATATATAATAATATCAAAGAAAAAACACACCAGAATGGTAAAATATTATAAATATAGGACAGTGTAAGTGCCAGAAAACCAATCCGTTAAGGTCCACGAGAGCCCACTTGGGTTGAGCGTGGTCCGTCGAGAGTCGCTCAAAGCCACCCACCTGGGCTCTATACTTTTCCCCACTCGTTTTTTACCAATTCCAAATTATCACAGCCTAACAAAACCTATATAAATATGATGCTCAGTTATCCTTCTCAGACATGCAGATTAATGGCGAATTTAACTCCATGGGTATAGATGTGAGGACACTGAACGTCGGAACAATTTTCGTGAGAAGTTGCCATTGTCAGAGTTGAGCCAACACTGATGCATTCGACGCTTTTTCAAGGAGGGCAGGTGATACCTGCTGCATCCTGATGGGTCGGATTCGAAAGAGGAGGAGTTCCTCTCCACCCTGGAAAAAAAAATCCTGACCGCTCGATTATTCTAGGCATGTTGGTGGCTTTTTCAAATTACCCTTTTTATACCCCTAAAACTAGTGCATTCATACATATCAACCTTAACTTTATACACCCGAATCACACATGGACTTGCCCAGTCTATCGACACAGTGCCACTCACAAGACACACATTCAGTAATCTTACTAACCACTCAACAATAGTCGCTCCACCACCTTTCAAACATTCCACAGCACACCCATCCATACCTGCAGCTTTCCCTACTTTCATCTCCTTGCACTTCCTCCGTGGTGATCAAAGAATCATTCAACACTCCCTTCCATCTGCTACAATCTCAGCCCCCCTTTCCTCCTCTGCATTTAACAATCTGTCAGAATACTCTGCCCATCTCTTCCTTACTTCATCCATCTCAGTTAACATCCTCCCATCCTCTGCTTTTACTCGCTCTTCATTCTCAGACTCTCCCTTTCGCACTCTCTTCCTCTCCTTCCAAAACATTTTCTTATTCTGTTGAAATTCTCAGTCAACCTTCTACCCCACCTCTCATTTGCTGCTTTAGGATCACACACAGCCCTTCTCACCCTATTCCTTTTTCCCTTATACCCCTCATATGAGCCCTCATTCTTCTTCTGCCGCCACACTTCATACACCCATCTCCTCTCAGCTAGAGCCATACTTCCTTGCATCACCATTCACATCCCTTTCTTACACCACCACCCACTCGTCTCACACCAGAGACCTCTTCCGCATATCTCAAAATAGGATTTTAAAAAGTAATTCTAATACGAAAGATGAGATGGTAAATTCAGTAAAACATTTCATGAGTTAGATGAGAGAAGGAAGACAGATGATTATGTATGCTACTAAAATGTGCTGAAACATAAAACGTAGCAAAACAAATAAGAAAAAGTATCCTCATTAATCTGATTATGTATTATATTATTCTCATCTCCAAGTAGCCTGAGTAAAGTGAAGAAATATATAATCGTAGTCAGACAATATTGTGAAAGACGAGAGAACAATTTCAGTAAACAATTTCGAGGGATTTATAAAAGAATGAAGATAAGCATTCGCAAAGGGTGGTTACATTTGGTACAAAAGAATAGAATTAGACGACTCAACAGTAATTTTGCAGAGTGGAGCGGAAAAGTGTAATTGGATTTTGTGAGCAAATGATTAGGGAACAGAAGAGGATCTGCTGGAACATAGGGGGTCTAGGTAGTGTCTGAAAAATGCCAAACAAAATTTTTATTGATCGTGGATGACGTGGAGGCATGAAATTCTCGGAAATCGCTACGCGCAAAAATATGAGAAATTATTATTTTTTTTTTCGACTTTCTGGTCGTATGACAGTTTTTTTTTTTTCTCCCTGCTTTTTTTTTTTTTCTCTCTCTCAGGACAGAGCCAAAATGAAGCTGAAGTAAAGATGACCATAGGGGAAATCTGACATTCATCATAATTATGACTGTGATATAAAATTCCTTTCGTTATAACCGGGATGCTAAGGATCAAGAAACGCAAAGAAGAAAATGCAAAAGTACAAGCTATCAGACGTCATGATGATGATGATATTCCTGATCATTATCAGGATGACGATACCGACGATGATGACGATGATGATGATGATGGCGAAGATGATGCTGTTGATGATGATTATACGCTTTTGTAGTCTCTTATTCTTAGCTGGAAAAAAAAAACTGTGCAGCAACATAGTGTACCTCTTGCTTTCATCCTAATGGATCTACGTACTGGCGCTTCCGCAAGTAATGCTGGTCTGCATCCCCTCGCTTTTCAATCTTTGTACCTATCTTATCTTCCTGCACATATGGGATCAGGTAACAGGTACTCGTAAATAGATAAACTAAGGGAAATGTTATTTTTTTCCTTCTTTGATGTAATCATTTGTCATTTACTTCACTGCTTCAGTTTTTCAGTTTGTCTCCATTATTAGGTTATACAAGCGTTCCTTTCCTTCCCTCCCTATCTCCGACTGGAGGATGGTTGATTGCAGAAAAAGGATATTTTCAGTCTGTAGTCCAGTAGTTTAGTTCAGAAAAGCTGCTCTGCAAAATCAAGTGATATATCAAAAAATTATCCTTTTACTATCGCAGGACCTAAACTGGTGAATACAGTCCACAAAACCTCCAGATTAACTGCGTCTCCAAATATTATAATTTTGTTGTTAGTTGTTCAAAAGGAAGAATAACGCCCACTGTTCTAGTACAGTGTTTATTGTGAGAATGTGCTGAAATCGTTTTGATCCTATTTGAACCTACTATTTGTCTGTCTATCTATTGCCAGACGCCCTAGTCCCGTAAGGGGTGGCCATAAACAAATCGCGTCCATGTCGTCCTCTCCCCCGCCATTTCGCTGCCCTCCCCCCGCCTGGCACCCTCCTCTCTCATATACCTCTTCACTCCATCCCTCTATCTCATCCTCAACCTCCCCCTCCCTCTCCCCCTCTCCACCTCACTCACATACACTCTCCTCGTTAGTCTCTCGCTCTTCATTCCCTCCACATGGACAAATAAGTTCAGTTTATTTCTACTTGCACTTTCTATCACATCCACACCACAATGACTCTTCACTTCCTCATTTGTCAGTCTGTCTGTCCATGTAACTCCACATGCTCCTTTCAGATAACTCATTGCCCCTGTTCTCACTCTTGACTTGTGTCCCAGTAAGGTCCAAGCTTCACATCCATACGTTAGAGTTGGTATCACAATACTATCATGCAGCGACTTTTTTACTTCCTTGTTTACTTCGCAATTTATTTTCACTGCTTGCAAAGACCAGCAACCTTGCTTCCCTTTAGTATCCTTTCAAGCACTTCATCCTCCAAACTTCCGTCCTTACTCATCACATTACCCAAGTACTTAAATGCACTCACATTTTCCATTTCCTCATCATCTAACTTCTCTGTGCATTCAGTTACTTCATTTCTCTGGAAGACTATAACTTTACACTTCCCTACATTCACCTTTAGATTACGTTTCTTACACACTCTCCCTAACTCATTCACTACGCCTTGCAATTCCCCTTCGTCTTCACTTAACAATGCAATATCATCTGCAAACAACAAAACAAGAAATTGCCAGACACTGCCCTCTGTCATAGGGGCCGCTCCACATCTACTGCCCTACCTTGTACCTCTTTTATAACCCCATCCATATACAGATTGAACAACCATGGAGACATGATACATCACTGTTTCACTCCAACATTCTGAATGAAAAATTCGCTCGGCTCACCATCCACACGCACCGCAGCTTTAGCACCCTCATGCATAGTCTTCACTGCATTCAACAGCTTCCGATTTACTCCAGAATTTTATTCTCAGTATTTTCCACATTCGTTTTCTATGCACTGTGGCAAATGCTTTCTCCAAATCCATGAAGTCCGCGTACTAGAAACTTTTCCACTTAATCCATGAAGGTCCTCCCTAGAAACTTTTCTACTAAATACCAGAGGATGAATATCTTGATCTACACAACCTCTTCCCTTTCTTAAACCTCCCTCTTCTTCTCCAACTACCGTAATTGCTCTGTTATTTTCCTAACTCCATCAGTAAGTATCCTGCCATATACTTTCGTATTGCACTAAGAAGACATATGCCACTATGATTACCCCACACTTCTTTTTCCCCTTTTAAACCGACTGTACTTAGGAAGTACGTATTATCACAATAAACACAGATTCACGATGTTGCATTTTACTTCCAATCTATGAAAATATCTAAATGATGTGAATTTCTGTGCATTAAAGCCACATGAATTAAGAAACACTTTCCATAACAAGAAGCAATCAGAAAGAGCAAAACCCACGCTGTGCAATCACCTTAAAAGCCTGTCTACACAATCAGTATGCTCTTGTAATTTATGTGAATGGTAAAAAAAAAAAAGAAGTGGAAAATAATCGCATAAATGTGATAAACTGAATGATCTTTCCCGCTTGCGTTATACTATTTCCAGTGTGATTCGCTACCACGTTTCGAAACATGAGCACGTACTTTGTGACGACTGGCGGCCACTGTGTGATTGGAGGCGCGTTAAGGTCGATCATCTGATCCTTCTCATTAGCTGGTTGTTCTCAGAATCGATTAATTTTACTCTAACATGGCATGCAACACATCACCACTCTTGGTTCAGATTGGATCAAGAGTGGTTAAGATGGCATTACTCTATGGTCTTGACCTTTGACCTAATACTCTGAAAATTTATTTATTTCTTCCTCGGCTAATCTTAAATCCCTTACAAGAAGTTCCATCAAAATAAAAACAAAACTGAAGTAAAGGCTGGAGATATGATCTTGTGCTGTGACCTTTACCTCCGACTGAGTGTTCTCAAAACTGAATCATTCCACCCTCTCCAATCCCTTAACTCTCGACCTAAATTTAGACAAAATCGGATCAAAATTGTTTGAGTTGAGTCATCGTTGACATGTGACATAAGCCTTTATGGCCTCAATTTATTCACGAGTTTATCTGATCGTGAACAATCGCTATACCATACTTGCTACGAACCTTCCAATACTTTTCCTGTAATCTTGATCACAGAAGGACAGACAGACAAACAGGGCCAAACACATTGCATCCCTGCATTTATTCGCATGGGTGTAACAAAGCTCGTCCAGAATAATGACGCTTCTGGAAATTGTTGTTTTATTGGGTCTTGATTATGGAGTACCGTGATGTGCTCAAATGGATGATTTATACTGCACTCAGACACTGGACATATCCACACCTTAACTCCGTTGCATGCCTCCCACCCGCCTTGGCTCTGCGTAACCAGGTTATACATACATACATACATGCGTATATCTATCTGTCTATCTATCTATATACTGTATATATATATATATATATATATATATATATATATATATATATATATATATATATATATATATACATACACGGGTACGTATATAATTTCAGTGTGAAAATAACTTTATTTGTGTGAAACCCTGTTATTTCTCAGGGATGATTTATACATTTTGAGATCATTCTTCTGAAGATCCAACTTGTAGGATTTTTACTTTAAAAATTTATATAATTTAAAACCATACAATAAATAACACTCTCCATACTAGAAATCCAAATCCGCTACCTTGAAAGAAGATTAAAATTTCACTACCGCAGGTTGTAAGTCAAACACACGCCATAAGAAACGCAGACTCCATTATAAAATTTCTCCTCCTGCAATTGGATTTGAGAGAGAGAGAGAGAGAGAGAGAGAGAGAGAGAGAGAGAGAGACAGAGAGAGAGAGAGAGAGATGGCATTGGAGGAAGGAGTATGGCAGATAAGGGAATGTAGGACAGACGGAAAGAGAGAGAGAGAGAGAGAGAGAGAGAGAGAGAGAGAGAGA
>NC_137006.1:22296188-22443688 GCF_032717465.1 Coenobita brevimanus | reverse complement strand
TACTTAGAATCGTGACTGAAATCTATTAGAAGAAAAGGTGGTAAAAATTTTGCCGAAAAAGTTCATAGGTCATTCCTCAAATGCAAAGTCAGTTCAACCAGTTCTTATCTAATGCCGACCAAACTTGATGAAATGGTTGAAGTTTAGGAAAAGAATTATCAGTAAGAGGTAAAAGTTATGGAACAAAATGAGATTTTTGCCTCTTGAATTCAATTTTGATTTAGCGGAACGGTTTAGCATCAGCAAAGTAAAGTAATTCGCGTTTTAAAATAGTCAAAACAAAGTCATATTCACGCGGCAGGGTCAAAGGTTCAGCTTAAAACCGATTGTAGGGAACTCTGTTTTTCTCCTTTGTTCCATACATATGTCCTCCATAAACCATTCTCACTCCCCTGTGTCTCAGACCTCTGTAATTCATATTCTCTTTCACATCATCCTTCCACTTCTTCTTTGGTCTCTCCCATGTCACTTCTGTTTTCAGTTTGTATATCTTCTTTATCAAAATCTCATTACCTGTTCTTACCACATGGCCATACTACTTAAACACACAATGGTCAGTCCTTTTCACCTTACTGAGTCGACTTCAGCACCACTCACTTAGTGCCGTTTCTAGCTGTCACATCATCGCACCTCACATACAGTCCATAGAAACTTCATTTCTAACAGTCCCACCTTTAACTGACCCAAAAATTAAGGCAAGTGGTAACTCTGAAAGGATAGCATGCCAAATAATAGGAATAGATCAGAAGTATCTGATGATAATTCACATATATGCTCCAACATCAGTCAGTGTCATGCTTAACATTCTTACAGCACAGTCGGCGCCACTGTGTTTTCATACATGTCCATCTTCGTCAGATCAGACAATACCTCCCAGTCAACATAAACTCTTAATAATTTTAACCCCTACATGCCAGGTGATGATCAGTAGCGTACCTAGAAAGTTGAAAAAGGGGGGGAGGCTTTTTTTTTTTTCTTTCTTTTTAACTGTGAAGCCCATGACTTCGGCGAGTGCAGCAAGTCCGTACAACTGGTGGGTTCGGGAGGGGGGATGGGGTGCTGTAAGCCCCCCACCCTGAAAAAATTTTGCATTTTGGCCAATTTTATGATCATTTTGAGGTAATATGGAATGGGTATATGACATATTTACTGCATATTCTAAAGTCATTTTTAAGTACTCTCTGCCACTGAGTTATGATTCAGTCTCTCCAATAACCTTATAGTACTAAAATTCAAACGTTCACATTTCGATCAAACAACTTTATAACTGTAATAAACTAATAGCAATAACATTAAAAAATTATGATAATTTAATCACTGTATTGGTCTCATTTACAATCAGTTAAAGAAAAGACATATCCTACATAATTTTCTTGCTGATAATTCAGTTGAAGATGTGTAATGGACGCAAGAGCATATAGAGGCTGGGGGAGTTTACTTTCTGAACACCACTTGGTGGTGGTCAGAATCAAGGTCCAGGAAAAATGGAGAAGTAGAAGAAGGGAAGGACAGGAGGAAGGAGTAGATGCAAGGAGAGTTGAAAGGTTACAAGAGGATGAGAAAAAGGCAGAATATAAGAGAGAATTTGAAGAACGATTGGGTAAATATGGATTGGTGCAGATGGGGGACATGGAAGGTGTGTGCAAGATATTCACAGAATATGTTCAGCATGTGAGGTGGTGTGTGGAATGAAGAGAAGACGAAAGGGGGTGCAAGGAACAGCATGGTAGAATGAAGAGGTGAGACAGGCTGTGGCACAAAAGAAAAAAGCATACAATGAATGGATGAGAAATAAAGGTGTGGAAGAAATTGAGAGATGGAAGAGAGAGTTATACGTAGAAAGAAAGAGAGAGGTGAAAAGATTAGTAAGAGAAAGTAAGAAGAGAGTGGATGAGGAATTTAGAAGGAATTTGAGTGTAAAGTGGACAGAATGTAAGAAAATGTTCTGGAAAGAGGTAAAGACAGTCAGGGTGGCAATGAAGTTAGTAGGGGAGTGAAAGATAAAAAAGGTAGATTACTAGTTGAGAAGGGAGAAAAACTGAGCAGATGGAGAGAACACTTTAATGAATTGTTGAACATAGAGAATGGAAATAATGTGGGTATAAGTGGCTGGAGAATGGCTGGGAAAAGGAAGGAGATGAGAAGACAGGAAGAAATCAATAGGATGGACGTTGTAGAAGCAATGAATAAAGTCAAAATGAGGAAGGCCCCGGGAATTGATGGAGTGTGTGGTGAAATGCTGAAGCATGGGGGAGAGATAGTAGTAGAATGGATATGGAAGATGTGCAGATTGGCCTGGGAGGAAGGAAGAGTCCCGGAGGATTGGAAGTCAGGTATAATTATTCTCTTGTACAAAGGGAAAGGGGAAAAAGAAGTGTGTGGTAATCATAGGGGCATTTGTCTTCTTTGTGTAATAGGATAAGTATATGGTAGGATACATATTGACAGAGTAAAGGAAATGACAGAGGAATTAGCTGGAGAAGAACAGGGAGGCTTTAGGAAGGGAAGAGGTTGTGTAGATCAGATATTGATTCTTAGATCTTTAGTGGAAAAGTTTCTAGAGAAAGGAAAGAAGTTGTATGTGGCCTTCATGGATTTGGAGGAAGCATATGACAGGGTGGATAGACATGGATTGTGGAAAGTATTAAGAATATATGGAGTAGATGGGAAGTTGTTGAATGCTGTGAAGAGTATATATGAGGATGCTAAGGCTGCAGTGCATGTGGATAGTGAACTGAGTGAGCTTTTCTATTTGGAGATTGGGTTGAAACAGTGATGTGTCATGTCTCCATGGTTGTTCAATCTGTATATGGATGGGGTTATAAAAGAGATAGAAGGTAGGGCAGTGGATGCTGGAGTGGCTCTGGTGAGAGATTGCTGTGTTTGGAAACTCCCTGTACTGTGTTTTGCAGATGATACTGTAATGTTAAGTGTAGACGAAGGGGAGCTGCAAGGCTTGGTGGATGAGTGTGGGGGTGTGTAAGAAACGGAATCTAAATGTGAATGTAGGGAAGAGTAAAGTTATGGTCTTTGAGAGAGGTGAAGTCAGTGAATGTACAGTGAGGCTGGATGATGAGGAAATGGAAAATGTGAGTACGTTTAAGTACTTGGGCACTGTGATGAGTAAGGATGGAAGTTTGGAGGGTGAAGTGCTTAAGAAGGTACAACAAGAAAGAAAGGTTGCTGATTCCTTGAAGGCAGTGATAAGAAACAGGGAAGTGAGCCTGGAAGTGAAAAAGTTATTACATGACAGTATTGTGATACCAACTCTAACGTATGGAAGTGAAGCTTGGACGTTGTTGGAGGGACACAAGTCAAGAGTGAGAGCAGTGGAAATGAGTTATCTGAAAGGAGCATGTGCAGTCACATGGAACGACAGACTGACAAATGAGGATGTGAAGGAGCATTGTGGTGTGGATGTGGATGTGATAGGAAAAGTTAGTAGAAACACATTGAGGTGGTTTGGAGGAGCATTGTGGTGCAGATGTGGATGTGATAGGAAGAGTTAATAGAAACACATTGAGGTGGTTTGGCCATGTGGAGAGAATGGAGAGTGAGTGATTGACGAGGAGAGTGTATGTGAGTGAGGTGGAGGAGGAGAGAGGGAGGGGAAGGCCAAGGATGAGATTTTGAGAGGGATGGAGTGGAGAGGTATATGAGAGAGAGGGGTGTGAATTGGGAGCAGGGCGGTGATATGGCGTGGGGAGGGTGACGTGGAGGTGATTTGTTTGTGGCCACCCCGTATAAGAGATTAAGGCATCTGGATATATATATATATATATATATATATATATATATATATATATATATGTTTGGAAAAGGGGGGCCATGGCCACATCCTCCCCCCCCCCCGTCGGTACGCCACTGGTGATGGTTATATCTGATATGAAATTGGTGGATTAGGGCCACCAGGTGACTACTAAAACCTTAAGTATTTTCGTGTCACAGTGAAGTGGCCGCCACTTGATTTCGTCATCATAGGGTGGGGATGGCCTCCTGACACCCGGGGCAGGCATACCTCAGTCATATCTGTGACTGTCAGGTGTAGGACGAAGTTTTCTTACGTCTCTCGTCTAATTTCTTTCCCGCCTTACGTGTAGCCTTGTCTCATTCACCACTGCGAAGCCTCTTTCCAAGGACAGTAGGGAAGAGCTTAGTGTAAGTGCCATATGGCTTGTCTTGGATGCAACTGTGTCTAGTTTATCTAGTAATGGAGAAGTTATCATGCTGAAAGCAAAGCGAAAGTTGGTGCCACGCACACACGCACTAATACAACCTGCCTTGTGACCAAAAAATACGTATTTTCTTCACGTCTTTAATCATCAACGCGACCAGCTACAGACCAGGGGATGGTTTTATTTGCAAGAAGAGGAGTTGATGAATAATAGGGTTTTTAATTTGTTTCTCTAACTGCTATACTTTCAGAGATATTAAGGTTTGAAAACATGCACCTTTGGGAAAATTGCCTGTACTGACAAGACAATGGCAGTATAAACAGCCTGGCACAGAGGGGTTAATATTGTTCAGTCAAAGACGACAGTCTATCTAGAAATTTTATGAAAACATTTGCTGAAAGGCTGAAATTTTTGTGCGTTCTGCTTTACGGCATATGGGTGGTTGGTAGCACTGTCAAGAGTTGCCATTTGCTCCAGGCAAAGAGCCTGTGGATGCGAGCATATTTTTCGCAACCAAGCAAAATAAATACATATAGCTCTGTTTTTCTGTTTGCTACTTTTGCTTGATATATTTCCTATACGATGAAATGAAACTTCGTATTATGAAAAGTTTCTTATCTGTTATCATTTTAAATACCATTTTAGGAACACAACAGTTCAACTGGCTAGAGACATGTTCGGGTTTTGATTCTACTTCTCCATTACTTTAACTCCTGCTTAGCTTGTTATTATAAGTAACATATTTCATTATCTCCCATCAAACAACGTTGTTACATATGAAGACAGAGTCAGAATATAATGATAATCGAATGTTTGAATGAGTGGCGAAATGAGTCCCACTGGCTGGAGTTATAACACAAAACCCAGAAGACTTATATCTATGCACAGCTGTTCATGTGCTTCAGTCTTGGTTCAGTTTGTCTCTTACAGAATAAGCACTGCATGCAGGTGCTGCCTGCCATCGTTCTGATTATTTCCTGGTCCCGTATTGGTGTGGTAACACTAGGGCGACCTGAATGATGACTGTTGTCTGCTGTGCCTTCCTCCAAAAAGTGCTTAATCCACCTTTCTACAGTTCTGCTTACAGTACATGTTTGAACTGTCTGCTCGGGATTCATTCCTCCTAAATTAAGGTATATCATGCCCTCAGTTGTTGGATGCATGCTGTTTTGCCCTGTCTGTACCAAGGTATATGTTCGGCCATCCTGATGTAATATGAAAAGGCCAAGTAGTCACTGCCTGAAGAAATATGGTTCGCATTTTGTCTCACGGATGCGGCAATACTCATAAATGGATGTTAAGGCTTCTGAATTTCCTGGGTTCATTATTTTATTCTGTTATCTCATCATTAGCAGATATTAAGCTTGAGGAAAATCATAATATCCAATCAAGAATATGTAGCTGCTGTAGAGCTCTCACTTAACGCTTTTGCCGTCTATGGATGCATATTTGCATCACACCTGAAAGTGTCCTACCCGCTTTTTGGACGTGGATCCACGTCCATACAAAGAAAAATTCTCAGTAAATCAGGAATTGTGTCTAGCGTCCTGAAATTTGATCTGATATTAGCTTGGTTGAATTTTCAGCTTTGTGATACTACTTTCATGGGAAAAAAATCGAAAACGTGACCCAAAAAAAGCCTAGGAAAAAAAGTAGTATCAATATTTTTGTGATATTTCAACTTATATTCATCATGACTATTTTTCTTTATGCAATATCACTTTTTTCTAACTTATTCTACAACTATCAGCTTTCTAACTATATAAAAACAAATTTGCTAATCCAAATATTTTGGGGTGAAAAAATGTTTGAAGAGAAAATGCTTGAGTGCATGGATTTGGTATAAACATTATGTACTCTTTCAACTTAAACTCGTCATAACTATTTTACTTTATGCAATATCACTTTTTTTCTTTTATTCTATTCAGCAAAGTTTCAGCTTTCTAACAGTATAAAAACAAATCTACTCATCCAAATATTTCAGGGTGAAAAAATGATTGGAAAAGAACAAACTCAAGTGTGCAGCAGGTAAGGAGGGAGGGAGCGGGAGGACGGGAAAGCAGAAAGGTTCTGCTGGCTGCAAGGGGGGAAGAGGTCGGACCACGAAAGTGTTAATCTTTGGACAAAACCGGGACACGACTTTTGTGATTCACTGTACCATCTCAAACCTCATAGCAGTCTTTAGGTCTCTGAATTCCTTTTACTGTGTTGTCCAACCCCATTATATCTATTTAGTGCGAATCTGTGCAAGTGCATAAATATCATTTATTCTTTGACCTGAATATTATATATAGTGTTAGTACTGGTGACTATGATAATAGTAATCGTCACGGTGATTATTAAATGATGAAAGTGACAGTGATGACAGTGGTGGTTGTAGTATGGATTTTAATGATGATAATGACAGTTCTGAAAGACATTTGTATCAACCTATAAACTTCTCTATTTATACAGCAACAGCAGGCGCTCGTTACGAGCGAGCAAGCAAACGTAGCGAAGTGATGTTTACCTTCAGCTGAGAAATGAGTCGCCCTGCGCGACCCGGCCCAGCCCAACATGACACAGCCTGGCCGCAATGGTTTTCAGAGGCTAATAACTTTTCCACTACACGAAATAGAGGAAAGATTCTTTCAGTAGGTAGTAGAGACATTCGATAAATATTGTTTTTAGCTATATGATTACTCATGAGACCAAAGAAACCCCTTGAAATCCCAGTTTTTCAACCGAATGTACTGAGGGCTTCAAATTGCATAATCCATAAAGAAATTGATTTAAAGCGCTATGAAAGTGACACATACGAGGTGAGTTGTTTTTCGCTTTCATATGCTGATTGTGCACGCCAGCTTGTGTGTGTTCTTACCTAATTACCTAATTGTTCTTACCTAATTGTATCTTTACAGGATTGAGTCAAGCTCGTACTGTCCCGTGTCTTAAACCATATTTATCGTACATATCCTTAAATTTGTGAATTGTTTTGGCACACACTATTTCATTCGGTAATGCATTCCACTGATCAATTGCTCTGTTTGGGAAACTGAATTTCCTCACGTCTTTATCACCTCTCTTCTTATGCAGTTTTTTGCAGTGTCCTCTTGCTGATGCTTCCCCATATGTTAAGTAATCATTTATGTCTGTTTTCTCCTTCCCTGATATGCATTTATAATGCATTATCATGTCACCTCTTTTCCTTCTCTCCTGTAGTGTTGATAGATTCAGTTTGTTTAGTCTTTCTTCGTAGCTTAGATCCCTTCAGCTTGGTATCAATCTTGTAGTGGCCCTTTGAACTTTTTCAATCTTGTCTATGTGTGTTTTGAGATGAGGACTCCAGACTCTGCCAGGTCCTCATATTCGTCCTTTTGTGTTCCTCTATGTCTTTACTACAGATTTCCTCTGATACTTCTTTCAATAGACTCATTACATTTGCCATCTCCTTTTTGTCTCTTGAGATCTTGTTTTTTACTTCTTCCTCTTCTGTACCAGTGATTACTATAGATTTGTTGATATCTATTGAATCTCTGACTAACTTTGGATTATTTTGGAGTATTCTTTGCACTTCCTTTTTAATGCTTTTTTCTTCCACCCATGTTTCTAAGTCTTTCTTTACTTTCACCATTTCAGCATACGTGGTTTCCACATCGTTTTTGTAGCTTTGCACAGCTTCATTCACCTGTGTTATCTTTTCCTCAATATCACTGCTCTGGTCTAACAGACTGCTTACATGCCTAATTGTCTCTGTATCATTTTTGAACTCTTCCATAATACTCTCGTGGTTGACTACTGTACTTGCCATTTCACTCATTTTCCTCCTAAGTGTACTCACTTCCACTGTTAATTCACATATGGTTGTCTCTTCCAGTCTGTGTACACGCTCCACCAGTTTATTGTGAGTCTCCATTTCAACCAGTTCTTGGCGGAAATCATCATCCTGCTTTCTACCTTTATCCCTTTTCTTTTCCAAATTTGCTTTACTAGAGTATGTGGTCATTTTGCAACACTAAAAGCACAGAGTACTTACATTCTCTGGGGCAGTTGTAGTCTAAACAAACAATCAGCTGATTGTGCGCATTCTTTTTTATTTAATAATAAAAAACCATTTAGTCTAACCTGGTACAGAGCTTGATTCATATAAAGATACTAATTTAGGTAATGCCCCTGGCCGTGCTGGCTCGGTATGGAGCGCTATCGGCCCGCGTCTTCACTCCTTGGTGTCTCCTGTGTGTGTGTGTTCTTACCTAATTCTAACTTAATTGTATCTTTACAGGAATGAGTCAAGCTCGTACTGTCCCGTGTCTTAAACCATATTTATCGTACATATCCTTAAATTTGTGAATTGTTTTGGCACACACTATTTCATTCGGTAATGCATTCCACTGATCAATTGCTCTGTTTGGGAAACTGAATTTCCTCACGTCTTTATCACCTCTCTTCTTATGCAGTTTTTTGCAGTGTCCTCTTGCTGATGCTTCCCCATATGTTAAGTAATCATTTATGTCTGTTTTCTCCTTCCCTGATATGCATTTATAATGCATTATCATGTCACCTCTTTTCCTTCTCTCCTGTAGTGTTGATAGATTCAGTTTGTTTAGTCTTTCTTCGTAGCTTAGATCCCTTCAGCTTGGTATCAATCTTGTAGTGGCCCTTTGAACTTTTTCAATCTTGTCTATGTGTGTTTTGAGATGAGGACTCCAGACTCTGCCAGGTCCTCATATTCGTCCTTTTGTGTTCCTCTATGTCTTTACTACAGATTTCCTCTGATACTTCTTTCAATAGACTCATTACATTTGCCATCTCCTTTTTGTCTCTTGAGATCTTGTTTTTTACTTCTTCCTCTTCTGTACCAGTGATTACTATAGATTTGTTGATATCTATTGAATCTCTGACTAACTTTGGATTATTTTGGAGTATTCTTTGCACTTCCTTTTTAATGCTTTTTTCTTCCACCCATGTTTCTAAGTCTTTCTTTACTTTCACCATTTCAGCATACATGGTTTCCACATCGTTTTTGTAGCTTTGCACAGCTTCATTCACCTGTGTTATCTTTTCCTCAATATCACTGCTCTGGTCTAACAGACTGCTTACATGCCTAATTGTCTCTGTATCATTTTTGAACTCTTCCATAATACTCTCGTGGTTGACTACTGTACTTGCCATTTCACTCATTTTCCTCCTAAGTGTACTCACTTCCACTGTTAATTCACATATGGTTGTCTCTTCCAGTCTGTGTACACGCTCCACCAGTTTATTGTGAGTCTCCATTTCAACCAGTTCTTGGCGGAAATCATCATCCTGCTTTCTACCTTTATCCCTTTTCTTTTCCAAATTTGCTTTACTAGAGTATGTGGTCATTTTGCAACACTAAAAGCACAGAGTACTTACATTCTCTGGGGCAGTTGTAGTCTAAACAAACAATCAGCTGATTGTGCGCATTCTTTTTTATTTAATAATAAAAAACCATTTAGTCTAACCTGGTACAGAGCTTGATTCATATAAAGATACTAATTTAGGTAATGCCCCTGGCCGTGCTGGCTCGGTATGGAGCGCTATCGGCCCGCGTCTTCACTCCTTGGTGTCTCCTGTGTGTGTGTGTTCTTACCTAATTCTAACTTAATTGTATCTTTACAGGAATGAGTCAAGCTCGTACTGTCCCGTGACTTAAACCATATTTATTGTACATATCCTTAAATTTGTGAATTGTTTTGGCAAACACCATTTCATTCGGTAATGCATTCCATTGATCAATTGCTCTGTTTGGGAAACTGAATTTCCTTACGTCTTTATCACCTCTTTTCCTTCTCTCCTGTAGTGTTGGTAGATTCAGTTTATTTAGTCTTTCTTCGTAGCTTAGATCCCTTCAGCTTGGTATCCATCTTGTAGCGGCCCTTTGAACTTTTTCAATCTTGTCTATGTGTTTTTTGAGATGAGGACTCCAGACTCTGCCAGGTCCTCATATTCGTCCTTTTGTGTTCCTCTATGTCTTTACTACAGATTTCCTCTGATACTTCTTTCAATAGACTCATTACATTTGCCATCTCCTTTTTGTCTCTTGAGATCTTGTTTTTTACTTCTTCCTCTTCTATACCAGTGATTACTATAGATTTTTTTATATCTATTGAATCTCTGACTAACTTTGGATTGTTTTGGAGTATTCTTTTCACTTCCTTTTTAATGCTTTTTTCTTCCACCCTTGTTTCTAAGTCTTTCTTTACTTTCACCATTTCAGCATACGTGGTTTCCACATCATTTTTGTAGCTTTGCACAGCTTCATTCACCTGTGTTATCTTTTCCTCAATATCACTGCTCTGGTCTATCAGACTGCTTACTTGCCTAATTGTCTCTGTATCATTTTTGAACTCTTCCATAATACTCTCGTGGTTGACTACTGTACTTGCCATTTCACTCATTTTCCTCCTAAGTGTGCTCACTTCCACTGTTAATTCACATATGGTTGTCTCTTCCAGTCTGTGTACACGCTCCACCAGTTTATTGTGAGTCTCCATTTCAACAAGTTCTTTGTGGAAATCATCATCCTGCTTTCTACCTTTATCTCTTTTCTTTTTCAAATTTGCTTTACTAAAGTATGTGGTCATTTTGCAACACTAAAAGCACAGAGTACTTACATTCTCTGGGGCAGTTGTAGTCTAAACAAACAATCAGCTGATTGTGCCCATTCTATTTTTTTAATAATAAAAAAACATTTAGTCTAACCTAGTACAGAGCCTGACTCATATAAAGATACTAATTTAGGTAATGCCCCTAGCCGTGCTGCCTCGGTATGGAGCGCTGTCGGCCCGCGTCTGCACTCCTTGGTGTCTCCTGTGTGTGTGTGTGTGTGTGTGTTCTTACCTAATTCTTACTTAATTGTATCTTTACAGGAGTCAAGCTCGTACTGTCCCGTGTCTTAAACCATATTTATCGTACATATCCTTAAATTTGTGAATTCTTTTGGCACACACTATTTCATTCGGTAGTGCATTCCATTGATCAATTGCTCTGTTTGGGAAACTGAATTTCCTTACGTCTTTATCACCTCTCTTCTTATGCAGTTTTTTGCAGTGTCCTCTTGCTGATGCTTCTCCATATGTTAAGTAATCATTTATGTTTATTTTCTCCTTCCCTGATATGCACTTATATAGCATTATCATGTCACCTCTTTTCCTTCTCTCCTGTAGTGTTGGTAGATTCAGTTTTTTTTAGTCTTTCTTCGTAGCTTAGGTCCCTTAAGCTTGGTACCAATCTTGTAGCGGCCCTTTGAACTTTTTCAATCTTGTCTATGTGTTTTTTGAGATGAGGACTCCAGACTACTGATGCATATTCCAGGGTTGGTCTAATGAATGATGTTATTATCCTTCTTAGCATGTCTTCATTTATGTATGTGAATGCTATTCTCATATTTGCAAGCAGTGTATACATGTTCCGTACCTTCTCGCTGATGTGGTCAGCCGGAGATAGTCTGTTATTGATAATCACACCTAGGTCCTTCTCTCTTTCTGATGGTATAGGGTTTTATTTCCTAACTTATAATCCCAATCAGGTCTTTTTCCACTTTTACCAAACTTGATTACATGACACTTGACCACACTGAATTCCATTTGCCATGTATTACTCCAATCATGAAGTTTATTTAATTCTTCTTGTAGCTCTTTACAAGAGTCTGTGTTAGTAATTCTCCTTTGTATTTTTGCATCATCTGCAAACATATTCAGATAGCTCTCATTTCCAGTGTTACTGTTTATATCATTTATATACACTAAAAACATGATTGGTGCCAGCACTGAACTCTGTGGTACTCTACTAGCCACTTCTTTCCATGATGAGTGGTTTTCTCTTAGTACTGTTCTCATTTCTCTTTTTATGAGAAAATCTTGCATCCAACAAAACAGTTTGCCTCGAATTCCTCCTTGATGGTACAGTTTCCATAAAAGTCTTTGGTGTGGTACTGTGTCAAATGCTTTCTTGAAATCTAAATAGATACTGTCCACCCCTCCTTCTCTTTTTTGTATTGTGTTTGTTACTCTGTCATAGTAGCTCAACAGATTAGTAACACATGATTTTCCTTTTCTGAAACCAAACTGTCTTTCTGTTATCATAATGTGTTCTTCTAGATGATTTACCCAAGCTTTTCTTATAAGCTTTTCTAATACCTTGCTTACAACACTGGTCAGTGATACTGGTCGGTAGTTGAGTGGATTTTGTCTATATCCTTTCTTGAATAAGGGGACAATATTTGCTTTCTTCCAAATATCAGGTAGTTTACTTGACTCAAGGATTTCTTGAAAATTAAAAATAATGGTTTACTTAACTCCTTTGCTCATTCTCGTAGTACCCAACATGAAATTTCATCAGGACCACTTGCTTTTCCTCTGTCTAATTTACTTAATTCCTCCTGTATTACTTTTTCTGCTATTTGTATTACTGGTAGTATGTGTGGACATGCATGTTCCACACAGTCCCTCTCAAAATTTTTTTCTTCTGTAAAAACTAATTGGAAATTCTTATTTAGTGCTTCACAAATATCTTTCTCTTGTGTATAAGTGATTCCCTCGTCCGTAATGGATTGTATTATATCTTTTACTTTGCTTCTGATGTAGCTGTAAAACAGCTTTGGTTGATCACTACTTTTATTTATTATATCCTCCTCAAACTGCTTTTGGGCTTCCCTCCTTATTCTTGTATAATCGTTTCTTGCCTGTTTGTAATTATTATATGCCCTTGCACTATTATGTCTCCTGTATCTATTCCACAACAAATCTCTTCTTTCTTTTGATTTTTTACATTCTGTATTGAACCATTTCTGTATTTTCTTATCTGCTTCTTTTGCTGTAGGATGTACTTCTGAACTCCTATTTCATAAAATTCACAGAATTTTATATATACAGCATTTAAATCTTGTCCTCTAAGCTCATTTTCTCAATCAACTTCGAAGAAATACTTCTTTAGGTTTTGATAATTTCTCTTTTTATAGTTTAGGCTCTTTTTGTAACTTTCACTGCAGTTAACTATGTCATATGCTATCCTGAAGTTGTAATTTAGTACTGCATGATCGCTTTTGCCGAGTGGAGGGTGATATATTAAACTGTCATCATCATTTTCTTGCCTAGTAAATATTAGATCTAGCATTGAAGGTACATCGAGTCGTCTTTTTCTGGTGGTTTCCCTCACATGTTGCGTTAGGAAAAACTCTTGCTCGAGATCCAGGAGCTTTTGGTCCCAACAGCTTTCTTGGCTAATTATATCTAGAGTATTCCAATTTATATTTGTATTAAAATCTCCAGTTAGTATAATTCTTTCCGATTTCTCTTCCATTGTATGTAGTAATGATCTTAAACTCTGAATTGTAGTCTCTGCCAGGTCCTCATATTCGTCTCTTTCCCATGTGTTTGATCTGGGTGGCATGTACAAATTGGCACAATGACTTTCCCTTCAGATGTGTTGATCTCTACTGCAATCAGTTCTACTTGTGATGGTATATCTAGTTTTATTTCATTGACTTTTAGATTTTTTTTTAGTTAATATTGTAATTTCTCCTCCTTTTTTTATATTTTTGTCTCTTCTCCATATATTGTATTCCTCTAAGTTTAGTATGTCATTTGATATCCTTGGTGTTAATTTTGCTTCAGTTAGGCATATTATTTGTGGTTCATTTTCTTTGACATAATCATTCATCTCTAGTAATTTAGATACCATTCCATCCACATTTGAGTACATCAACTTTATCATCTTGTTTATATATTTGTCATGACATGGTTCTACTACCTTCCTCCTTTTTATTCCCTCCTGTTTGTGTACCACTTTCGTACCTGCAATCCTATTGCTTTGTAAAAAAAAATGTGTTCTTCTCTTCTGATCTTCCCTCATTTTTTGTTTTTGCTTCCTCCCTCTTCTCATTCAGTAATTCCAGTTCCTCTTGTGTTAGGCATCTTTTTATCCATACATTTTTGAACTCCTCTTTTTCCATAAGATTCTTTGCATTTTTTAGTATCTCCTCCACAGTGTTGACACTCTGGAAAGTCACCTTTAGAGGTCTTGTCTTGCTTTTCTCGTATTTTCCTAACCTTTTGTGTTCCTCTGTGTCTTTACTACAGATTTCCTCTGATACTTCTTTCAGTAAGCTCATTACATTTGTCATCTCCTTTTTGTCTCTTGTGATCTTGTTTTTTACTTCTTCCTCTTCTATACCAGTGATTACAATAGATTTGTTGATATCTACTGAATCTCTGACTAACTTTGGATTGTTTTGGATTATTCTTTTCACTTTCTTTTTAATGCTTTTTTCCTCCACCCTTGTTTCTAAGTCTTTACGTTCACCATTTCAGCATACGTGGTTTCCACATCATTTTTGTAGCTTTGCACAGCTTCATTCACTTGTGTTATCTTCTCCTCAATATCACTGCTCTGGTCTATCAGACTGCTTACTTGCCTAATTGTCTCTGTATCATTTTTGAACTCTTCCATAATACTCTTGTGGTTGACTACTGTACTTGCCATTTCACTCATTTTCTTCCTAAGTGTACTCAATTCCACTGTTAGTTCACTGATGGTTGTGTCTTTCTTCTTGGGCTCCCTTCCTAGTTTTTCTATTTCTTCCTTTTGCAAGTGCATCTGCTTCTTTATTTCATCAATTTCATTTTTGAAAGCCATCTCCAGTTTGTGTACACGTTCAACCAGTCTAGTGAGTCTCCACTTCAACCAGTTCTTGGTAGAAATCATCATCTTGCTTTCTACCTTTATCCCTTTTCTTTTCCAAATTTGCTTTAGTAAAGTATGTGTCCATTTTACAATGTTGAAAGCACAAAGTACATGTACTTACATTCCCCGTGCAGCTGTAGTCTAAACAAACTTCAGCTGACTGAGCGCGTTCTTTCGCCTGTTGGTTCTGTGTGTGTGTGTGTGTGTGTGTGTGTGTGAAAACCTGAGAAAGTAAATATTTTAGCACAATTATTCTTTTGTTATTTTGCAGCTACCTCACCAGAAATGCTGAAAGTTAACACCATGATCAAAATTATGATGATTGGGGGATGTATAAATGCTAGCTCGCTCGTCACGCACTCTGTGCATGAGCTTGCTGGTAGCATGCAGTGTGCCAACACATCCATCTTCATCATCACCATCAATCCCTAATTCCCACCAGTACGTGGAGAAGGCTTATTATCAGTACCTGATTAACCCATACAATTCCGCCGTCAGCATGGTGTCGACAGTACAACAAGTCTCGGTTAATCCCAGTGACATGATGGTGCCGACAGCAAAATTCGAGCGCTGTAGCGTGTCTCAAACTGCTTTAATCTAGCTAATTTTTTGCTAAGGAGTAGCTTAATGTATTTGCAACACTGTGTCCAAGCACCTGTAGTACTGAGTTTGGTTCTGTGTGGGTGAGTAACGTCAGTGTTCCACTGTCCATCACAACATCAAAATGTCGCGAAAATCGCGCCATTTTTCTGCCTCATAGGGCTGGAGTACGCTCTTGAAATTGTCACATGGACCCTCTGTCCCTTCATTTAGTGATTCTTCAGAAGAGGAAGACCTGGATGACTCTTCTGGTGAGGAATATGAGCCAGTGGAGAAAGATATTGAGAAAGGGGAATGCCCCATTCTCCTCCCACCTCCCCCGTTCTCTCTCATCCCGCCCAGCTGGGTGGGAAAACATAGCTCACGGCTTGGGAAATTGGGCTAGAAACATGATGGATGGCCATCCTGTTCTTATTTCTCCTATAAGGAATACCTTTTTTCGTTTTTCCTTGATTTACATGTCCTTTTAGATTGTTTTATGCATTAAATTTTTTTTTCTGTTTTTGGTCCGGGATTGGGTGGGTATAAAATAGCAAAAAATGCCTGGGATGGTAGGGGTTAATCAAGATAATACTCATGTCCGTAAAAGCCCGAGACAGCACCACTAATCGATGGCATGGGCGAAGTGAAGAACTCCTGGTCATGTTTTCTTGTCAGCTAAGCAGGCCCCATAACAGTTCCATCTTATCAAATTAATATCAACATATCACACAGTAATTAATTTATTTATGACAACTGTGTTGGCCCCTCTTGTAAAAGAGACCAACACAATATAACCCACATTAATAAGCACTGCATAACATGCCACACTAAGAAACAGACACATCATCGGTGTACAGAACTTATGGGATGACCCCATAGGTGCAGTTTCTTACATGCGTTTGACGGGTCTGCTGGGCCAGGCATGACCGGGGTTAAGCAACAACAAAAACAACAATGACAACAATGTCGATATGAGCGATATCAGCGGTACAATGGACAATATCAGGATGAAACACTCAAAACAGATCGTTTAGCAATGTACCACACCAGTGGCTTTCTACCTGGGGCACGCTGCCAACGAGGGCGTGAGCATTATCCAGGTGAGGATGCAAGAGTCCAAAGAAAAATTAAGAATGGCATGATCAAGTGTGTGTGTGTGTGTGTGTGTGTGTGTGTGTGTGTGTGTGTGTGTGTGTGTGTGTTTATGCAAGGAAGAAGGAACCAAAGGCCATGACCCCGCAGTAACAGTTCCCTCCAAGAGAAAAACAAAATACAATAGAAAGCCAAACTCAAGATCCGATCATTTTGAGATGCATGGACACACTGCGTTTGAAAGACTGGAGATCATAGGCAGCAGGAAATACAGACAGAGGGAGACAATTCCAGCGTTGACCTGTTGCATAAATGAAAGACTGGGAGTAACGGTTAAGTCTTGCATTAGAGAGTTGGACAGAAAAGGGATGAGAGTTTGCTGCCAGATGGGTGCTACGCGCCCGTCGTAGAGGTGGAGGAATGCAAGCAGACAGTTCGGAGGACCAGTGACCATTAAAGTAGCGATAGAAAAGAGATAAAGATGTAACAGTGCTGCGAAGAGACAGGTTGAAGGGAGTCAGTAAGAGGAGGAGAGTTAGTGAGACGAAAAGCCTTTGACTCCACCCTATTGAGAAGAGCTGTATGTGGGGAGCCTCCCCACACATGAGAGTTGTACTCCACACAGGGGCAGATAAAACCCCTGTATAGAGTCAACAATTGTGCAGGAGTAAAGAAAGAGCGGAGCCGGCTTAGCATACCCAATCTCTTGGAAGCAGATTTTACAAGAGATGCAATATGATCTTTCCAAGATAAGTCCCGAGTAAATGAAACACCAAGCATGTTCAAGGACAATGCAGGATTAAGCTGAATATTATTAAACATTAGTGGGTATACCTGTGGAAGATTTTGTCGGGTTGATAGGTGTAAGTACTAAGTCTTAGATGCATTAAAAACAACCATATTATTTTTACCCCAGTCAGAGATACGAGCCAAGTCAGACATTAGGTATGCCATAGCCTCATCCCTTGTTTGGTGAAGTAACTGTTGAGATGGCGTTGCGGGAACCGAATGGAAAGGTGAAGGGTGGAGTCATCAGCGTATGAGTGGATAGGGTTAGATGTACAGCTTAGAAGATCATTGATGAATAAAAGGAAGAGAGTTGATGATAGGACAGAGCCCTAAGGAACACCACTGTTGATAGATCTAGAAGAACAATGGCCGTCTACAACAGCGGCTATAGAACGACCAGACAGGAAGCTAGCGATGAAGGCACAGATAGAAGGATAGAAAGCGTAGGAGGGCAGTTTGGAAATTAAAGATTTATGCCAGACTCGATCGAAAGCCTTTGAGATGTCAAGTGCAATGGCAAAGCTTTCGCCAAAGTCCCGAAAGGAGGATGACCAGGAGTCTGAAAGGTAGATGTGCGTCTGTGTGTGTGTGTGTGTGTGTGTGTGTGTGTGTGTGTGTGTGTGTGTGTGTGTGTGTGTGTGTGTGTGTGTGTGTGTGTGTGTGTCACAACAAAAGTTTGATTACTATTTACTCTTTGTGTTTTGTCTATATGAGTACTCTAACCTTCGAAGGACTTTTTCTTGACATTCTTGTGATGAACAGATTTCTTTCCCTCTCTTCTACCTGCCATTTCTCTCTCTCTCTCTAGTGCGGCTGTCTTAAAAGAAAGATCCGAAGAAGCCTTGTAGTATATCTGGGGATGGACCACAGCCCATTATCTCAACTCTGAGCATCATAAGGTTGCTCTCTGTCTCTAATCGATACACAAGTTTTTCCTCTTTCTCTGGCTGTCGTTGTTTACTGTAATTTCTTAAACTTGATATAATGGTTTTCCCCTACATCTGCATGTAAGATGTTCCGGCCTCTCTCACGTAAATATTTTTTCAGATTGTGAGGCATGTTTACTTATGTGAACCAAACAACAACCATAACTACTTCAGTAACTGCTAGAAAAACTGATTAGTCTATTTGGTATATCAAGAATGGTATCTGACATAATTATCAGAAGACTGCGAACATGCATGTGACATCCTTGACTGATGTTTATGGCTGTGGAATATGATTTATGACCACGTGGCACTGTAATCATGTTCATGGCTACCAGCAAGCAATTGTGCTTATTACTATAACAGTGCAATGGTCTTTAAGGCCTGACAGTGCTAATAACCATGTGACGGTGTTTACGACCATTTGATCGTGTGCATGACCTTCAGTACGCGATGGTTTTCATGTCCATGACAATGTGGTGGCGTCTGTGACCATGTGGAGGTAGTTATGGCCCAGCGCTGGTGCGTTTGGTCATATGGAGATATTTATGACCATGATCATGTGGTGGTGTTTATGACCATGAGTATATGGCGGCGTGTATGATCATGTAGTGGAGTTAATTTGTATATTGTGTATATAATCATGTAACGGTGATTATGGCATTGTGGTGGAGTGTATGACCGAATGGTTGCGTTATGAGCGCGGAACTGTGTTTACGACCATGTGATGATTTTTACAACTATCATTAATCATGTGTTGGTGTGTGTAACGATGTGGTGAAGTTACTGACCATGTGTTGGTGTTTATGATCATGTTGTGGTGCATATCACAATACGGTGGTATTTGTGACCATATGGTTGTTTATGTAACCATGGCCATGCGATGTTTTTTTTGACCATGTTATGTGGTGATGATTATGATCATTACCATGAGATGGTGTTTATAAGCTTGAAGTAGTTTATGATATTTCATGTGGTGGTGTTTATGATCATATGGTTGTTTTATTAACCAACAATTTGGGATCCATATACCAGGAGTCTGTTTTGTTGGCATATTATAACACAACACTATATGTAAGTACTGTATATAGCTATAGGTAACAATATGTAGAACATGTAGTTATGTCTGAGTCCTCCAGGAAAAGTTAAAGAACACATCCCCTTCCCTAGACGAACCAGGAATGTTAATTCACACAACGTATATCCACAATCCTTGTTGTCCCAGACCACCAAAAATTATTAAGCCATACGAAGTATCTCAAACTTCCTTGTAGGCCAGACGAACAAGAATTTCATGACGTACTCAAACATGTGGAGTAACCAGCCCTAGCCAGTTAGTCCACATGATAGGAAATTTACCATACACATCCTTCCCACGCTCTATAATATGTCGGAGAGATTCCCTTCTGATCAGAAGGGGGTTAGAGAGAGAAAGGGGAGAGAAGGCTGGTGAGAAGGGCCAATGCTATTATCAAACTCTACTAAACTGTAGCTCATCTCTTTTATAACTCTGTGCAATAAAACTTGTAACCCGAGAGTGCTGTACCTCACCTTGTTGACACTACATCTACTACTTAATTCTGGCTGAGCATAACGATCCATAATCAAGTGCCCTATCTAACTACAAGTACCTAAAACTACACTGTCATGATTGGTGGCCAGATAACCTTCTCTGTATAATTACACCCCTCGGCTACGTCCACTTACATTGGTGAGCAGCGTTACAAATGAACCACAATCAAGCTACGCCTTTCAAGTAAACTGCGACAAACAACGCCTTATGAGTTTACACAACCGCTACAATGGTAAACTACGATATCTGCCTCACTACGTTCACTAAAAGTGGTGGCGAGCGGTAAACGAAGCTGAATAACGTCTCAATCACAGCGGTCTACAACTATGCTCAATTTGGCAACTTCATGCAATCAAACAAAAAACACACAAGCAAAGCAGAGAGCGAGAGCAGGCATCGCATCAACGCAACTTAACTTCGTCCCTAATCACTCCTAAATTACAACTCCACGATTATGAGAAACAGCATCATCGATAAACTACGTCCACCAACAACTCTACAAGCGTGCAAGTTAATCTCAACAAGTAAGGAAAATCAAACACTACAAGACGAAGAAGTAAACAAGGAAAGAAGAAAGTGCATCTGTGTGTTGACCCAACTTCAGCACATTTTCTCCTTCCTTGAACCAACACCAATCTCCACCACGACCTCCACCTTCTCCATCCCGAACAAGCCCCACCATCTTCTTCCCCACCACCACTACCACAGTGAGGCAAGCAGCTCAGCATTGTCATCATTTGCTTAAGTCGTCATAACCTGTCAATCAGTCCGAGTGCCTGACAACACCAGCCTGTCATCCTACACCTGCCTGCCTGCCAGCCTGTCTGCCTACACTGGCAACGACACCGAGTGCTGATGCTGTCATACCAGGACCTGACCTACCTCAACCAAACCCTAAGTGACGTGTGTGACATCTGACCTCCACAACCAGGAAAAGGAGAGCGAGTGTCTTGACCCCAGATGTAATTAACAATCAACAAACACCGCAACTGTTTCTCTACTGCTATTCTAGTTAGTTGATTTATTCTAACCAAGGTTGTATTAGTTAACACCACAAATTACATAACTATCCATAAAATACTATCACGTAGTTAACGAACGAAGCAATTATATATATATATATATATATATATATATATATATATATATATATATATATATATATATATATATATATATATATATATATATATATATATATATATATATATATCATATATATATCATCATAAATATTACAAACTACACAGTGAGAGACAATTACACAATTTACTCTTACATATGTGTTTTATAATTTTAATTTTATAAGCAATCAAGAGAAAAGTAAAAATATGATTCATTGTGTAATAATCCCATTATGCTATGTAAAGTTCCACAGTTAGTGCCCAAAGGATTAACGTTAACAGTGACAAAAACCCTGACACAGACACCAGAAAACGATCAACAAAATATAAATTCCGAAACACCATCAGAAACACAAGAACAAGCGGAAAACCAGCCTCAGGAAACAAAACACACACTAGCTAAAGAACAGCAAACAGATGCAATTTACGCTGAAGTAAATGACGAAGACACATGGTCAGGAATTTTAGATGTAGGTAGTGAAATTTATACAAATTCGCTTCCATTTTACAATAACTTAGACCATAGAGTATTAAGATCCGGGAAAAAATAAAAACTGCTCGTAAATGACGATTGCAAGAAAAACACGGTAAAGATGGCTAATGTAGATGAAGCAAGTACTAGTGCAGTACCTTCTTTACAAAATCCCAATAATACTCCATTTCCAGTGTATATTTGTCATGAAGACAATGAACTACCAAAATTCTCTGGTACGAAAAAAGATGAGACTGACATAAACACACTTATTGAACAATGTCAGCAGTATTTCATTAGGAGACACATTACAGATGAGAAAGGAAAAATAACTGTTTTTTTTTTTTTTTTCAGCTAGAATAAACCTTTAAGACAGAATTCCTTAGGAAATTCTCTGGAGGCAAGAATTTTCTTGGCGGAATAATTCCAGAATTACTCAAAATTGTAGACTTACTTAGGCAAACACACTGAGGCTCAGATCTAGTGGAGATTACAGCAGATATTTCCACCATTAAGAAGACTCTTTCATCTATCCTAGAAAACTCAGACTGGGTCACAGAGGATGGCAATATATCACCAATGCATGTCGTTGACATCAATGGCTACATAGCAGCTCTATGCCAATTTCCTGAAAGGATATTAAAAATTTCAAAAACCATCCCATATAATCCAGGAATGAGTTTACTTGATTTCATTTATGAGGTGGAATTAAACTGCAGTAAAGCTGGCGTGACTGACACATCACAGGCAAACAGGACAGGGATCAAAGTACCAGAAATCATGGAAGGGATAAATAAGTCAAGTCCTGGCAAGGACCAGAGAATCTCGACCACTTCAGAAATAAGCACACAGTCAGGTTAGCTCAAGGACTCGTTCCACCACACAAGGTAACAGGACGGTACAAAAGTTTGGCCGAAGTCCCAGTAGACATCGATCGACACAAAGACAAGCAAATGGAAGATCACCTCATAGGTCGAACTAAAGTAACACTCTCTGTTACTACTGTGCAAAGCCTGGCCACACAAAATCGGAGTTTTACATTAAAGCGAAAGAAGATAGGCAAAAGACATGAGGTTTCGAGGCATTTTGCAGATATCATAGGTCCACCGGACATTGGACCTCAGATTGTAGAACGATAGAAAACATGTTATCCATCTATAGGTCGGGAAAGATCGTACCAGAACAAAAGACGACGACACATAAAACACCCCCCCCCAAAAAAAAAAAAAAACAGTCAACATAGGAAGTCTCCTTGGAAATGAAAGCATTTTGGTCTCTGCTTTATGTGAGGAGGAAGAGATTTCATTATTTTTGGATTCTGGCTCACCAGTGAATTTAATAACGTAAGATGAGTTAGAAAGAATTTTTAGAAATAGAGGAAAAGTGACGTTTTTGGAAAACTCGGACTTAAATTTATACACAGTGGATGATAAAGAAATACCAGTTATCTGTATGAATGAGTTAAACATGAATTTCACAGAGACCATAAAATCATTCACTACCACCTTTTACGTAGTAGAAAAATTACCAGAGGAGAAATGCTGCTTGGACTTAACGCAAGGAGAACACAAAATATAATATTGATGCCACAAGTCAATGGAAGTCATTATGACAGCGAATTCATAGAGGAAATTTCATCTCCTGATAATACAACCAGCAATTATAGGAAAACTAGCGTCACAAGAACGATTCCACACAAATCCAAAATGGGGGAGTCCGACGTACAGCTTCTCAAAGAAAATGGGCGCATAGACCAGCTGCCACAACCCAACCCTCACTCCTCACTCACCCACTCACACTGCAAACGTGACTCACCCACTTACCCATCCCGTATTAATTATGATATAAATTTACCACCAAAATCATTCAAGCAAGTTACGATTAAGAGTTAATTGAGAAATTGTAATGTCATTGCATTAGAAGAGACAGTTAGAATACATGGCCTTTTGATAGAGAGTGCCCTGTGCTGGATGAATGACAAGGGTGAGACGAATGTCATTTTAGCTAACACCATGAATGTAGATGTGAAGATTAAGAAAGGAACCTGTATTTGTAGGTTAGAAATTTGCCCGGCTCCTATACGCGAAGTGACAGTAGCGGGAGCTGTCGAGCAGAGTAAACTCGTCAGACAGAGAGTGCATAAAGGAGAATTTGATTCACTCAGGTCAGTTCAACGCAGAAAAAGATCACTTAGATCTCTTACAGAAACACAGACAAACAGTAGCATTACCTGCAGAACAATTAGGGTGTACTAACCTGATTATACACAAGATTAACATACACCCAGACACACAACCAATATTTAACCCATTGGAGCCCAGTGTCCGGAATATTGGACAGAACTGGGATTCTTCAAGTCTGTATAAAGTAGGGAACCCCCGGGTAGGGACCTATGAGCTTCGCGACTATGAGTCGATAGGCGGAGGGCGGTACGCTTAGTACCCACCCCAGTGCCATGCCTCGCCCAGCACTCCGGGGATCCAATGGGATATACCAGCTTATAGAGTTATAGGGTAGCGCATTCTCAACGAACCCTGGCAAATCATTATGTTGAGGTTAAAACTAGGTATTATTGAACCATCTGTCTCCCCGTGGAATGCCCCATTATTTTTCGTGCCCAAACGAATCGGAGAAATGCATGCGGTAGTAGATTACCGTAAATTAAATCAGCACACAAACCCTGACCAGTTTCCTATGCCAATGTTAAGTGACGTCTTACAAAATATTGGACCAGAAAATAATATATTTTCCACAATCGATTTGCTCAACGCCTATTACCAAATTAGCCTCGAGCAAGAATCATGCAAATACACTGCTTTCTCCACGAATACAGGGCACTGCCAATATAAACGAATGCCTATGGGGTTGAAGACAGCTCCAAGCACGTTCCAAAGAGTACCGGTAATGAATTACGTATTGTCTGGAAAGCTGGGAAAAGGAATATTTGTCTATCTAGATGACATTATTATAGCTATTCCAAGTACAGACGCACATCTACAGCAGCTTGACCAGCTCCTACAAAAGCTTGCTGATGCTGGCTTAAAAATTAAGCTGTCTAAATGCAAATTTTGCTTTAAGGAAATAAAATTCTTAGGACATAGATTAGATACCCAAGATATTCACACATCTGAGGACAAAATACAGGCGGTAAGGAATTTCCCAGAACCCACAAATACAGATGAAGTAAGACAGTTTTTAGGGCTAGCAGGTTATTACCGCTCCTTTATTAACCAATTCTCTCATATAGCACAACCGCTATTCATTCTACTAAAAAAGGATACTGTATTCCAGTGGGAAGAGGAACAAAAATTAGCATTTCATGAATTAAAAGATAAACTTACATGTGCACCATGCCTTGCCTATCCTAATTTCACAAAACCATTCATAATTCGCACAGATGCTTCCCTCAAAGGTTTAGTGCTGTATTGATGCAAGAGGATAAACGAGGAAATACCAACCCATTGCCTTTGCCAGTAGACAAATTAATGGAGCAGAGAAAAATTACTGTACAACAGACTTAGAATCCCTAGCAGTAGTATTTGCTCTACAGAAATTTCGTGACCTCGTGTACGGATACGAAATTCACCTATACACAGACCACAAGCCTCTCGTGGGCATGTTCCAAGAAAAACTCCTCTCTGGGAGGAGAGCACGATGGAAATGTAAAATCCAGAATTTCAATGTAAATATTCACTACATAAAAGGTAAAGTAAATTTAGCTGCCGATGCCTTATCACGAAACCCGTTAGCCAATGTTGCTACAACAAGTCCACAGGAATCACTCTCCAACAATGATAAAACGATCCCCACAAATCAAGAAATTTCACACGCACAAAGACAGGACCCAGTATGGTCTAAAGTAATATATCATCTCGAGTCAGGCGATAATGTACAGTCGACAACAGAAGTTCGTCCCTATCAGTGTGTAAGCTACGAGCCCATTGACCTGGTAACACTGTGCGAGATAAAGTTGCCTGGTATGGTTTAAATGGATACTATTTAATGTTTGTGAGTCAGCGATAAGTTATGACTCAGTTAAAACTACGAGTAATACCAATGTAGGACAGGTGGGATGATATTCTTACTGACAAATGTGAAGTTAGTGTATGATAACTAAATTTTAGGGACTTGGACGCAAAGGATTATTTCTATTAATGTTGTCAACGAATAGTATAAGAATAATTTTAAATCGTTTTGAGTACTAAGAATGAGATTACAAGGCAGTATTTTTTTTTTTTTTTTTTATGGTTTATGGTTTAATGTATTTTCGAAACAACAGATATCGACACCGCTGTTACTGACCGTAGGATTATCATAGCACTTGCGTCTTACGCAACAGTAATTCAGAACTAAGTCTAATTTTGCTTCGAATATCTGCTTCATATTCGATGAGTAGGGAGACAATGGAGACAAACTGTCCAATGAGGAAGAGTATTAACTAAGAAGAGTGTGCATAAAGGAAAGAGGCAAAATATAGAAATTCCTCTTAAGGAATATAGGTGTGGAGAGGAGGAAGGATACAGAAGTAAGGAGTGAGGAGATGATGGATGGAGTCAGGGTTGGGGAAAGTCGAGGAGGAAAGCATAAAACCCTTATTATATTTGAGGCTCTATTGTTCTGCAATAATTGTAATGGTTGTTTCTGTGCACTAGTGGTAACCAAGCACACACACACACACACACACATATATATATATATATATATATATATATATATATATATATATATATATATATATATATATATATATATATATATATATATATAAACTGCTAACTGTTTTTTTACTTATGTCCTGTACTATTGCTGTTGAGGCTATCAGGCACCCCTGTCGGACTACATGTTGAGGATGTAAGTGAGGTGATCCTCTTGATATCAAGAGGAACATGATCCATGGAATTATTTGCCTCATCTTTACCTACCGAAAGAACAACTGTATTAGAGATCTAATCCACTGTTATTACCAAGTTATGCTAAGGGTGGTGATAGTTCATTCATTCATTCATTGCCAGACGCCACGTATCCCAAACGGGGTGGCCAAGGGCATAGTGATGAATAATACATGGATGATAATAATAATGAATAATAATCTTGGCGTGTTTAATCCTATTACCTGTAAAAGGAGTCGAAATCGATTCCTAAGTCATGTAAATGCCTTGTTATGGTGAAAACTGTATTGGTCGCACCTATGCTTGTCTGGTATCCGACTGCAGTTTATGCCAGTATATGCTGATTGCTTCAGGCTTATTTTCACCGTGTACTAGGGTTTTCGGTCGTTTCTGGTGTTTTATAGTTCCAAGCTAAATTTCTTGAGACATTTTTTAAGTGACCAATATGTGTTTCTTTTGCTTAGTCACTCGATAGTGACTTAATCACTACCTTAATGTATCTTCTCTTGATTACCCTGTATGGGCCTTCAAATTTAGGTGATAGTTTGAATGGGGCTATAGACAATATCACATGCTGATATTTGATTCTTTTGCCTTCTTATTAAATGATTCTGTCATTTCTTCCTTGGACATTGCTAACTGTTTCTTTACCTTATGTGTGTATTTCTTGAAATTCACGTAAGCGAAGTTTAAGATAATCGTCATAATTATATATGGGAATTTGCTCGCCGTCTAACGTCTCGTGAGGGAGTCGTTTGTTTGATCCGTAAATGATGAAATGAGGTGTATCTCCTATTGATTTGTTAATTGCACAGTTAAGTGATGCTTCAACTCTGGAGATCCAGGCATCCCAGTTTGCATAATTTTCATCGAGAATGTGCCGTAGAACATCTATTATTTTTTTTATTCTGTCTTTCCACCAATCCATTGGAAGCTGAATGGAAGGCCAAGATATTAACTTTCTTCATATTGTATTGTTTACATATTTCTTGTCAAATTTCAGAGTTAAATTCACCACCATTGTCGCTTATTAACACCTTTGGTGTGGTGAACCTACAGATCACACTATCAATGAATACCCGTGCGACTGTTTCTGCTGTTTTATCCTTAATTGGAACCAAGATCACAAATCGTGAGAAGTGATGAGTTGCAACAAAAAGATATTGACTGTGGTAAAGGGTAATTTAAGTAAATCAACCGCGACAGTGTCCCACTGTTGTCTAAGTACAGGATATTGTCCTATAGGTGCAGGTGATAACGTGTAATCTTAATGTTTCGCACATGACTCGCATCTGTCTTTATTATTATATACGTCTTTGCTTAACGTTGGCCAATAATATGACATCCGGGCCTGTCTGACTGCCCTGTCCTTGCCAGGATGCCCTGCATGTGGACTATCGTGTATTACCCTTAAAATGTGAGATATCATTGTACTAGGAATAACGAACTGCCTATTATTTTTCTATGATGTGTTTGTCCTGGATTTACCCTATATAAGGCATTGATTACCACTGTGAATTGTTCAAGTGGTACCTGTAACTTGGGTAATGGTACAGTCGACAGCAGAAGTTCGGCCCTATCAGCGTGTGAGCTACGAGCCTACTGACCTGGTAACACTGTGAGATAAAGTTATATATATATATATATATATATAAGCAACGTTGGGTCCGGTTAGTACTTGGATGGGTGACCGCCTGGGAACACCAGATGCTGTTGGCATCCCTACGTGTCAAGTGGGGTTGGTGGAGGATTAGTGCCCCTCCCTGTAAAACAATTAACTCTAAGCCCTTGGCCACCCCGTGTGGGATACATGGCATCTGGCAATGGATATATATATATATATATATATATATATATATATATATATATATATATATATATACATATATATACATATATATATATATATATATATATATATATATATATATATATATATATATATATATATATATATATATATATATATATATACATATACAGTATATATATATATATATATATATATATATATATATATATATATATATATATATGTGGTGGGTGGGGGCACTTACCATCCGCTCACTTGATGTGCTGCTCTCGGGTGTCTGCCCTTTCCTTTTCCTCCATCCTTCTTTTAATTCATCCTCTTCTGTCTTTTTTTCCTTCATTCTTTCCTCTTTCTTCTGCCTATGGGTAACTTTACACTCCCTCTTGTGTCTTTCTTTCCTTCATTCTTTCCTCTTCCTTCTGCCTGTGGGTGACGCTACACTGAGTGACAAGCCAAATGGTTTCCTGTACACCAGGAATCCATTTACTACTCTTGGTGGTAACCATATAACCAAATTTTGGCGCCTGGTGCTTTAGTGGGTAATAACGGTGTCCCAATCGGACTGAGCCGGTGAAGGTTTATATCCTAGGGATGGTTTGGCTTTATTTATTGCTCACGTAGTGCCATTCAGGGATGAGTGAGGCTGGTCACTGTCACGTTAAATGCCAAGACCAACTTGCCTAGCCCCAGGCTCCTACGCTCCTCATGGGGCAACGTAGGATTGGATGATGGATATCTATCTATCTATCTATCTATATATATATATATATATATATATATATATATATATAGTTTTGTTTTACGCCTTGTATCCCTGAAGGGCTAAGGCGTTGCCCCTGGGTTGAGGACTTCTGGACTGGAGCGTGTAGCATTTTATGACCGGATGCCCTTCCTGATATCTACCAATGACCCTTGGGTGGATTCGATCCTCCGACCCTTCGGTCACAGCGGAGCGCTCTAACCCAGTGAGCCACGGCTGCTCTCTCTCTCTCTCTCTCTCTCTTAGTTAGTTTGGACGTACTGAAAGACATACCAATAATGTTATGGAAGATATCAGGAACACTTAGAACTCTGGAAGCGGTATTAAAACACCCTTCTTCACATGTTCACCCCTCACAGGAAGTAGCTGAATTAATTAAATTAACTGACTGGAAGCTAGAACAGGCTAAGCACGTAATGATCACCATGATCCAGGATATCCCATCAGCTGGAAGTAACACACCTGAGACAAGAAACGACATCACACATACCTGTACACGTAACAGACGCGGTTTGTTCGACCTAGGTGGAGCAATTTTTGGTAACATTTTTGGACTAGCTACAGAAAATGATCTAGAGGAAATAAATAACAAATTTAACAAAATAGTACAAATTCTCTCATACCAACATAAGTTAGCTGATTAGAACACCTTAATGCTGACGATTGTAAAGAACCTAAGGAAGGCAGAGGCATCAACTCTAGGAATTGTGGAGAAAGTAAATGCACTAGAAGGTAACAATACACTATTCCAACACCTCTCTGTGATCACAGAACATATTGACGTAATAATACTACAGTTAGACAATACTAGAGCTCAGTATCATGCCTTCATGAAAGGAATTGCTAATGCCGGTAACGGAAAGATCACAATTAATTTACTACCCAATCACATCCTCCGGCAAATAATTAATCAAGGCATACATTAAGCATGGTTCGAAACCTTTGACTGAGGAAAGAAATTTGATGTTATATTATTCATATTTAGAAGCAACACACACAACAACATCAGTAGTAGTTCATGTACCATTCGTAACGGATAATTTTTTCACAGTCTATCAAATATACCCTTTTCCTTCTAAGAAAGATTACTCATTAGTCACCATCAACATCAAAGCAGAAGTCATCATGGTCTCCAAGAAACAGGACGCCGTCAGTTTCACTAGTGAAACAAGTGAACACAAATGTCGCACATCACTACATACATTTCACCTTTGTCCTGCGTACATCTTCACGTTTCAGCCAGCTGAGACAGTCCCTTGTGAAGTGGCCATCATAAAAGATCATGACATCCCTCATCATTGCAGCTTCACATTTGTTCCAGAAAAACTCATCCACCATCAACGCATTGGACATTCACAGTTCTTCTATTTCACTCAAAATACATCAATTTTTTGTGACTTGCCCAGACACACCTCCAGCCCATACATCAGCATCTGGTTTATACATCTCACCAGATTACTGTGCAGTCCTGACACCTACACTATCCACCTTGCCCACTAAAAAACATTATGTCATTCTCAACAACACACACAAATACTTACAGCCACTGCCTAGGATGAACTTAAATGTAAGTGCACACATTAAGTTGACTTCACCCAGGTATGAAACCATGCAATTAATAAATCAGACAATACAATCTTGGGAAGAATACCGTAGGATTATACTTAACCCATATTATGTATACAGCCCAGCTCCAGTCATCTTTATAATTTTCTCCATCATATTTATTGTATTAATTTTGGCCATGCACAGAATCCAAGCAAGGATTGCTAACCATGAATCTGTGTTTAAGAACTGTTCTGTACAAGTGAGACAAAACTGAGTAAATATTGTAAATATTGTATACTGTATATATTTTGTATAAAATAACAAAATATGGGTTACACATAATATAGGCTTACTTTAATTATATATATATATATATATATATATATATATATATATATATATATATATATATATATATATATATATATATATATATATATTGTTACATAGCCTATGATTTCATCATCCTTTGTGTAATTTTAATGCACAGTTGCTGCATGTTTGATCACGAGCGTGTTCTGCCTCAGTCCCCCCCTTCTACCGTTATAGTAGAGTAAGTCGTTCTCTCTGTTATACTTTGCGGGATTTTCAGCTCTCTGTCCCCATGGCTTCATTTGCGCGTCCTTCTTACAAGTTGTATCAGGCTCTGCTGGCCCCTATATAATGAGCTCAGTCTCTTCATCATTGCCACTTAGATCTGCTCCTCATTTTGTTCACATCTCTGTCCTCCCCTGTACAGATATTATTATTGTGAATGCTCAAGAAATCTCCAACCATCTAGCAGCTGTGTGTAATTTGAGTATAACTGTTGTTGCATTTTTTCTTGTACTGTATAGCATAAGTTTAATTTGTAGGCCTAGTGAAGTTTGTAATTTATGTAGGGTTCTTTGTCAGTCATTTTTGATAATAGTTTGTATCTGTAATAATTTATCTGGCATTCACTGAGTATTATCTGGTATCTCATTTTATCAGGGCTGACTTAGATAAATTTACTCTTGCTAATTTCGTGTTAATAGAGGCTATTGCAGTTAATCATATATTTAACCTGTTTATTTGCCATTACATTATCCTTATGAGTCCTGAATGTTTTGTTGTTAGTTTGTGCATTAAACTTTAACTTGTAATTTTACCTAACTCTTTTGTTTTGAACCTGGAACTTTACGGGACAGTAGTGACTCTTAGTATTCTCACTTAATGTGTACATTATCTTTCTCTGTTCCGTAACATAAATTTGGCGACCTCATATCAGGATATTCAGGATATTATCATAAGGATATTGTTTGATATTTTGTGACTGTGATATTTTCATAATGGCTACTATTTCTACACTTGATGAAGCCAAAGATTTTTTGTCAAATGTGCAAACAGTGTGTGATATAGAAAACAGAACAAAGAATGAACTTAAGCTTGTTGCTCAACAATTGGGAATTGCTGTTCGCTCTCATCATTCTAAAGATCAAATTGTTGGTATGATTAATAAAAGCTTGTTTAATGTAACTCCTCCAAATGAGCAAACGCAGATTGAATTAGCTAAGTTACAGCTAGCCCTGCAGGAGGCTTGTGCTAAGGAGGCGGAGTCTCGTGTAAAGGAGGCTGAATTTCAAGCACGTGCCAAGGAGGCTGAGTCTCAGGCTAAGGAGGCGGAATCTCAGGTTCGGATTCAGGAGGCACAGATACAGGCACAAGTTGAACTTGCTAGGATTCAGGCAGACCATGAGTATCGCATGAAACAAGGTGGAACTGGATCATCTAGCTCTGATGATTTTGATGTGGCTAAAAATGTTAAACTTGTCCCTCCTTTTAATGAATCTGATTTAACAAAGTATTTTCAGTTGTTTGAGAGGGTAGCTACAGGTTTTAATTGGCCTAAGGAGTATTGGCCAGTACTCCTTCAAACTGTTCTCACCGGTAAAGCTCAAGTAACTTATGCATCTTTGCCTCAGGATCAGTCTGATAATTATGATGTAGTTAAGAGCTTGATTCTTAAGGCCTATGAGCTTGTTCCTGAAGCTTATAGAGTAAAATTTAGGACAACTTACAAGCAAGATAAGCAATCCCATGTTGAGTATGCAAAAATCAAAGAAGATCTGTTAGAGCAGTGGTTAAATTCTAAGAATGTGGATTCTAATTTTGGTAAATTTAAGCAGATGATTTTGCTGGAGGATTTCAAAAGGTGTATTTATAAAGATGTAAGCCTATATCTTGATGAGAAAAGAATAGATAATTTGTCTGATGCTGCAGTTTTAGCTGATGAGTATGTTCTCACTCACAAGAGATATTTTAGAGGAAAAAGGAAAGCTGAGAGTCAGTACGTTGCCTCTACTCAGAGTACAGGTAACAGGAAAGAAAATAAAGATGATGTTTCTCAGGAAGTAAATACCAGCTTCACCTCTAGATTTCAGAAAAGTAAATGTACTTATTGTAGTAAGCTTGGTCATACTACGGAGAGATGTTTCAGGAGACAGCGTGATGTGAACAAAAAGGAGTCTTTAAATATTCAGTCAATTGGTCTAGTGTCCACTCTTGAGAGTTCCCAGAATTCTTTAACTGAGTTAACAGAACCTGCTTTGAGGGGTAACTTAAATTCTCATGATGGAGCTCCTCTTTTGAGCAGTAACGTGGGTGACACTCTCAAGATTTCATGTGCTAATTTCCTGTCTGATGGTTTTGTCAGTCCTCTGGACAGTAATGACAGGAAATCAGTTAAAATATATCGTGATACAGGTGCTTGCCAATCCCTTATGCTGACCAGTGTTCTAGGCTCTAATGTTAATTCCTCTGATGAAACTGTGATCTTACAAGGTGTAGGGAATAATTACTTCTCTGTCCCTCTGTGCAGAGTGAATTTAGAGTCTGGTTTTGTTAATGGTTCCGTTATGGTTGGGTTGGTTGAGACACTCCCAATGTCAGGTGTAACTTTCTTACTTGGAAATGATATTGGTGGAAGTCAAGTGTGTCCAGCTCCTCAGTTGTCTAGTGAGCCAGTGGCTGCGGCCCAGGATTGTGATGTCCCTGATGTGTTCCCTGCATGTGCTGTCACTAGGGCTAAGTCTAAAGTTACTGGTGATTTAGAGGATAATGATGATGATGATGTTATCCTAGCTGACACTTTTCTTGCTAATTTGGACCACTCACCAGATGAGGCAGTACCCCGTAGTGTTGATAATTTGTCTCGTCAAGAGTTGGTTGAGTTGCAGGTTGCTGACCCTGAGTTGAAAGGTCTAGCTAACTCTGCTTACAGTGAAGAAGAGTCTGCCGGTGCTTCTACTTGTTATTATGTAAAGTCAGGAGTACTTATGAGGAAGTGGAGACCCCCAACAGCATCAGCCGACTGTGAATGGGAGGTTGTACATCAAGTTGTCATCCCTCGTGTTTGTAGGCAGGATATCATTAGAGTGGCTCATGATTCCAGTTTGGCAGGACACCTTGGAGTGAGGAAGACTGTGGCACGCATTTTGAAACACTTCTACTGGCCAGGTATCTTCAGGGATGTTTCCTGGTATTGTAAGTCTTGTCACACCTGTCAAGTTGTGGGGAAGTGTAATCAGACCGAAAAGGTTGCACCTCTAGTTCCCATTCCTCCTTTTGAGGCGCCTTTCACCCGTGTGTTGGTGGATATTGTGGGCCCTCTTCCTAAGACTTCTTCAGGATTTTCTTATGTGTTGACCCTGATTGATATGGCTACTCGTTATCCTGAAGCCATTCCACTTAGAAACATCTCAGCAAAGAACGTGGTTAAGGAAATGCTAGGGTTCTTCACAAAGTTTGGTCTGCCCAAGGAGGTACAGTCAGACCGAGGAAGTAATTTCATGTCAAATGTTCTCAAGCAGTCTCTGAAAGAGTTGGGCATCACCCAGATCACGTCTTCAGCTTACCATCCCCAGACCCAAGGAGCGTTGGAGAGATATCATCAAACACTCAAATCGATGCTCAAGAAATACTGTTTGGAACATCAGAAAGACTGGGATAAAGGTCTTCCATTCGTTGTGTTTGCTGCAAGAGAATCTCCAAATGAATCACTGGGCTTCTCACCTTTTGAACTACTGTTTGGCCATGAAGTAAGAGGACCCCTTAAGTTACTCAAGGAATGCTGGCTGTCGGAGGAAGATGACGTCAACCTGCTGGAGTATGTGATGAAGTTCAAAGAACGGCTGTCCACTGCTTTACAGCTGGCGAGAGAGAATTTAGGAGCTGCTCTGGAGAAGATGAAGACTTGGTATGACAAGAAGTCCAGGTTACGCCACTTTCAGCCAGGAGATCAGGTTTTGATTCTGCTACCAGTTCATGGGCAACCTCTTCAAGCCAAGTTTAGTGGCCCTTATTTCGTGGAGAAGAAACTCAGTGATGTCAACTATGTCATCGCCACACCAGATCGTAGAAAGAGCAAGCAACTATGTCACATCAACATGCTAAAGTTATATCACAGGCGGGACGAAAATAATCCAGTCTGCACTGTAGCTGTTCCACCCGAGTCTGCAAGTGAAGCTCTCCCATGCAGTATGAGCCTGAGTGATAGTTTGGGGAAGAATCCTGATATCATGAATGATCTCCAGACTAAGCTTTCTCATCTACCTCCCAAGGAAAGGCAGGAGTTTTCGGCATTACTGCAGGAGTACCCGCAAGTGTTCCGTGCCACTCCAGGAAGAACCACTGTGTTGATGCATGATGTCGATGTTGGAGACGCAAAGCCAATCAAATTGCCTCCTTACCGTGTGAACCCAGTGAAAGTTCCTCTCATCCAGAAGGAGCTTGGCTACCTGTTGGACCACAAGATGATTGAGCCCTGTCAGAGCGAGTGGAGTTCTCCTGTCACTCTAGTCCCTAAGCCAGGTGGGTCACAAAGGCTTTGCATCGACTACAGACGTGTTAATCAGATAACTAAAACAGACACTTACCCTCTCCCTCGTGTGGAAGATTGCATAGACAAGATCGGAAAGGCTAGGTACATAAGTAAGTTTGATTTGTTAAAGGGATACTGGCAAGTACCTATGACTGAACGTGCTAGGGAGATCTCGTATTGTAACATTAGGAAAGACATTTGCATGTTCTGTAATGCCATGTACAGATTGTTTTAGAGTAATAAGAAATTTCCTTTGTAAATTTCTTTTTTCTTTGTGGGGAGGTGTTACATAGCCTATGATTTCATCATCCTTTGTGTAATCTTAATACACAGTTGCTGCATGTTTGATCACGAGCGTGTTCTGCCTCAGTCCCCCCCTTCTACCGTTATAGTAGAGTAAGTCGTTCTCTCTGTTATACTTTGCGGGATTTTCAGCTCTCTGTCCCCATGGCTTCATTTGCGCGTCCTTCTTACAAGTTGTATCAGGCTCTGCTGGCCCCTATATAATGAGCTCAGTCTCTTCATCATTGCCACTTAGATCTGCTCCTCATTTTGTTCACATCTCTGTCCTCCCCTGTACAGATATTATTATTGTGAGTGCTCAAGAACTCTCCAACCATCTAGCAGCTGTGTGTAATTTGAGTATAACTGTTGTTGCATTTTTTCTTGTACTGTATAGCATAAGTTTAATTTGTAGGCCTAGTGAAGTTTGTAATTTATGTAGGGTTCTTTGTCAGTCATTTTTGATAATAGTTTGTATCTGTAATAATTTATCTGGCATTCACTGAGTATTATCTGGTATCTCATTTTATCAGGGCTGACTTAGATAAATTTACTCTTGCTAATTTCGTGTTAAAAGAGGCTATTGCAGTTAACCATATATTTAACCTGTTTATTTGCCATTACATTATCCTTATGAGTCCTGAATGTTTTGTTGTTAGTTTGTGCATTAAACTTTAACTTGTAATTTTACCTAACTCTTTTGTTTTGAACCTGGAACTTTACGGGACAGTAGTGACTCTTAGTATTCTCACTTAATGTGTACATTATCTTTCTCTTTTCAGTAACAATATATATATATATATATATATATATATATATATATATATATATATATAATATATATATATATACATACTGTATATATATACAGCAAGTCCTTATATATATATATATATATATATATATATATATATATATATATATATTTTATAGTTGACTACAGCAGACTTGCCAGTGTATTTTTTTAAATATTACTATTACTGTATATTATACATTTACAATTTCTTAACTACAATAACTACATTATCCCAATTATGTAACCTTCACAATATTATGTATTTCACTTACAAATTGACTGTAATGTGTATCTAGTATCCATTAATATGGTATGACTATTTACTGGGGATGGTACGCCAGTTTCGCGTGACCGAGCGATATGTAGGCATAATAAAACGCAAAACTATATGTAACTACTGTATATAGCTATAGGTAACAATATGTAGAACAGATAGTTATATCTGAGTCCTCCAGGAAAAGTTAGAGAACACATCCCCTTCCCTAGACGAACCAGGAATGTCAATTCACACAATGTATATCCACAATCCTTATTGTCCCAGACCACCAAAAATTATTAAGCCATAAGATGTATCTCAAACTTCCTCGTAGGCCAGACGAACAAGAATTTCATGACGTATTCTAACACGTGGAGTAACCAGCCCTAGCCAGTTAGTCCACGTAATACGAAATTTACCATACACATCCTCCCCAAGCTCTATATAATGTCGGAGAGATTCCCTTCAGATCAGAAGGGGGTTAGGGAGAGAAAGGGGAGAGAAGGCTGGTGAGAAGGTCCAACGTTAGTATCACGCTCTACTAAACTGTAGCTCATCTCTTTTATAACTTTGTGCAATAAACCTTGTAACCCGAGAGTGCTGTAACTCACCTCGTTGACATTATGTCTCACTACTTAATTCTGGCTGAGCTTAACGATCCATAATGAAGTGTCCTATCTCACTACAAGTACCTAAATCTACGCTATCGAGATTGGTGGCCAGATAACCTTCTCTGTATAATTACACCCCTCGTCTACATCCACTTACAGTTTGAGGCAGAATTTTCGGCCTGTTTCACTGTCAGGAAAAAATGAAGAAACAAATTCAGAGGTAAGGAAAACTGCACGTCTCCGTATGAAGCACACAGCCTCGCAGTCAAGATCCGCAGCAAAGAACCAGTGGAGAGAATCACGTCTGTATGATGTGTATTGTCGTGTGTCTTATAAACTTCGTTGCTTGGCTATGAAATTATTAGTAAAAAACATGAATTTTAGTTATTCTATATAATTCAAAGGGAAATGGTCAAGTAGTGGATTAATTGGGGACAGGGTGTGGGGATACGTGCCAACTGGAAAAGGGGGCACGACCCTATAACGGCTGAGAATCACTAATATAGACTTTTTGCCATGTTCCAGATACTCTTTGTTTTGAAGCTTATTTCCCATAGTGTGTCGTTTACATAACTCTGTGTGTGTGTGTGTGTGTGTGTGTGTGTGTGTGTGTGTGTGTGTCACGACAAACATTTAATTACTATTTACTCTTTATATTTTGTCTATACGATTACTCTAACATTCGAAGAACATTTTTCTTGATATCCGTGTGATGAACAGGTGTCTTTCCCTCTTTGCTACCTAAACTCTCTCTCTCTCTCTCTCTCTCTCTCTCTCTCTCTTGTGTGGACGCCTTAAGAGTGTGGGAGTCACTTGCACCGTCTTTTAGTGTTAATTATTGCTCAAATCTTGGGATTCTAAATGGAGAGATGACAATTTCAGGCGAAGTTAAGCGTACAAAGCATAATACCTCCTAAGCCAGCAAGAATACTGCCCGCTGTAAGGTCGTGGCAGTGCTCGTAATCAGAGAGTGGTCTCTTATATTCTTCTGTTTAAGAGATCTCAAGGCTGACTAAACACGTGGAGGCATTCATCGTTAATAAACTTATGTTACAGGTGGGACACTTTGAAACAAGAGTATAGGAATTTGCTGGTCACTTGTTACTGTTGTCGATGGTCCAGCGGAGACGGGAGGAGTCAACTAAATATGGATTAAGAAAAACTGGAAAACTAGAACTTGACGTTGCGAATGAAAAAAAAAAAAAAAATGCACACAATCAATTGTAACTGCAAGTCTCATTATAATGCAGAGTTCGAGTACTGTCACCAGAGATATACAGCCGAGGATAAAAATTCTCTTAACATGTACTTGTGCCTGAAATGTACGGATCCAAGGCCAGGCTAATTATTCATGAACATTTAATTCTGTGTGATGAATCTATGTGCCATTACATGACCGAATAAAGGTTCTGCTACCCAGCCCCGAAACACACACACACACACACACACACACACACACACACACACACACACACACACACTGCACGATTCTCTTACTCGATATTTACGAAATAATTATTCCCTACTGAGCTTATCAGCAAATAAAATCCCTAGTAGAATGAAAGTAGTATATAATGTCCATGAGAGGAGAACTGAAAAAACAAACCAGATTATGCCAGTGCGAGAGTGAAATACAGTACACAATTATAAGAAAAAGAAACACAAGAAAATACGTTAAAAAAAAAAAAAATCCCCCTGAAAAAAACTTACTTGAAAATGGTAAAGAAGAATTGACAAGTAGGAAAAAAGAACGAAAAGGATGTAAGAAAAAAATAAACAAAGCCTCGCAAACAAAATGTGGAATTAGAACGTATGTAGGAACGGAGAGGTGAAATAAAAATGGAAAATGAGTAAGAACAACTCAAAGAAAAGGATTAAAATACGGACCCCCGCAAAAATAAAATAAGTAATGGACCAGTTAAGGAAACAATGAAGCAGACCAAATATAAAGTACACTGACAACAGAGACAGAGGGGGAGGTGGTGGTTATGAAATTTAAAAAGTGGTGTGTTACTTGATAGGACGAGAGAACGATACCTCGCTAGGGATGGGATCGAATGATGATTTGAATATCACATAAACATACTCTACACATATTCCTCAAGACCCAACAATAATCTATTAAAACGGTCGCACCAATGATCTAGTGGTACAAACGCCCTAGTTGGAGTGACGGCCTTGCATGGATTTCACATCCCCAGGAGGTAACTGGAGCCTTTTCGACAATATGCCACTACGGCAACTAGTATGGTGATCTTCCCATAACTGCACTACATTATGGCCGCCTAGGCTTGGGTTCCTACACCTCGACATAGTAAAATGGATTTGGCTGTTACCATGTTACTGAATGTCCTCATATTTTATGCCCTTGTTCTAAATATTTTCTTGGTTCCTTGGAGAACGCTGCACACCGGAGCATACTTTTGCATCATTAATTACTTATTGGTAAAATCAAGGCCAATAAGACTACCAGGTCTCTTCACCCAGTGGTACTACGCAGATGTGGTGACGTCACGGTGTGGAGGACTGTCTCCTCCCATTGGGGGGTTAGTTGGGGGAGCTGCTCTTGTGACAGCTATGGGAGAGAGGTAGAGGCAGACATACCATGACTTCAATTTTTTTTTTTTTTTATCTGTCCAGTACTGTGTTGGTTCTAATTATTTTGTTCTAGTTATCATCAGATGAATTTACCCAGATTAGAGACTGCAGAGTGACAGGGGTATTGGAGTTACCGTAGTAAAGTATAATGAGAATGATGTAATGGTGATGAAGAGTTAATGTAACTCTGTATAATGCTCTCACAATACTTTCATCTGTCTTCAGTTCCTTGAACAAGCATGTATTCCACGTTTTAATATAATTAAGTGGATAATGGAAGCTGAAGTTAGGGTATATAATTTGCCTCATTGAAAAGAGATCTGAGAGAAAGGGGGAGAGACGGGAGAGTTTGGGGGTAGAGGAAGGAAAAGTGGGGGGATAGTTGCCAAACATTTCCAGAAAACTGAACACCCCAAATCAATTTAATCCTACTGTATGCAAATACCTACTAGAATGCACATCAGGTCGAACAGTAAAGGTGATTGCTAAGCTTATCATTTAAAATTGTCTTGACGGGCGGGAGATGAAACAGTTTATATTGTGGAAAAATATGAACATTAGAAACTCACTTGACCAGTTACTCTCTTTTGTAAAATACTGCTAAATAAATGCATGATTGTGTGATTTTTTCATTATATTTGAATGTTATACTCCACAAATATATACATGCACAGCAATGCATCATAAAATTATCACAGAACATAAGATGAAACAATTTATCACTGTTTATCACTGTCTGGCATTGCTGCAACCTCTTCTAAGGTGTGTCCACACCGCGATGGTGTGCGCAAGCTGCAAGTATGACATGACCTGGTAGTCTTATTGGCCTTGGGTAAAGTGAAAGCTTTATTCACTAGCGTGTTCGTAAGCAAATGTCAGCAACTCAGATTATGCACTATTAAGGCACCATAACATACACACACAACAGTTTGGTATTCACAATCGTTTTTACTGGCGCCTTACCATGTTCGAAAATTGCGCTCGCTTCACGTCTGCCACATCAGCTGATTTTTGCTCAGTCAATGACAGAGGCACTACAATGGACCTTTAGCACTATCAGCCAATCACGGAGCTTTCCCTCATCAGAAGTTTGGCTCCGTAAGGTAAAGACAAAGCAACTTTTGACTGTTTCCTAAACTGAAGAAGCCACTGAAGAGTTAGAGATGTGTGAACACAATTGAGGAAAAGACAAATGCAACAAAGATTTTATTGGCAATTCCCAAAACTCATTTTACAAAACGTTTCCGGCAATGGAAAGACTGCTGGGATATGTGTGTTGAGTCCCTGGGGATATGCTTTTAAGGGGATTAAAGTCTGAACTCCGTAATTTTTTTTTTTTCCCACCAGCTCTAAGTCCATTGCTTTTTGAACAGACCCAGCCAGAAGAGAGAGAGAAAGAGAGAGAGAGAGAGAGAGAGAGAGAGAGAGAGAGAGAGAGAGAGAGAGAGAGAGAAACTAATGGATTTGAGTGGCAAATTTTCTACCATTTACTCCATTATCGCCAAACCTTTTATCGTACTGTTGCACCGCAGGGTTCGTGGATACCGATACATCGAACATAAGGCCAGAATGTTATTCAAAGGCTGCTTAACATTTCAGAGCTTTACTTCTTCCACGAAAAGCTGAGATGCACTAGGTCACTCTCTGTCACTGACTCTGGCTCGCTCACTTACTGACTTGGAGGTGTGATGGTCCTTTTAAATACCCCCTAACTCTACCTGTGGCGCAATACTGAATTTTCTAAAACCTTGGAGAGAACTCACATTTTCTGCACAATAATGCACTCCACAATAAATTGTGTTCCATTTTCTCAAACTAATGTAGTGGTACCACAATGGTGGCAAAGTTCCTCACAAATTGGCAATACTAAATGCACAAATCCAGAAATCTCCACAGCTCCTTTAAATTGGCTGGTACTGGCCAACCCTTCATAGCAGCTACCCTCTCAGTGTCAGTGCACACTTCCAACCCACTCAAGATGTGGCCAAGCTACTGGCCTTCCTTCTGAAACAGGAAACATTTTGGGGGGTTTAGCTAACGTTGTGCAGTTTTGGACAGCCCTTCCAATTTTTGTTCGAACCTCTTGCCAGGAATGAGCATATCATCCAGGTAGATCAAGGTTGTCTTCCAATGTAGTCCTGCCAGTACCCTTTCCATCACTTGGTCGAAAGTCGCCAGAGCATTGTACAACCTGAAGAACATAACCTTAAACTGTCAGTCTCTGACTCTACGAGAAAGCTGTCTTCATATCTGCATCCACCATCTTGACTTCGTGGTGCCCAAACTTCAGGACCATCAGTGAGAACCAATATGCTCTGACCAGATCATCAAGGGTGTCGTCCATCCCTGAAAGTGGGTAGGAGTCCTTAACAGTGATGTCGTTGAGGGCCTGGTAGTCCACAGAACACCTCCAGGAACTATCCTTCTTCTTCACCAGCACGACTGCAGATGTCCATGGACTGTTGGATCTTTCAATTTGGCCCAGGGCATAGATCTTCCATCACCTTCTTCACCTCCAGGCAGTGAGCTGGAGCTATCCTTCAAGGGATTGCTTTACTGGCTGATGATCACTCGTGTAGATGTGGTGTTCCACCAAGAAGGTGCCTCCCAGGTCCAGGTCTCCTGTGGAAAATGCATCAGTGTACTTCACCAAGAGCCTTTTCAGCTGCTCCATCTGTGGCTTCTCCAGAAACTGGGCACTACGGCAAACAGATCCCACGAGTGGTCGGGTAATTCTTCCTGGCCCTTAACCATACTTCGCTTTCATGCACTGTGTGGTGGCTCCTGACCAGATTCTTGGCATAACCCCACAACTGTGCCCTGATGAATCTGCTTAGGACGAAGTGAAATGTTGACTATGATGACATGGACTTCCTCCAATGTGGTGTCAACCAAGCTCCTGCCCACCATCACTCTCTATTCTAGCATGCCATGACTTCAGTGCTCCACCAATCCTAGGGCAATGTGCAGCATGCTATTGATCTTGCGGGGCAAAAGCATCTCTGACTCAGGGGGGATAACTGTAGTTCGGTATTCTCTAGTAGACTTCCATGCTCCATGGCCCTCAGCGGAACACCTCTTCCTTTAGCCACATTTGCATCAAATGGAAGTCCAGAGAGCAGTGAGACACAGGTAGTCTAAGCCCAGGATGCCGGGGTCGTCAATGACGGCAACATACATGGCCCAGGATTTTTCTTTCCCTCCCACCTGTATCCTGATGTTCATTGGCCCCCTAAGCTCAGTGCAGTGCCTTGTAACTCCACGCAAACTCTGTGAAGTATCTGGAAGCTGCCAATAATTTAGCACATCCAGCTGCACCAGTCTTTTCTGATCTGGTGTCGACTTCCATTGGGCACACTACTCCTTTAATCTCACCGTTCCTGATAAATGGCTGACGTAGCTCTCTTGCACAAGGTCACATATGGGGCACTCTTGGCACAGCTGGCTGCTACTCTTTTACACCAACCATCCTTAGTTTCCCTCTTGAGGGGCATGCTCTATCTTCTCTTGTTAGGTCTTCCAATTACAGTCCTTTTTCATATTTTTGTGTTGTCCACAAGCCCAACACTCTTCCATCTCACTGATAATGTTGCTGTCAGCTTTATACTGATCTCTTTCTCTTGTAGCAGTCTTCCTTCCAGTGCCCAGTTCTCTCACAGTAGAAGCACACTCCTTTAAATGTACCCACGTATCTGAACCCTTACTTGTCCTTAAGCCAGTGTTGATGTCAGTGTTGAAGCATCAGTAGCTGGACTTGAGGTTGGACTGAAGGTCACTGGCCAGGGTTTTCTGCAGACTCAATGGTTTGGCCTGCTTCACTTGAACCTTCAGTTGCGGGCTGTCCACGGCATCAGTGAACTGGTCCAGAAGCAGCACCATTAGGAAATCACAATTTCCTCCTGAGTATCCTTTATGAGCTAAATTCCCTAAGTCTTTGGCCAGAACTTGTAGAGGCTCCCCTCTCCTCCAGGTGCAAGTCCAGTACCAGGACCAGAAAACCTAAAACCTTGGTGTTTCATCCCATTCCATTACTTCAGGGTCTCTGTCAGCTTGTTGCAGTCACCTCGATTTCTCCCGGCCAGCTGAGAAAAGACCACAGCAGAATCCTTACAGCTGGTGACCAGCTGAACCGCACACTGTCGGTCGTCCCACCCATTCTGACCGACGTAGAGCTCAAACTGATCAAATAAGCCTCCCAACACACCTTGTCATCAAAATCCCGAGGCTTTTTCTTCACTTGCGCATGCATAACGTGTTGAGTGACACTACTTTGACTCAGGGACATATTCAGGGACCTTGAGAATCAGCATCTCATTTTCCCCCTCCCCACACCGGTCACTGGCACTTGAAGGGTGTGCTGGGTGCTGACTCTCAACGAAATATTGCTCAAGGATTTTGACCTTGTTACATCCTGTATTTCAATTCTCACTTTATCCCCCACAATACAGGAAACCTTTTCCCTCACTTCTCTTACCTGATTGCTTAATCTTTCTCTAACTTGTTGATTCTTATTGCTTCAGATTCCTGGACACATCTTGCAGCTCCCCACGTCACTTCTCACGAACCCTCTGAAACATCTGTTTCCAGGCTAGACTTCTCTTCAGATTCCTCTCGCAGCTTATGATGCTCCTTTCTCTGCCCACTTACCTGTTCCTCTAATCTTGTGTGGTGTTGTGCTTGGGCTTGTTTATGTTCTTCTTTATACTTCTTTGGTTCTTGATATTTCTATTGTTCCTACTGTGCTTCTTGTATTTATTTTTTTTCTTGATATTATTTCGTTCTTGATATTCTTTTGTTCTTTTTGCTGTGCTTCTTGATACCTTTTTTGTTGTTGATATTTCTCTTGTTATTCTTGCCGTGCTTCTTGACATTTTTGTTCTTGCTGCTTCTTGGCATTTTTGATCTTGCTGTGCTTCTTGGCATTTTTGTCTTCTTGATACTTCTTTTGTTCTTGCTGTCCTTCTTGATATTTCTTTTATTCTTGATAGTTTTGTTGTTCTTGCTGTGCTTCTTGACATTTTTGTTCTTGATTTTAATTTTCTTCTTCTTGCTCTGCTTCTTGATATGTACTTTATTCTTCTTGCTGTGTTTCTTCATATTTATTTTGTTCCTCCAAGTATTTCTTTTACTCTTCTTGGAGTACTCTCAACACTATGAGTATATCTGTCAGATATTTCCGTCATTTTAGCAGCCTGTCCTTCGTGGATACGTCGAGCACATGTTGGCAAACCAGAATGTTAATTTCAGGCCACTCAACACATATTCTACTCCTTCCATGCAAAGCTGAGGTGTACACTAACAAAACACTGCTGTTTCTCACTCACTCACTGTCTGCAACCGACTCTGATTCTCTTATTGACTGATTTGGATTTTTTTTTTCTATCACTTATTAGCCCAAAGGCCCAGGTCATTAAGGCAGAAAAAATATTTCATTATATTTTTAAATTATATAGGACATAAAATAATTTAAAAAAAAAAGTTTAAACTAACAGCCTAATACTGGTAAACCCCACAAACAAGTTGCTGCCCTACAGCTAAGCCTAAAGAAACAAACAGGTAAACCTAAGTAGCGACTAAAAGGGTTGGTGGTGGGTTAGTGCACCACCCCGTAAAAAGAACTAACTAAACAAACGAATAAAGCGCCTCGGACCAGGACGGACCATTCGTTGACGACTAAGGAACGGACAAAGGACATTCTGAGGGTGGGAACATGGAATGTGAGAGGAGTGAATGATGAAGTGAGAGAGAGATTGTTCAGATACTTGAGGATGCAGGAGTGGATATATGTGAATTAACTGAAACTAAATGGCGAGGTGAAAGGGTGAGAGAATGGGAATATGGTTTAGGTATATGTGCGGGTGTTAATGAGAATGAGAGGGCAAGAGAGGGAGTATGTCTAATGATAAGCAAGAAGTGGAAGGAGAATATAAGAGAGTATGGAACAGTGGGTGCAAGGATTGTATGGGTGAGGATGAAAGTAGGTATACAAGTGTGGGCGATTGTATGTGTGTATGCTCCGACAAAGGACCGAGTGAAAGATGAGTTTTGGGCAAGAGTAGAAGCATGTATGGACAAATCTGAGAGGAGCGAGAGAGTGCTTTTGACTGGAGACATGAATGGCTAAGTTGGGAATGTACAAGTGGATGGAGTGGTTGGTCAGTGGGGTATGCCAGCTGAAGTAGATGGGAATGGTAGTGTTTTGGTGGACATCTGTGTTGCTAAGGGGTTGGCAATAGCCAACACCTACTTTCAACATGAGATGATCCACCGGTATACATGGAGAGTAATGAGGAGGATGGATGATGAACTTGTTGAACGAAAGGCAATGATGGATTACATGTGTGTGGATGAGCGAATGAGAAGACAAGTGCTGGATGCAAGAGTGTGGAGAGGGTGGGGGAATGGAGTCTTGGACCATCACTTAGTGATGGCCAAAGTAAAGCTGCAAAGAAAATGGTTGAGGAGACGAAGGGGAAGACAGGAGGAAATTGCACCTGTGAGAAGAGTGGAGAATTTGCAAGATAATGAGAAAATGGCAGAGTATAAGCGCATAGTGGAAGAATGATTGGGAAGGTATGAGCTAGAGCAGATGGAAGGGGTGGAAGACGTATGTAAGATATTTATGGAAGAGATAGGCTCAGAGTGTGAGGTGGTTTGTGAAGTGAGGAGATGCAAGGGTGTGCAAGGAACAGCATGATGGAATCATGAGGTGAAACGAGCTGTGGAACAAAAGAAGAAGGCATATAGTGAATGGTTAGCGAGTAGAGGTAGGGGAGAAGATGAGAGAAAGAAGAGAGAGGTATATGTGGGCAGGAGAAGGGAGGTGAACAGACTTGTGAAGGAGAGTAAGAAGAAAGTGGATGAAGAGTTTGGGAGATATCTGAGTGTGAAATGGAGGGAGAGAAAGAAATTGTTTTGGAAGGAGGTAAAGAAAGTAAGGCAGTGTGAAAGGGGAAGTAGTAGGGGAGTGAAAGATAGGAATAATAGATTGTTGGTGGAGAAGAGAGAGAAATTGAGGAGATGGAAGGAGCACTTTGAGGAGTTGTTGAATATACAGAGTGAGAGAAGTGCGAGTATAAGTGGCTGGGGAATGGCTGGGAGAAGAAGAGATGAGAGGCGGAAGGAAGAGATCAGTAGGGCGGAAGTAGTGGAAGCAATGAAGAAGATCAAGTTGGGAAAGGTCCCAGGAATTGATGGAGTGTGTGGTGAAATGCTGAGGTATGGGGGTGAGATTGTTGTGGAGTGGATATGGAAGTTGTGTAGATTGGATTGGGAAGAGGGAACGGTTCCAGAGGACTGGAAATCAGGTATAATTGTTCCTTTATGCAAAGGAAAAGGGGAGAGAGAAGTATGTGGTAATCATAGGGGTATTTGCCTTCTTAGTGTGACTGGTAAAATATATGGTAGAATACTCATTGATAGGGTTAGGCATATAGCAGAGGAGCTAGTTGAAGAAGAACAAGGGGGATTTAGGAAGGGAAAAGGGTGTGTAGATCAGATATTTGTTCTAAGATGTTTAGTGGAGAAGTATCTAGAGAAGGGAAAAAAAAGTGTATGCTGCCTTCATGGACTTATGACAGAATAGATAGGCAAGGTATGTGAAAGGTATTAAGAATATATGGAGTGAAGGGGAAATTGTTGAATGCTGTGAAGTGTATGTACGAAGGAGCTAGGGCTACGGTGCGAGTGGATGGTGAGCTGAGTGAGTTCTTTGATCTTAATGTGAGACTGAAACAGGGTTGTGATGTCTCCATGGCTGTTTAATATATATATGGATGGGGTTGTAAGGGAGGTTCAAGGTAGGGCAGTGGATGTGGGGGTGGTTCTAATGAATGAGGGTGAGATTTGGAAGATTCCGGTGTTGCTGTTTGCTGATGATACAGTATTGTTGAGTGAAGATGAATGGGAGTTGCAAGGTTTGGTGAATGAATTTGGGACAGTGTGTAGGAGGAGGAAGCTGAAAGTTAATGTAAACAAAAGTAAAGTTATGGTGTTTAAGAGGAATGAAGTCACAATGTACAGTGAGGTTGGATGGTGAGGATATGGAGAATGTGAGTGCATTCAAGTACTTGGGTAGTGTGATGAGTAAGGATGGAACTTTGGGGGAAGAAGTGCGTGAAAGGGTACGGCAGGGAAGGAAGGTTGTTGGTTCACTGAAAGGAGTGATGAGAAATAGGGAGGTAAGTATGGAAGTTAAGAAGTCATTGCATGATAGTATTGTGATCCCTACCCTGACGTTTGGAAGCGAGGTGTGGACCTTGCAAGAGGGGAACAAGTCAAGAATGAGAGCAATGGAAATGAGTTACTTGAGAGAAGCATGTGGAGTGACATGGAGGGACAGATTGACGAATGAATAAGTGAAGGAATGTTGTGGGGTGGATGTGGATGTGGTTAAGAAGATTAAGAGAAATACATTGAGATGATTTGGACATGTGGAGAAAATGGAGAATGAAAGACTGACTAAGAGGGTGTATGTAGGTGAGGTGGAGGGAGGGAGAGGGAGGGGTAGACCGAGGATGAGGTGGAGGAATGGAGTTAGGAGGTATATGAGGGAGGGGGGGTGAGTTGGGGGAGGGTAGTTGTCACGGGGTTTTTATAATATCACTGTGTTTTTAAAAATAAATGCTTAAATATTATTTAAATTGATAATAATATTCAATAATATTGAAGAGCAAGGACAATGATTGTCTTGCTACATCAAGCAACGATTACTTTACGCTGACTGGCTACGATTCTCTCAGAACGAGAATTTATAAACTTTCTCAACAGTACACAGCAGAGACTAATTACTCACAAATGCTGAATTAGTACTGTTAGCCTCTGGAGAAAGTTACTTCACCCCTGACAATAAATAACTAATACTAATAATAATATCAGGTTCTTGCTGATGCTTTAACTCCTAGGTGGCACAACGGATTTTTAAGTTAATACAGCAAGACTGGTCTAAGTACAAGTTATGAATAGTCAAACGTCTATGCAAGCTAAGAGCTATGTGGGAAATAAGCTTAATTTGGAGAAATGAAACAAGATTTTACTTTACATTAAGTTCAAGAAAAGAGAACTGTTAAATTTATTGATTACAAAAAATAAATTTAACGTTACATTTCAAATCAAATCAATGAGGCGCACTCACTCACTCACACAGAAGCTAAATACTTACGCCTAGGAAAAACACCTTAATTAAACTCTTAAACTAGGATTACAAAAAAAGAAATACCGGTCGACGAATGCTATGTATCACCCGGGGGGTGGGAGTTTGGATTACTGTACTAGTGGAGTTTGGGTGCTAGGGACCTCTCACACTGCTGGCACAGGACCTTTCTCCGTCACAACAAACACTAGACTGAATAAGTCGTGGGAAACAAAAGCGGAGCACTAGGCCGCATTTTCTAACGGTCAAGGCAAGCAGGGGCGAACAATAAAGAAACAATAGTATCGCTCAGTAGAGCACTTAGTGACGTGCATTAAATCAGTCACTTTTGAAACAGTGACGAATGTTTTGAAAAGTATACCACCGAAGTGGAGAGAGAAACGGTTAACTGAGCGATACACAGTGAGTTTTCCACTAATAGTTCGTGTTTTTCACAAAAGGGAAATGTCGCGAATTTGATTCGTGACAGTAGTCAAATGGTGGGTGACAGAGCGACTTGGAGGCGTTTTGTCTGTGGCCACCCTTTGTGGGATTAGAGCATTGGGCTATAGATAGATAGATAGACATCAATATATGAAAGAGAACCAGCTCAGTCAGGAACTAATCCATATATGTCCACTATCGGCCCTAATTAAGAAAACTTATACAAACTGATGCAAACCATTGACAGATTTACCAACAGTGAAATACCTCGCTGGTGGTAGGTGATGGCGACCATCATCCACTCATTTCATGTAATGCTGCCTACATCTTCCTTCACCTTTATCATTCATTTTCTGTGTCTGCCCTCATTTTTTTCCTATTTCTCCCATCTTTCCTGCCACTTTTTATTAACCCTTTAACCGCGGGCATTGTTTTGCCCCGACTGGCCTCTCCCGCGGGGGTTTCGACCAAAATGTAAACAAACTTTAAACCTTTATAACTCTGCACAGAACAAATCTAGAGCGAAAAATAAGGTACCATTAGAAAGTACTAACCTTCGGCTTTGCAATGATGTAGGTTTCATGATTTCGTTGACTATCACTGGATGGGCAGTGCCATTAGAAGTGAGATATCTATAATCACTATTTTTCGCTCACACACCATTACCTTCGCTCATACACCATTACCAAATGCCAACCTCATTCTGATAATAATACTATAAACATATATGAACACTGCACATACGATAAACACCCACTCTGTGTTCACTGAGGCAGGTAAAAGGCACTGTAATTACCCGCACTTCACTGCCACATCAGCGGTGTTGTAATCACTATTTTTCGCTCACACACCATTACCAAATGCCAACCTCAATCTGATAATAATACTATAAACATATATGAACACTGCACATACGATAAACACCCACTCTGTGTTCACTGAGGCAGGTAAAAGGCACTGTAATTGCCCGCACTTCACTGCCATATCAGCGGTGTTGTAATCACTATTTTTCGCTCACACACCATTACCAAATGCCAACCTCATTCTGATAATAATACTATAAACATATATGAACACTGCACATACGATAAACACCCACTCTGTGTTCACTGAGGCAGGTAAAAGGCACTGTAATTGCCTGCACTTCACTGCCACATCAGCAGTGTTCTCACTCACACAGCTGGACAGATACTGATGCGTGTTTGGTCCGGGGTGGGGTGGGGGGCCCAGGGGGTGGGAGGTGGGGCCCCAGGGGGGGGAGGAGGGAGGTGGGGGTCGGCTGGAGTGAAAGAACTTAATAGCTACTCTCCCTTGAAACAATTGGCGCATGGAAAAAACGCGGGGTATTCAAAATATTCACAAACATTCGAGAATGACACCCGCAGTTTGGTCCAGTTTTTGCAATGTCATTCTGGAATGACACCGCGGTTAAAGGGTTAATCTTCTTTACTTTTCAGATAGCTTTACACTGAGTGACAAGCCTAATGATATCCAGTAGGACAGAAAACCATTTACAACGCTGGGTAGTAACAATATAACCAATCCATCATGTTCCGTACATACCAGCAGATGAAATTGCAGAGGGTTAGTACCCTCCCCGTAATAACAACTAACCCAAAGACAAACGGCCACACTTTATGGGCTTGTGACGTCTGGCAGTAGATAGATAGATAAATGGAAATATCTCGTCCGATAGAATGCCATCAACTGATGGTGCCCAGTATACACACACCAGTTGGTGACTGTCGAGCCAAGCAAGTTATTTAATACTAAGGAAATCAATATAAAAAATAGAACAATCAGAAGCATGAACTGCTTCTGATCAGTCAACTGTCAACCCCAACTCAGTAATATACAATATACATATTGGTAGCTGATAAAAACCATAACCACACAATAAAAAAAAGTTACATCAATTTTATCAATCCGGCCTCGTTCAAGAAAGCCATCAATTGATCAGTCATAACAGTCTCTATCACCCTTGATGATGGAAAAGGTGAAGGGGACGGCTGCTGCTCCATGGTATTTTATAACGGAAGCACAGTCACAAATCGCCGACAGAGCAGGATATGACAGATAACAACGAACCACAGATGTCACTGCAATGGAAATCGTCTTTCAATAAATGACAACATATATGTCAGACGTATGCAGTTTCAATGCATCCATGTCAGTATTTGTTTCTTCCAGGAAACTGCGACGATCTGCACCATCCCAGTCGCCAGTGAGTGGCTTACAAATTGGTATATTCAGTCTGGTACACTGACCTTGGCACAGATGATTTATTAATTTCATTCTGCGGGAGAGATTCGACTGTACATCACAAGTAACATCCCAGGCCTCGAGTTCCACAACCGATTTTGCAAGAAGGGCAGCCTGCGCCTTGTCACAGATACAGCAAAGACTAGCCACCCAGATGAGCGTGAAAGATTTATTGCTCAAGTGCAATTCACTAACAATGCGCCCCTGGATCTCATGAGAATCAGTATCACTAGATGCAGTTGTCTTAAGGGCCTGACTTTGAATCTGAAAATATAGGAATCTGGACCATTTTTTTTTTTTATGCGAGGAAGAAGGAACCAAAGGCCATGGGCCCGCAATAACAGTTCCCTCCAAGAGAAAAACAAAATACAAGACAGAGCCAAATTCAAGATCCATTCATTTCGAGATGCCTGGACACACTGCGTTTGAAAGACTGGAGATCATAGGCAGCAGGAAATACAGACAGAGGGAGACAGTTCCAGAGTTGACCCGTTGCATAAATGAAGGACTCGGAGCAACGGTTAACTCTTGCATTAGAGAGTTAGACAGAAAAGGGATGAGCGTTTGCTGCTAGACGGGTGCTACGCGCCCGTCATAGAGGTGGAGGAATGCGTGCAGACAGTTCAGAGGAGCAGTGACCATTAAAGTAGTGACAGAAAAGAGATAAAGATGCAACAGTGTGGCGAAGAGACAGAGGTTGAAGGGAGTCAGTAAGAGGAGGAGAGTTAATGAGACAAAAAGCCTTTGACTCCACCCTATTGAGAAGAGCTGTATGTAGAGAGCCTCCCTCCACATGAGAGTTGTACTCCACACGGGGGCGGATAAAACCCCTGTATAGAGTCAACAATTGTGCAGGGGTAAAGAAAGAACGAAGTCGGCTTAGCACACCCAATCCCCTGGAAACAGATTTTACAAGAGATGTAATATGATCTTTCCAAGATAAGTCCCGAGTAAATGAAACCTCAAGCATGTTTAAGGATGATGCAGGATTAAGCTGAATATCTTAAACATTAGTGGGTATACCTGTGGAAGATTTTGATGGGTTGATAAGTGTAACAACTAAGTCTTAGATGCATTAAAAACAACAAGATTATTTTTACCCCATTCAGAGATACGAGCCAAGTCAGACATTAGGTATGCCATAGTCTCATCCCTTGTTTGTTGAAGTAACTGGTGAGATGGGCGTTGTGGGAACCGAATGGAAAGGTGAAGGGTGGAGTCATCAGTGTATGAGTGGATAGGGTTAGATGTACAGCTTAGAAGGTCATTGATGAATAAAAGGAAGAGAGTTGGTGATAGGACAGAGCCCTGAGGAACACCAATGTTGATAGATCTAGGAGAAGAACGATGGCCGTCTACAACAGCGGTTAGAGAACGACCAGAAAGGAAGCTAGCAATGAAGGCACAGATAGAAGGACAGAAACCGTAAGAGGGCAGTCTGGAAATTAAAGATATATGCCAAACTCGATCGAAAGCCTTTGAGATGTCAAGTGCAATGGCAAAGCTTTCGCCAAAGTCCCGAAAGGAGAATGACCAGGAGTCTGAAAGGTAGGTGAGAAGATCGCCAGTGGAGCGTCCCTGACGGAACCCGTACTGACGATCAGAAAGAAGGTTGTGACAGGAGAGATGCCTTTAAATTTTTCTATTGAGAATTGACTTGAAAACTTTTGAAATACAGGACGTTAAAGCAATTGGACGATAGTTGGAGGGTTGGGAGTGGTCACCCTTCTTTGGGACTGGCTGAATGAGAGCAAACTTCCAGCAGGAAGGAAAGGTACAAGTTGACAAACAATGGCGAAAGAGTTTGCCTAGGCAGGATGTAAGCACAGAAGCACAGTTCTTGAGAACAACAGGAGGGACTCCATCAGGCCCATATGCCTTGTTAGTATTGAGGCCGGTGATGGCAGAAAATACATCAGCTGAAGAAATTTTAATGTCAGCCATGAGGAAGTCAGAGATGGGAAGTGATGGAGGAACAGCACCAGAATCGTCTAAGGAGGAATTGGAGAAAGTCTGTGCGAAGAGATCTGCTTTATCAGTAGCAGAAATAGCTACAGAACCATCAGAGTAGAAAAGAGGAGGGAAGGATGATGAGGTAAAGTTGTTAGAAAGGTTTTTGGCAAGGTGCCAGAAGGAGCGGGAAGAATTCGAGTTTGAGAGTTGAGAGCATTTAGTATGGATGAAATTATTTTTAGCAGAGCGAAGAACAGACTTAGCACGATTCCGGGCAGAAACATAAAGATGATGTGATTCAAGGGTGGATTGGCTCCGGTACCTTTTGTAGGCCCTCTCCTTGTTGTGAACAGCATTAGAACAAGCGTGATTAAACCAAGGCTTTCTTGCATTGGTCAAAGGATATGAGAAAGGAATGTATGCTTCCATGCCCGAGGGAATAACCTTCGTAATGCGCAAGGCACACTCAGATGGCTCCCGACCATGGAAGCAATAATCATTCCAGGGAAAATCAAAAAAGTACTGCCTGAGGGCCTCCCAATCCGCGGCTCCAAAATGCCACAGACGACGTTTCCCTGGAGGGTCCACAGGCCATACCAGAGTGATAGGACAGGTTAAGGTGATAAGGTTGTGGTTGGAGGAGCCCAACGGAGAGAAAAAATTAACAGTGTAAGCAGAAGGATTAGTTGTAAGGAAGAGGTCAAGTATGTTGGAGCTCTCTCCAAGGCAGTCTGGGATACGGGTAGGGTGCTGTACAAGCTGCTCTAGGTCATAGTCTATGGCTTTGTCAATAGTAAATGGTTTGGAGGTACAGTATATGAATCCTGAAGTCACATTTAGTCGACCACACACTGATGACTTGGTGTCATCAGTGAACAATTGGTGGGACCCCAAACGACATGCAATGATGTCATGAAACAAGTGGGGGACCTCCACTTCCGGCGCCTTGGTCTTCGGTACTAGGAGACATGAGACAACAATATCAAAATTGGGTGGCTGTCCAGGTGCTATAATTTTGAACACCATCTTGTCAAATTCATTGTGGTCCACACTAAGCTCTTGACTCAATAGAAGGAGGCGAATGGCAATTGGCTGATGAAACCCCGACACAAGATGGTGGTGTTCACACAGTGGGGCAGTGGGGCACAGGCCACAGTGACGAAATCAGATTTTCTCACGGTTGTTATTACATACAATATTATTAGGTGGCCTTGGCGAATATGGAGGGGACGTACATTCGTTTCCATGTCCATTCGAGCTACATACAGTATATACAGAGACAAAAGTTGTGTCATGGAATCTGAAGAAAACTGCTTAAAGGCCCAAGTTTTGTTATGCTCTGCTTTGTGTCATATGGATGGTTGGTAGCATTGACAAGGAATGTCATTTGCTCCAGGTGACAAACCTGTGGAGAGCATATTTTTGGCAAAGAAGCGAAGCAGATCTTTAACCCTTACACCGCGGGCTTTTTTCGCAATGTTTTGCGTGTCCCACGGGGTTGTTTGGGCTCATACAGACTGTCAAAAAATATTTGCCAAAAATTAGTTATTAGCCCTAGAATATTAAAATTATATATGCATATGGCACATACCTTCAGCTTCCTCCTGGAATGTTTGTTGAGCCTTCGTCTATTACCGTAGGACTTGTGGAGACCTCTGAAGTTGGGTAACGAAGTCTCCACTTTACACTTCCCGACAACCCGTAATATGATTACCACAGCCAGATATTATCACTATAAACACTATTCTATGATTATCAAGTGGTTTGGGATCCATACTCCAAAAAAAAAAACACGGTGAAAGCAATGAAAATTACGAGCCCGTATGACCTTCCCACTTGCGCTAGTTCGCTGTTGGTATTCTGTTATTTATTATTCATAAAACCCCTCACACTTTATATTTGTATTACTATATAACACATATATATCTGGAGTCTTTATCCATAAGTTTCCTTCAGTAGTATTAGTTTATTGTCACTGAAGTCATTCAATTTTTCATTCAGTAAAATACGTAGAGAGCCACGGATTCACTTTCACTGTTATAACCTCAAGTATTTGTACTCATATTCTTATATTACTAATTACTTACATTTCTATTTACATTTTCTACTGTATTTCCAATATTTACACTTCTATTTTACTGACACTATGTTATTCACTGTCACTTTCAGTAACATAAAACTATATTACACTGTTCAATCATATGTACTGTACATCCATTGCTTTCAATTGCTATTTACACATTATTTACACATTATTTTCACATTATTTTCCTTTCCCACTTGCACTTTTAGAACTGATTCTGGCTGTGGTAATCAAAGAAGCAGGTAACACAGAGGGGAACCTGGCACTCAGCGCACTGCCAAGAGGTGCGTTTGTGCTCAGGTGTGCATCGGGTGGTATGTGCACACACCTGGCACCTGCGGATTGCAGCCTTCCTCTTGCTTGTGACCGGCATTTGCACCAGTCTGTGCCGATCCATGTATGCCCTCTGCTCAAGTCTGTCGGGAAGTGTTACTGGATGGTGCCTTGGAGTTGCTGCTGTCACCCTACCATATCTTTCAAGCAGCTGCTGAACACAAGTCCTGGCGAACAACCTCAGGGAGAAGGACTTGGGTGGCTTGACCTTCATCTTGTCCAGGATGAAGGCGTTCAGCATCGTCATGTCTATGAGATGCAGAAAAACTTTCCTGTACCACCTAGTATTCTTCCTGAGGCAGTTGATCTCTCCAATCATCATGTCGGACTTGTCCACTAGCCGCATGTTGATATTATAGTCTAAGACAGCATCAGGTTTCCTCACAGGTTCGCCTGTCCTACGGTCGACCTTCCCACTGTCTGTCATTTCCCCCTTATGTACGGTGGTGAGCATGTGCACGACCCTCTTGCCATGCCACCGTATTGCCAGCATCTTCTCAGACTTGCGTAGGTGCACGTCTCCTCGCTGCGAGGTTCCTGCCTCTGGGAATTTAGGGAAGTGGGCACGATTACTCTTCACAGTGCTGCAGGAGCCAATGCCGTGCTCTGAAAGGTATTTGGCAAGTTTCGGTGTTGTATAATAGTTGTCTGTATACAGCACATTATTCCTACCAAAATACCTTTCAAGGAGCACTTTCACTACACAGCCTGAGAAGCCAAGGGGGTGTGTTTTATCAAGATCGACAGTGCTGGTTGAATAAATGACGAAGTCAAGGATGTACCCCGTCTTACAGTTGCACAGTACAAAGAACTTGGTTCCAAAGCGATGGCATTTGCTTGGAATGTACTGCACAAACCTAAGACGTCCTCTGAACAAAACCAAGGATTCGTCAATGACAACCTTCTGAAAGGAGTGGAAGAATGTCATAAGCTTATCCTTCATTCTGCTCAGAATCTCCCGGATCTTCCAGAGTGGGTCGGTTTGGGAAGGTACATCGTTGTCGGCAAAGTGCAGGTTTCCCATGATGTTCCGGAAGCGATCTCTGGCCATGTACTTATTGAAGGTGGGTGAGGGTAGTAAGGGGTCCATGGACCAGTTTTCTTCCAACTCATGCTTCTTTGAGTGTGGCATGAGAAGCATGAGGGCAAAGAACACATACAGCTCCTGCACTCCCAGCATGGACCACTGTTGCATCTTGGCTGCACCTGTACCACTTGCAGCACATTGTGATTCATACCTGTTGGTCTCATCATATATGTGCTGCATGACTTCATCATCGAGGAAGGCCAAAAGGAAGTCCACACACTCAGCATCCTCGTCAAGAGTGAAAGCAGGCCGTACTCCTGAGGAACTCTCGTCAAAATGGAGATGTTCAGGGACAAAATCGGACCCTTCCATCCACGCGAAGGCGTCCAGGATTCCCTGTCGTGCCGGTGTAGGGTGGGTGAGGGTGGAGGGTGGCTGTGAGGCAGATTTATCAGGTTCAAGGTCACTCGCACTGACCCTGGGTTGCCGTACAGCACTAGCAGCCCTTACTCTACTAGCAACTCTACTTTTACGGATCAGGGATTTACCTCTTCCTCTACGGCCTGCCTTCACTGTTGATGCTGGTGGTGACTCCGACGACGAAGACTCCAGAGAAAATTCAGCAGAAGAGGAAGAAATGAGTGAAGTGGGGCTTGGGGAACGGGGAGGTGAATCAACTCGGGACTCATGGTGGGCTGGGTCACGCGGGGCCATTGTACCGGGGCTAACCCGCCGCCTTTTCATTCCCTTCCCAAATTCCTTCCCTTGCTGTACTAACGGCTCCTTTCCCTTGGAGCTAGGGATAACTTGGGACACTGAAGCACTCGTACTAGTAGTTTCTGGCACGATTTCCTCACCCGGCTCATCCCCCGAATCCCCCGAAGGGTCAAAGTCACTATCCATCATCACCGTTGATAATTCGGCTAGTTCACGTTCCACTGCAGAGTCATTTAGTCCTTTCCTGCTTCCCCTACGAGTTTATCTGGGTGTAGAGGTCATGGGGCCCTTTGCAATGGGTGCAAAAGCAGCAGAAATGGCAGGGCGCGAGTGCGACATGCTTTGACCACAAAGGAGGACAAGGAACTAAATGGCGCGGCTTATCTGAGAAGGCAAGGGTTGACAGTGATGATGGGGCTGACAGCTGCTAACTTACATGCTAATAAATTATTGGTAGAAAATCTCGGCAATACAAAAAGAAATAGGTAGTTCCAGGTGAACGTAAATGTCACTTAGGCTTCTCCCTTCCTTTCTGATATATATTTTTATTACAGAAATAGATTACAAGGCATAATTCAAAGGGGAAATTACTGTGGGAATGTAGCAAATGAATGCATGTGAGGTGTTGTCAGATGATAATTAGCCAATTCCTGGTGTATACCACTATCACTTACCTTATTTTTTTTTTGGTATATATTATTTTGCATAAGTATAGGGCATAGGGCTTATTTCAATGGATGAAATCTGTGGAAAAATCCGGGGGAGATCTGCTTAGCGCAGCGCAGCCGGGGAGGTGAGAGGACAGGGTAATGGAGGGGAGGTAGGGAGGGGAGTCAGGAACGGGGGAAAATGGCTAAAATGTCAACAATGGATGGGAATACAGATGAGATTTGGAGTGCTGACTAGTATCGGACATTGGCAGTACTGATAGATGATACAAACCACCACTTGAAAGCCCGGGATAATTCAAAATAACACAGAATCTCAAAAGTGATGCCCCGCGGTATGATCCATTGCGCCCGAGCGTCACGAAAGTGACGCCCTCCGGTTAAGGGGTTAAAGATATTCCCAACATTGACCTTTCCATTGCTCTCTGAGAACAGAATTTATTTTCCATTGATTTTGTCAGTTTCCAGGTCTCACAATCATACGTCATTCGTTATATACTTTTCGTTTCATACAAACTGGCAAGCAACTTTTCATGATGTTTCTATGTTTGCTGAAAGCTTTCCATCCAATTGTAATGCGTCTTTTTATTTCGCTATCATGATCTGTTAATTTTAGTATTTGTCCCAAGTAGTTGTACTCCTCAACTTCTTCAAGAATTTCATCACTTATTCTGATGATGCTTTTTTGTGTTTGCGGATTAAACATCAGTTTTACTTCGGTTCATCTTCAGTCCTACTGTCAGACTTTCTCTGTTCAGGTCACTAACATTTCTTGCAATGCCTCCGCAGTTTCTGAGATTAGGACAATGTCATCTGCAAATCTTAAATGGTTTAGCTTTTCTCCATCTATGTTTACTCCTTTGTTTTCCCAGTCTAGCTTTCTGAAAATACTTTCTAGGCATGCTGCAAATAATTTGGTGAAATTGTATCTCCCTGATGGACGCCCTTCTCAATCTAAATTTTTTCCGAGTCATTATGTAATTTAACTCTAGCAGTTGAGTGTAAAGTGAAGGGACTGTAAGAAAATTTTCTGGAAAGAGGTGAAAAGAGTAAGACAGGGTGCAGTGAAGTTAGCAAGGGAGTGAAAGATAAAAATGGTAGATTACTAGTGGAGAAGGGAGAAAAAGTGAGCAGATGGAGAGAACACTTTAAGGAATTGTTCAACATAGAAGATGGAAGTAATGTGAGTATAAGTGGCTGGGGAATGGCTGGGAGAAAGAGGGAGGTGAGAAGACAGGAAGAAATCAGTAGGATAGAAGTTGTGGAAGCAATGAAGAAAGTTAAATCGGGGAAAGCCCCAGGAATTGATGGAGTGTGTGTGGTGAAATGATGAAGCATGGGGGAGAGATAGTAGTAGAATGGATGTGGAAGATGTGCAGATTGGCCTGGGAGGAAGGTAGAGTCCCGGAGGATTGAAAGTTAGGTATTATTTTTCCCTTGTACAAAGGAAAAGGGGAAAAAGAAGTGTGTGGTAATCATAGGGGCATTTGTCTTCTTAGTATAATAGGAAAAGTGTATGGTAGAATACTTATTGACAGAGTTAGAGAAAGAACAGAGAAATTAGTTGGAGAAGAACAGGGAGGCTTTAGGAAGGGAAGAGGTTGTGTAGATCAGATATTCATTCTTAGATCTTTAGTGGAAAAGTTTCTAGAGAAGGGAAAGAAGTTGTATGAGGCTTTCATGGATTTGGAGAAAGCACATGACAGGGTGGATAGACAAGGATTGTGGAAAGTGTTAAGAATATATGGAGTAGATGGGAAGTTGTTGAATGCTGTGAAGAGTATGTACGATGGTGCGAAGGCTGCAGTGTGTGTGGATGGTGAACTGAGTGAATTTTTCTCTTTGAAAGTTGGGTTGAAACAGGGATGTGTCATGTCTCCATGGCTGTTCAATCTGTACATGGATGGGGTAATAAAAGAGGTACAAGGTAGGGTAGTGGATGTTGGAGTGGCCCTGGTGAGAGAGGATAGTGTTTCGAAACTCCCTGTACTGTTGTTTCCAGATGATACTGTGTTGTTGAGTGAAGACGAAGGGGAGCTGCAAGGCTTGGTGGATGAGTTTGGGAGAGTGTGTAAGAAACGGAATCTAAAGGTGAATGTAGGGAAGAGTAAAGTGATGGTCTTTGAGAGAGGTGAAGTCAGTGAATGTACAGCGAGGTTGGATGGTGAGGAATTGGAAAATGTGAGTACGTTTAAGTACTTGGGTAGTGTGATGAGTAAGGATGGAGGTTTGGAGGGTGAAGTGCTTGAAAGGGTACAGCAGGGAAGAAAGGTTGCTGGTTCTTTGAAAGCAGTGATAAGAAACAGGGAAGTGAGCATGGAAGTGAAAAAGTTACTACATGACAGTATTGTGATACCAACTCTAACGTATGGAAGTGAAGCTTGGACGTTGCTGGAAGGACACAAGTCAAGAGTGAGAGCAGTGAAAATGAGTTATTTGAGAGGAGCCTATGGAGTCGCATGGAGAGATGGGCTGACGAATGAGGATGTAAAGGAGCGTTGTGGTGTGGATGTGGATGTGATAGGAAGCGTTATGAGGAACACAATGAGGTGGTTTGGCCATGTGGAGAGGATGGAGGGTGAAAAACTGACGAAGAGAGTGTATGTGAGTGAGGTGGAAGGGGGAAGAGGGAGGGGGAGGCCGAGGATGAGATGGAGGGATGGGGTGGAGAGGTATATGAGAGAGGGGGGTGTAAGTTGGAAGCAGGGCAGTGAAATGGCGGGGGACAGGGCGACTTGGAGGCGATTTGTTTGTGGCCACCCCAAACGGGATTGAGGCGTCTGGCAATAGATAGATAGATAGATAGTTACCTCTTTATATATGTTTTCGAGCAGTTTTACAATGTTCTCATTCACTCCTTGTTCTCGCTGTGAATTTATAATCGCTATGTGCTCCACTGAATCAAAAGTCTTTTCGTAATCAACAAAACCTAAGCACAGTGGTTTATTATATTCTGTAGTTTTCTCAATTAGCTGATTCATTGTATGTAGATGATCGGTGGTTGAATACCCGCTTCGGAATCCTGCCTGTTCACTAGGTTGGTTCTCCTCCAAAATTGTTGTTATTCTGTTCGTAAGGACTATAGTGAAGAGTTTGTAAATGACTGATAGTAAGCTAATGGTTCGATAGTTACTAAGATCTTTTGAGTTACCTTTTTTGTAGAGTAAAAAAACTATTGCATTACACCATGTTTTGGAAATTTTATGTTTTATGCATTGGGTAAATAAGTGAGCAAGCCTATTTTTTACTTCTACTCCTGCATCCAATATAAAGAGAGAGAGAGGGAGGACTGCAGGCTGTCTCTCTCTCTCTCTCTTTACATAAATAAAGAGAGACGGCCTGCAGGGCTAATGGACCCGGGTTTGAATCCCGGCTGGGCCAGGGAACAGTTTAAGGATTTGAATTTCATAAAATGCAGACTTTTCTGATATACCAGATGACCCGCCGACATGTAATAAAAGTCTGTCTATCTATCTATCTATAGCCCGACGCCCTAATCCCGCAAAGGGTGGCCACGGACAAAACGCCTCCAAGTCGCTGTCACCCACCATTTGACTACCCTCCCCCCAACTCACTCCCCCCGCTAATACCAGTACACCAGTCCTGTATGAGACAGTCCTAGCATGTATTCAGTGTGGATGATGGGTGTTTGCATTGTATTGGTGACATATGGAGATGTAGAATGACTACTTGGCCCCAAGGAGGACTACTGGGACTTGGGAATAGGCACTGAATCCTTTGCCCAGGGTCGGACACGTAAATATACAAATAATGTATATATATTTATATATATATATATATATATATATATTAATCTCTCAATTCTCCGACACAACAGAGCCAAAGGCATAACTTGATATAAGCAATGTCCAGATGTTGAGTAATATCCTCTACTGTGCCCATACCATACCTATACTCAACCTACTATCTTTACCCAACCTATTTGTACAGTACTACTCCTATTTTTGGCCATGTTCTGCGGTCTTTTGGCTGCTCTTAGACATCAAAGCACACATTACAATGTCCAATATAATCCTAAACACTAATAAAACAATGCATAAACAACAATAAAACAATATGCACAAACCTACCAATATGTACCGTACCCCTCCTAACTTTGGCAGTGTTCTGCTGTCTTTCGGCCCTTTTTAGGCACCAAAACACACATTGGAATGTGCAATAAAATTCTAAACATTAAGAAAACAATGTACAAACAACAAACAATCAAACAAAAATACCAATATGCACAGTACCCCTCCTAATTTTTGGCAGTGTTCTGCGGTCTCTCGGCTGTTTTTAGACATCAAAACACTCATGGCACTATGCAATATAATCCTAAACAATAAAAAACTACAAAAACACACAAAAAATGTGCACAGTACCTCTCCTAATTTTGGCAGCGTTCTGCGGTCTGTCGGCTGTTTTTAGACATCAAAAACACATTGTAATACGAAAGCTACTCCTAAAGACAAAGAAATCAATGGTTAACCCTTTAACCGCGGGTGTCATTCCAGAATGACAGTGACAAAACTGGACCAAACCGCGGGTGTCATTCTGGAATGATCGTGAATATTTTGAACACCGTGCGTTTTCCCGGCGCGCAAATTGTCTCACGCAAGATTAGCTGTCGAGTTCTTTCACGCCAGCCATCCCACACCTCCCTCCTCCAACTCCGAGGGGGCCCCCCCCACCCCTGCCCTGACCCGCATCAGTCAGTATCTGTCCAGCTCTGTGCGTGATAATGGCGCTCCGTCCCGACTCATCGTCGCTCGCTTCCTCCTCTACAATGATTAGTGCAAGTGTTCCCTCTACCTCTACACCGGTAAAGGAACTGCCGACGGCAAGGCAGAAGGCGTTGAGCACTCCTGAAATTAGAACTGAGCTGGACAAAACTGTAAGTACTACTCTTGATTGTGGCAGTGAAAGTGACACACTCACAGCAAGCAGTGATGATTTGGCAGTGATTGGTGGTGAACCATTTTCCATTGATAGTGACAGTGATGAAAGTGATCGTGTTGTTTCCCCCCCACCACCCCAACTTACTCTGGGAAAGGAATGGCTCCTATGGGCAAATCTGGTATTGCACGTGGGAAGGGAGTGAAGCGCAGGCTCATGTCTCCCACACCAGGCCCTAGTAAGCATTTCCCATCAATTTCCCATTCCCCTAGCCCTATTGCCCTCACATCATCATCATCATCATCATCTGTCGTGCCCTCTCCTCAGTCTACATCATCAGAGGAGTACGAATTACCAAAGCCTGCAAAGCGAGCAAAGCCTGCAAAGCGAGGGAAGGCAGGCCGTGCAGGCCGTGCAGGCAGGCCTAGAACAAAGGGGATGCGTGGCAGTTGGAGGGCAAAGCTGGGCGATAAGCGAGGAGATAAGCGAGGTGATAAGCGGGGTAGAAAGGGTCAAGTTTCACCACGCACCAGGTCAGAAACCCCCCCGCCTGCCCCCCGCTCAGCTCCCTCACCCTCGCCACCCCCCCACTCACCGCCCCCGCACTCACCCCCCTCCCCGTTGCCTCCTGCCTCACCCCCCTCCCACTTGCCTCCTGCCTCACCTCCTGCCTCACCCATTGCCTCCACCTCAACTCCTTCTCACGGGGAAACGAGTGCAATGCAACCTGCCCCTGCCACTGAACCACGCACAAGGCAAGTGGATGCATTTGTTTGGTCTGACGGTGCAGATTTTCAGCCACACAATCCACCGTTTGATATGACAAATGCTGGAATACAGCCTGCCTTCCCATGCAACGCAGGAGATGACTTTGTTGATTACTTCCTGGCCTTCATGGATGATGAAATCGTGCAGCATGTCAGCGATGAGACCAATAGGTATGCAGCTCAGTGTGCAGCAGAAGGGCTGGGACCTATTGGCTCACCAAAGCAAGTGTCGTGGTTGCCTGTCGGGATCAGAGAGCTGTATGTGTTCTTTGCACTAATGTTTTTGATGCCCCATATAAAGAGACATGAGTTGGAGGAGTACTGGCTCGTGGATGACATAACTACTATCCCAATATTCGGGAAGTATATGTCACGGGATCGGTTCCGACAGCTGCTTGGATACCTGCACTTCGCTGACAATGCAAACCTGTCCCAAACTGACCCTTTGTGGAAAGTGAGGGATTTTCTCAACAGGATTAGGGATCGATTTATGCGATTTTTCCGGCCTATGCAGAAAGTCGTCATAGACGAATCCCTGGTATTGTTCAGAGGACGTCTCAAATTCATGCAGTACATCCCCAGCAAACGCCACCGCTTTGGGATAAAGTTCTTTGTGCTGTGTGACTGTGAGATGGGGTATATCCTGGATTTTGTCATCTACTCTGCTAGCACAATGGATGTGAACAGGAAAGACCCCCTTGGCTTCTCTGGCTCCGTTGTAAAAGTGCTGATGGAGAGGTATTTTGGTGGTAATCATGTGCTGTACACAGACAATTACTACACAGCACCGAAACTCTCCAAATACCTTGCTGAACACGGCTTTGGCACTGTTGGCACTGTACGGAGCTATAGGAAAGAGTGGCCTAGTTTCCCCGAAGCATCATCATCATCCAGGGGAGATGTTCACCTGAAGAAGTCAGACAAGCTTCTGGCGATCAGGTGGCATGACAAGAAGGTCGTGAATATGATCAGCACCATCCACAAGGGGGAATTGCAGAGAACTGGGAAGGTCAGCTACAGGACGGGAGAGCCAATCATGAAGCCTGATGCCGTCATTGATTATAATGTAAATATGAGACTTGTTGATAAGTCTGATATGATGATTGGCGAAATCGACTGTCTCAGGAGAAACACCCGATGGTACAGGAAGGCTTGCCTGCACATGCTCGATATGTGCATGCTCAACGCCTTCATTCTCTACAAGACACAAGTCGGGGGCATAAGGCAACCATCACTGAGACAGTTTTCCAAGACTGTCGTGCAGCAGCTACCTGCACGATTTGGTCAGGTGACGGCATTGATCCCGAGGCGACACTCTGACACACAACCTGACCGTCTTGAGTGCCGCAATTACATGAGCCGACACCAGTTTGTGAAATTGCCTCTTACAGCAGGCGGCAGGTTGTCACAGGGCCGCTGCAGAGTATGTTCTACCACCACACGGAGGCCTAGGACGAGAAAAATGAGCACACACCAGTGCCTGGAATGCCAAGTCACTCTATGTGTAACTCCGTGCTTTGCCGAGTACCACTCTCTGAGTAAATACTGAAAGTGACAGTGATATATAGTGATGCGACAGTGACGTGCTTTGCCAATAATTGTATAATGGATAATGTAGTAATAAGGGATATTTTGCCTAGAAAAAAAAGGAAATATTGGCCAGTATAATAAGTGATATTGTAATAAGAGAATCTGCAGCACTTGTGGAATTCTGCGGCACTTATATAATTCTGTGATGCGCCAGTGATGCAATATAGTAATAAGTGCATTGTAAATATAATGTATATTGCCCAGATTATATGTAAAATATTATTAGAAGTTAGAAAGAATGAGATCGCATGAAACGTCAGTGAGCGGGTGCCGCCGCAGTGAAGTGAGGCGCAGCCGCAGTGAAGAGCGGGAGCAGCCGCAGGGAAGTGCCTTTTACCTACCTCAGTGAACACAGAGTGGGTGTTTATCGTATGTACAGTGTTCATATATGTTTATATTACTATTATGAGAGAGTGGTTGGCATTTGGTACTGGTGTGTGGGGCGTAAAATAGCTGTTTCACACCCCTCACTTCTAACGGCTCTCCCCGTCCTGTGAAAGTCAACAAAGTCATGAAACCTACATCAATGGAAAGCTGAAGGTTAGTACTTTCTAATGGTACCTATTTTTTTCTCTAGCTTTATTCTGTGCAGAGTTATTAAGGTTTAAAGGTTTGTTTACATTTGGCTGAAACCCCCGCAGGAGAGGACAGTCAGACCAAAACAATACCCGCGGTTAAAGGGTTAAACAATAAAAATTATAAGAAAAAAACACAGTACACTTACCACCAAGAGAATGGCGGACAGGTATCGTAACCCATCAGGCTACAGAGGGTCGAGGGTCTACAGTTATCTCATGTGGTCTAGTAGCTAAAAAAAACCACCATGCAAAGGTCAAAGAACTCCTCCTCCTCCTCCTCCATCTCCCAAAGCCGGTTGACGAACTGGGATGTGAGGTGAGATGATGGAGCCTACTCACCTCAGGATTCTGAAGAAAGCCACAAGCTCACGTCTACTGGCAACTCAATGGCTGTCGATGTTCTTGGTTATGGGTCTGAGAGTGAAGATTGGGGTTGAGTGGGTGGTGGTGGTCGTGGTGTGGAGAAGGGGCTGGCACTCGTGAGGGTGGCGGGCTTGAAGATGGAGTCAATCTTCATCTGATGATAGGTGCGGTAATTGTGTCAGAGGATGACAGTGTCCCTGACTGCATGCAGATCCATCCCCAGCTTGAGTGGCCACAACTCCCTTTTGCAATGATGGTGCTCGCAATATTCGAGCACCTGCTCATTGCCAGCCCACAGCGCACAAATATGAGGGAGTGATGGAGTGGCAGGGTGGCCAGAATCAGGGTCCTCATCCTCATCGCTTTCCTCTGTCTGCCCCGCAGAGACAGCAGCAGCAATCCCCTCATCAGACAACGTCGATATCGTTGATCGCCGCCATCATCATCCAGTCAATCCCTCATGTTGTTGACGTCCACATCCTTGCCCTCTTTTTGTAGCCAAAGTTAGTAATTGACCACGTCAAATCCTTCAAAGTCATACACAACTCGCATCCCTGAAGGAGACAAGACCAACCACTTTTCAAGGTTTTGACTTCCTTTCCAAGCATTGGCCCAGTTGGACACTGCAGACTCGATGTTGTAATGCTGCAGACTCTCCAAGGTCCGCTCCCCATGTGTGTTGATGCCTTCCTCATCCTCAAGCACCATCATCTCCTCTTTGAGGAACCTCCAACAGTACAGTCTCTTGGCTGCCACGATAACATCTTTGTCCATTGGTTGAGTGAGAGCAGTTATATTAGGTGTCAGAAACATGCACCTAATACAACCATCACGATCAATATCCTTCCCCGACATATGGGCAGGGGCATTGTTGAGGTTCAGGAGAACCTTCACCTGGCCACGAGGGATATGAAGTTCCTCTGTTTGATAATGGATACCCTCCTTGACAAAGCATCTGTGGAACCAATCTCTGAAGATCTTTGCGGTAAACCAGGCCCTCACAGAATGGTACCACACAACAGGCAGGCTATCCATCAACCCACGGAGACAATGTGGCTGTTTTGCATGTCCAAGAATAACAGGTTTGAGGTGGTGCATCCCATTAGCACTGGCACAGCATAACACTGGGACACATTGTTCGGACAACTTTTGACCAAGTAATGTCTTCTCCATCTCTTCTGCCAGGGTGTTGGTGGGCAAGGGACGGAATAACAGGCCAGTTTCGTCAACATTGTACACCTGACTGAGAGCAAGTCCCTCCTTCTTGATCAGGCACTGCACTTTCTGGTGAAATGGCTCAACATCCTCCACTGCTGCATCCAAAGCCTCGCCATGTACCTTACGGCCAATAAGTCCATGTCGAAATTTGAATCAGAAGGGCCAACCCTCGGATGCCTCGAAGTCATGCACATCATGCAGGTGTGCAAACTTCTTGGCTGCAACCTTCAACTCGATATCACATACAAACATGCCAGCACCATGTTGCTGGTGGAACCAAACCAAAGTCAACTGGTCGATGCTGGTGTGGTGGGGCTGGAACATCAACTTCCAGTTGCCTTTGCGAGTTGTATCGCCATAATCCTATCTGTACAGAGTTAGCTTGTCCCATGATTTCTCGATATCAAAGTTGCATGGGCCATGTCATATTTATGCAAAATGCATGAAGTTGGCCAGGCTGCAACGATCTTGCCCAATCTCATGCTTCTCCAGAGTCAAAACCCTCCTCTTGCATTTCTCTAGTGGTGGTGGGGCCATCGCACATACAAGAGCACCACAGGGGAGAATTAAAGCCTGCAGAAGGTAGGGTACCACCACAAATGCAAATAGAAGATGCCATTGTTTAACCTCAGCCAAGCACGTCCACACATGAAAAGAAAAAGGCAGGAAATGAGGTGCCAGTACTGCTGGGGAAAGTATGGCCTTGCCGTTTCTCTACTCATGCTTGGCTATGAGCACCGCACACTGACTTATGAGTGCAAAGGTCCTTTTCACACGCCAAGGCAAGTGTCACAATGTGGCAGAAACAATGGGTCCCCCTATATCATGGGCCTAAGGAGCATCTGGGTAATGCGAAGGGAGATGCAACTTTGACCATTTGGTTGGGGTGGATGGCAGTGTGTGACCAGGAGTTTCCAATTAATCTGGGCAGCCAGAGGATTTCTGTCATTTGGCGGGGAGCCAGTCATTCTTGCTCAGCTTGTGGATTATACTCTGTCTTCCTTGCATGCCACCAGAATGTTACCAGTGATCAGGGTGGCCGAGGGATTTGGATCATTTGGTAGAGAGTCAGACAGCCATTCTCACTCAGCTTGTGGGTTATGTCTGATTTCCTTGTGCACTGTAGGTATGTTTCTGGTGATCAGGGTGGCCAGGGGATTTCGACCATTTGGTAGGGAGCTGGAAAGCCTTGTTTGCTATGCTAGTGGGTTACTCTATATTACCCGAGCATGGACAGGAAGGCAGCTGAGCCAAATGGACTTTTTTTTACTTTAGAACTTTTACGTTCGGTCACAAATAAATCAAGATATGGACCTAATACAGCCAAGGCCTAACACCAGTCTACCAAGCACGACTGGATACGGAGCATCTGGATAATTGGGGGATTACAGTATATACAGGCATACCCCAGTTTAACGATGCAATTGGTTGAGTAAAACCCATCGCTAGGCAGGGTAGATTTATCACATAAAGTATAGGGATGCATTTTTGAGTCTTCAGTTTCCCCTCCAACCAAATGAGTAAAAAAATAAAAAATAAAGCCAATCTAAATGGCCTAACAATTGAAAAATAGGCTAAACTAAGCCTAAAACTATTGCCCGCCTCGCTTGTACCTGGTCAAGGTCGCTGGAGAATGCAATCTTCGACTCGTATTCAAATTAGGTAGAGGAAAAGCAGCAGCACTGTATGCAATCCCGCCATCAGACGGGCCCAGGACAATTCAATAAACATCTGTTATGCATAATAATAATCTATGATTGATGCAGAATCATCAAAGGTGTGAATTGTTCTGACAGACAAACGTTGATGTTTTGATCGGCAATTCTCTTGATGGGAAATGCGATCGATGATGCAATCGGGATAGCCTTTTCAATGACACTTTTTGTCTTTTTTGTTACTGTTCTGGTTGCTGACCTCCTTTAGTTTCTAACATTTACTTAGAAATTCCTTTGTATTTTGAAAGCATTTTCCCTTGAACAGCCCAAATGTAAACACGTGATTTATTGATCGATGATGGGATCAGGATAGCCTGTTCAAAGGCCCATCTTCATGTCATTTTAGTTACTATTCTGGGGGCGGATTCACTAAACCATTTATGGCACGTTATCTCTTACAGTACCACAACACTGAGGCACCGGCAGTCATTCACAGAGCATGGGGGCAGCCAACTTGTAGCGATTTATGGTGCCGCAAATTAAGGTATGTCAGGAGATGCCGTAACGCATACTTCGATACGGAAAGTGTTTATCGTCAATGTAACCCCGTGGGCAGATGATAGTCTCTCGTCCTCTTCCACTCTAATCAAAGGTAATGAAGCCTAAATTGATCAGCTAGAAAGGTATAAGAAGTCCCATAATAGTTTTTTTATGTAGCAAGAAGTGCCAACAGCACTCAGTAAAGGGTAATTTAAAGAGGACGCATCATAAATGGAGGTGGCATAGGGAAGGAACTCAGTAGGTGCTTTGGCACTGCTGTGTTTACTTGCTGCAATGGAGCTGGTGGTTGCTTACTTGGCTCGTTGGCAATTAAGTCGTGAGAGAAGATTCAAAGACCCTTTAGACCCACTCCATGTGTCTGATGAACATTTATTAGGGTACTACAGGTTTCCTTGCCAAGAAATCATCAGTTTGTGTGAAGAGCTCCACCCACACATTAGTTGGCCAACAAGAAAGTCTCATGCAGTCCCTACACACACACTCAGGTTTTAGAGGCACTACGGTTTTATGCAAGTGCTTCATTTCAAAGTGTTGTTGCTGATTCAACAGGATTAAGCCAGTCTAGTGTCAGCAGAATAATCAACCAAGTGACTACTGTGCTCTATGAAAAGGCTGGGAGAGAATTCAAGAATCCAAGAACTGTGCCACAGATCAACAATACAGTGCAAGGATTTAGTAGAATAAGTGGTTTTCCAAGAGTCATTGATGCCATTGATGGAACTCACATTGCTATCAAGGCACCAAAAGAAAATGAACACATATTTGTCAACAGGAAAAGTTTTCATTCACTCAATGTAATCGTAGTGTGTAACAGTGAGAATATGATCACAGGTTAAATGCCAGATATGCTGGAAGCACCCATGACTCCTTCATATGGGCAAACTGTCATCTTAAAGCTCTGTCTGAGGTAGGAACATTCAGGGATACTTTTTACTAGGTGAGTACAGTATGGAACATTTTAAATAAGAAATGCAGTTATTGTTGTTGAATAAGGCCAGTGAGTGTGGACAGCTGACCCATCAACCACAGGCAAGTAATCGTCCCTGCAGGGTTGTCCGATTCAGTGAATTGATGTTCCCTAATGGCAGACAGTACCCCACACCAGCCTGGCGCAGGGAAAACTGTGGAGGTTTGGCTCCAAGGTGGATGCCACATTTATATCTTCCACCCTGTTAACTGGGGCATCTTGGTGAGCTCCACTTTACCCCTGATTATATGGTTACCTCCCAAATGTAAATGTTTATATTGTTACCACCCAGTGTTGTAAATGGTTTCCTGGGTTGCAGGAAACCATTAGGCTTATCATTCAGAGTAGTCACCTAAGTGGAAAGAAAAGAAGTGATGGGGACGATGGGAGAAAGCAGGAAGAATAGATGGGATAGGGATAGGCAAGTCCTGCAGTGGACTCAACAGCTGATTAAAAAAAAAAAAAGTTGAATATTATTTTCTTTCTAATATATTTCCCAGAATTCGAGGTGATGAGACTGTATAACAAGCTATGGTGGGAAGGAATGCCTGAGCAACAGCTCCCTCAAAAAGAAACTCCTTCATACACGTACAGTAAGGCATGCTTTACGTTTTTCAGGAGGCAGTGGCTACCCCCTGGAACCCTTCCTTATGACACCATTTCCTAACCCAGTCACCAGACCGGAAGAACGCTATAACAGGAGCCATAAAAGAACGAGAGTGGTTGTTGCGCAAAGCATTGGCATACTGAAATTGCGCTTCCGGTGTCTCCACCACAAATCAGGAGGCTCACTGCAGTATAAACACATGAAGTGTGCTAGGGTTGTTGTAGCATGCATGCTGCTTCACAACAGGTATATCAACCGTAGGATACCAGTTCCTGGATTAATTGATGATGATGATGATGATTACTTACGTGTTCCAGCAGGTAATGGAAGAAATGCTACCGGTGCCACGTTAAGAAGGAAGATTGGTGAAAACTTTTTCACATAGGCCAGTCACTCATGCACTGAACAATGTTCTTTTTTTTTTGTTTTTGTCAAACAAATCCTGAGTAATCACTTTCTTTTTGTTTTCATTACCAGTATTTCTTTCATGAGGAGAGTGTATAAAGTTTTATAGTATTTCTTAGGGCTAAGAGTTGTTAATCTCATTTTTAATCTACACTCATAAACCCTCTTACCATGGTTCATTATATTATAGCTTTGGGATAAAGAAATGATAAGGCTCACTATTAAAGGGAAATTATTATAATCAGTACCTCTTTCTCCTGAAAGTGTATGTCTCAGAATTAGTACCCAGTGACTGTAATTTGAGTGGCAAAACAATCCAGTTCTTAGCCCTGTACGGGCTATTATATCCTTCTTTTAGGTATGGGAAAACACACATACATTTCATTTGTTTTCTAAAAATTCTCCGTACAAATACAGAACAATAAAATAAAGTTGTTCAACTATATGAGGTATATATTTCACCATCACAGCTGATTCAGATCTAAGTTTTAAAATTAACGGATTACTTCTGTACGTAAAAAACTATTTTATGGTACACATACTGAATCACAGAACTTATTAAGCACCAGTAGTATCATACTGATAAAGATACCTATACAGAGTCACAAAACTTATATTGCTCTAACTTCTGTAGGTAAATGAGTACTACTGATACTGTATGTTATACATAATGAATCACAGAACTTAAAGGGCATCAACTGACAAATGCTGATAAAGATATCTATACTGAGTAACAAAACTTTAGATATAACTTCTGTAGGTACATGAGTACTGCTGATACTGTATGTTATACATAATGAATCACAGAACTTAAAAGGCATCAATTGACAAATGCTGATAAAGATATCTATACTGAGTAACAAAACTTTAGATATAACTTCTGTAGGTACAGCCGTCCACACTGCCGCGAGGTACATCACAGAACGTTGGCAACGCTGGCCAAGATGGTAACCCGGAACCTCAAGTTTTCGAACTTCATTCGATGCAGTCACTGGTGGGAGGGAGAGAAGGGAATGGGAGGCATAATCCACATATCGTACGAGTTACGAGTGATGTAAGAGGTCATTCAATACAAATATTCAGTACAAATATTCAACACAAATATTCAGCGCGCACCTGTGCTTTAATCGGGGGGAGGGTTTCGAAGCGTTTCACTTGCCTCTTTACTATGTCTCCCCAGCGTTGCCACCGCTCTGTGGTGTACCTCGCGGCAGTGTGGACGGCTGTACATGAGTACTGCTGATACTGTATGTTATACATAATGAATCACAGAACTTAAAGGGCATCAATTGACAAATGCTGATAAAGATTCCTACACTGAGTAACAAAACTAGCTATAACTTCTGTAGGTAAATGAGTACTACTGGTACTGTATGTTATACATATTGGATCACAGAATTTAATGAGCATCAATGGACAAATGCTGATAAAGATACCTATACTGAGTAACAAAACTTAAATAGCTATAACTTCAGTAGGCAAATGAGTACTAGCCTACTGGTATTGTATGTTATACACACTGAATCACAGAACTTAAACAGCACCAACAGTAAAATACTGATTACAGTTAAATGCAACCTAAGACTATGTGCTCACTAAGTACCTGTAATTTTGAATGGAAGTGGTAGTTTGATCTGTTATATATATATATATTGATATAAAGGCTTTAAAATGTGTATACCTGCTGGTAACAGCTATACAGTACCCAACCTCTGAGGTAAAAACAATCAGAAAATGTGGATCATTCTCCCTAAAATTCAATATGTAATAGGTACTATGGGTAAAAAAAAAAAAAAAAAAATCAGTGCATTCATGGTGTGAACACATATGAAACCATGAAATCAAGCACCAAGATATGCATGCTACCCAATGAATGTCTGACTAACATTTTGAAGATCATCGATCAACTCTTGCATCGACAACTTTGCTACCAATAGTACACAGACTTTGCGCTGGTCAAGGTAAAAAAAAGAAAAAAAAAAAAGAGAGAAGACAGCTATTTCCTTGCTCCACATAATGATGTAGCAATATTTTGCAAGGATGATGCGATTTCTGGCATGCTCTGAAAAGTCTCGAATATCAGTCTGCAACAATTTTATTTCTGATTGATTTTCCAACATGTCTGATACTAGCTGATCATCCTTCTTAATATTTGATCTTCGACCACTGGGAAGGTTGCTAGTTTGACGGCTTGAACGTTCCGGAGCTGCCGACTCTGCTCTTGTATAGTCATGCTCCTGATGAACTGGAATTTGAACCTTGGCTGCAGGTGATCCAACTGGTGAGTCACCAGAAAAATATATCTCACACGGTGTTGTCTGTCCTGTCTCAAATGCTTCATAAACACTGGCAGCTGAGGTAGATGGCTGTGACACAACTGGAAAAATAATAATGTCCATAATATGGTGCTACTTTAAACTGAGGTCTACCGCAGTATCCGTACTATGCATTAACCCCTACACCGCGGGCATGTTTACCGATGTTTTGCGTGTGCCGCGGGGTTATTCGGGCTCCGACAGACTCTCAAAAAATATTTGCCAAAAATCAGTTATTACTTCTAGAATATTAAAATTATATATGCTTATGGCACATACCTTCAGCTTTCTCCTGGAATGTTTGTTGAGCCTTCGTCTGTTACCGTAGGACTTCTGGAGACCTCTGAAGTTGGGTAACGAAGTCTCCACTTTACACTTCCCGACAACCCGTAATATGATTACCACCGCCAGATATTAACACTATAAACACTACTCTATGATTTTCAAGTAGGTTGGGATCTATACTCCAAAAAAAAAAAACACTGTGAAAGCAATGAAAATTATGAGCGCATCTGACAGCCGCACTTGCGCTAGTTCGCTCTTGGTACTCTGTCATTTATTATTTATAAAACCCCTCACACTTTATATTTCTATTACTATATAACACTTATATATATCTACAGTCTTTATCCATAAGTTTCCTTCAGTAGTATTAGTTTATTGTCACTGTAGGGATTCAATTTCTTTCAGTAAAATACGTAGCATTCACTTTCTCGTCCTGTATACCGGCATTGAGAATGAATGTCACTTTCATCTTCACTCTCATAACTCATAGTATTCAGACATGCTATAGTGAAACTTTCACTTTCATTACTCCTAGGGTATATACTCGTATTCTTATAGTACTACTCATTTACATTTCTATTTACGTTCTCTATTTTATTTACGTTCTTTACATATCTATTTTATTTACACTTACACTGTGTTATGCACTGTCACTTGAAGTAACTTATAAAACTATTTTCCATTGTTCACGTATATTTACATTCATTACTTTCACTTGCTGTTTACACATTATTTACACATTATTTAGAATTCCATTTGCACTGTTTTACTCAATAGAAAGATCGTAGTCACTCTTTTATCAATTGTCAGCCCTTTACCTCTTTCCACACGAGGTTTAGTAGGGGGTAAAGGTCACAGGGCCCTTTGCATGGGGGTGAAAAAAGGCCCTGAAGTCAGCAAGAGGATGAGCCGTACCTCCTCTTCGGAAGATGAGAGAGAACTGATAAAGGAAGGCCGGCCCGGGTTGAGGCCTACTTGGGGGTTATTCAGTGCTACCAACGTAGCTCTTGAAACAGCTATGTATTTCACTGAAATGATTGGCAGGAAATCTAGACAATACATTATAAATTAGGTAGTTCCAGGTGAATGTAAATATCACTTAGGCTTCTCCCTTCCCTCCTTATATGTATATTTATTACGAAAATAGATTATATGGCATATTTCAAGGGGAAAAAAACAGCGAAAATTAGCGAACGAGTGCACGTGAGGTGTTGTCAGGTGATAATTAGCCAATTCCAGGTGTATGGCACTCTCACTTACCTTGTTTCTTTCTTGTATATATTATTTGGTATAAGAATAGGGCATAGGGCTTATTTCAATGGATGAAATCAGTGAAAAATTCCAGGGAAGATTTACTTAGCGTAGCACGGCCGGGCAAGCGAGAGGATAGTGTAATGGAGGGGGGGTAGGGAGGGGAGTCAAGAACGGGGAGAAATGGCTAAATTGTCAACAATGGATGGGAGTACAGATGAGATTAGGAGTGCTGACTAGTGTTGGATATTGGCAGTACTGCTAGATGATACAAGCCTCCACTCGGAAGCCCGGGTGAATTCAAAATAACACAGAATCACAAAAGCGACGCCCCGCGGTATGATCCCTTGCTCCCAAGCATCACAAAAGTGACGCCCCGTGGTTAAGGGGTTAAATACAACATGAGGTTTCATCAATAAAACCAAGGAGAGTTTAACATACTTTACATACGCAGTAATGGTATTGATGATAAAGAAGCTGTTTAGTACTTTTAACCCATAAAACAACCAAAATTTAACCCTTTCATGGGCGGTTTTTAAGTTTTCCCAGGTCTGACACACAGGTTTTTCTCCCCTCCCCCTTCCCCGGCTGCTGCGCGCTCCAAAAATGTGTATTCTTGGCTTATTTTCACCACCCAAACATATTTATTTTGTCACAAAACCCATATATTTCTATTCGCCGATGTTTATTTTACACAATAAGCAACAAAAAAAATAACACCAAAAAAACACACTATATGTACGTTAGGGCGCTTGGAATAAACATTCGGGATCATAGATTTCACTTCCCAACATCACAATTCGAATGTTTACTAATCAACCTCTACATGTTATATAAGCAATCGAAAGAGAATTTTATTAGCTTTCAAATGGGTCTGGTCCCAGTTTGATACGATGTACAGTCTTCGAGTAATAAGCGAGAAAGTAAAACCCATTTTCGACAGAAAACAACTTTGTTATTCGGGGAGGGTTTGCAAAGAACTTTCAGCGGCACCCTTATGTTTTTATTTCATCATCCTATGCACAATTTCATCCTCTTTCTTCTCAGTAAAGAACGGTGATCCTAGGCCTAATAGTTTTCAAGAAAAATGCAAAAAACTACAGCATATTTTGCCGCGCGCTGACCCGCCATCAGCCGCGCTCACTTACGCCAGTTTCCCGTAGACGCTACCAATTTTATGCTTGCTAGCTTCGCTTTCCTTGGTTTTATACCAACAACCCCTGTGGCGGGGGGGAAACAATCTGGCCGCACTATGGGTTGGTACTACTGCTCTGCGGCCAGGTTGTGTTAGGAAGAATACTGCCACCGTATTCCCTGCATGTCGTAAAAGGCGACTAAAATGGGCGTGGTGAGAGGACTAGGGACCCCCTCCTCTGTTTTTTAGTTCCTAAAAAGACAGGCCAGAGAAAGGGATGGGGGATGGAGTTATCCCCGTACCCTGAAGATTGGGTTTATAAATGTGCATGGATGTAGTATGATTGAGGCTAAAAGGGAGATTGGAAGAATGTTTGTGAGAAGAAAGTTGGATGTGTTAGCTTTGAGTGAAACGAAGATGAAAGGGAAGGGTGAGTCTATGTTTGGAAGTGTGAATGGAAGATTGTCAGGTGTTGATAGAGGAAGGGCAAGGGAAAGTGTGGCCTTGTTGGTGAGTCCAGAAGTACAGCAGTGTGTGATTGAATGGAAGGAGGTGTCATCGAGACTGATGTGGGTGAGAGCGAAATTTGAAACGTGAGTTGTGGGTGTTTGTGAGTGCATATAGGCCTCGTAGTGAAAGGGATGAAGACGAGAGGGAGTCTTTCTGGAATGATGTTGATGGGTGTCTGCAGAGTTTTGGAGCGAATGTGAATGTGGTAATGATGGGAGATCTGATTGCTAGAGTGGGAAATGCAGCAGTTGAAGGTGTTGTTGGCATGCATGGTGTGTCTGGAAGAAATTAAAATGGGGAACGAATGATAGGGATCTGTGTTGAGCGAGAGATGGTGATTGGAAATACGCTGTTTGAGAAGATATTTATACGTATTCATGAGTAAGACAGGAGGGTGGAAGGGTTGTTGATAGAGCTTTGATGGACTACGTGGTTGTGTCTAGGAATGTAATAGGAAGATTGTTGGATGTGAGAGTTCTGAGAGGGGAGGGTGGAGGTATGTCTGACCACTACCTGGTGGAGGGAAAGTTAAGAGTAGGTAAGAGATGGGTGAGAGCTAGGAGGGTTAAGTGTGGCAGGGAGGTTTTGAAAGTGACTGAGTTGGATAAAAGAGAGAAAAAGATAGAGTATCAGGAGAAATTGAAAGACGAGTGGAACGCAGTGAAAGATCAGGAAAATGGCAGTGTGGAAGAGGAATGGCAGTTGTTTAAGAGTGCTGTGGTGGGGCATACAGAAGAGGTGTGTGGTGTGAGACGTGTGGGTGGTGGTGTAAGAAAAGGATGTGAATGGTGGTGCAAGGAAGTATGGCTGTGGCTGAAAAGAAACGTGCATATGAAGTGTGCCTGCAGAGGTAGGATGAGGAGTCATATGAGAGGTATAAGGAAAAGAGGAGTAGGGCGAGAAGGGCTGTGCGTGATGCTAAAGTGGCAGCAGATGAGAGGTGGGGTAGGCGACTGACATAGAATTTTCAACAGAATAAGAAAATGTTCTGGAAGGAGGTGAAAAGGGTGTGAAAGGGAGAGTCTGGGAAGGAAGAGCGAGTGAAAGCAGAGGATGGAAGGATGTTAACTGAGATGGATGCAGTAAGGAAGAGATGGGCAGAGTATTTTGAAAGATTGTTAAATGTAGAGGAGGAAAGGGTGGTTGAGATTGTGGCGGATGGAAGGGTGCAAGGAATAAATGTGTTGGAGAGTTGAATGATTCTTTGATCACGAAGGTGGAAGTGGAGAAGGCAGTAAAGGAGATGAAAACAGGGAAAGCTGCAGGTATGGATGGGTGTGCTGTGGAATGCCTGAAGGGTGATGGAGTGACTATTGTTGACTGGTTAGTAAGATTGTTGAATGTGTGCTTTGTGAAAGGTATGGTGCCATTTGACTGAGCAAATGTGTGTGTGGTCTTGTTGTATAGGGGCAAGGGTGATAAGTATGAATGTACTAGCTTTAGGGGTATAAGTCTGTTGTGTGTTGTAGGTAAGGTTTATGGTAGAGTGTTAATTATGAGAGTTAGAGAGGGTACAGAGGGAGTGATTGGTGATGAGCAGTGTGGCTTTAAGAGAGGGAGGGGATGCGTGGATCAGGTGATTGTTGTGGAACAAGCGTGTGAAAAGAATTTAGCGAAAGGCAAGGATATGTTTTGGGCATTCATGGATTTAGAGAAAGCGTATGATAGAACTGATAGGGAGGCTTTGTTGACTGTTTTAAGATTGTAAGGACTTGATGGTAGGTTACTAAAAGGGGTGAAATGTTTTTATGTAAATAGTAGAGAGTGTGTAAGAGTGGGAAATGCTGTGAGTGATTGGTTTCCTGTGAGAGTGGGGCTGCAACAGGGATGTGTGATGTCGCCTTGGTTGTTTAATATTTACGTGGATGGTGTTGTAAGGGAGGTGAATGAAGAGTTTTAGGTGGAGGTCTGAGTCTGGTGAATGTTAATGATGGAGAGTGAATCTGAAGCAGATGCTGTTTGCAAATGATACTGCACTGGTGGCTGATTCAGAGGAGAGATTGAGACAGTTGGTAGAGGAGTTTGGAAGAGTGTGTGTAAGGAGGAAATTGAAAGTAAATGAGAATAAGAGTAAAGTGGTGAAGTGTACGAGGTTGGTAGATGGTAGGGGGATGAATATAGTTTTGAATGGTGAGTTGCTTGAGGAGGTAGAGTGTTTTAAATATTTTGGATCACATGTTGCTGTGGATGGAAGAATAGATGCAGAAGTGAAGTTTAGAGTGAATGAAGTAGGAAAGGTGCCCTGAGGAATGAGAAAAATGTTTAGATGTCGTTTGCTTAGAATGGATGTAAACAGAAGGCTGTATGAGGGTGTTGTGGTATCGACTGCGTTATATGGGGCTGAAACATGGAATATGGGTGTAGCAGAGAGGAAAAGTTTGAATGTAATGGAGAATAGGTGTCTGAGGAGTATGTGTGAAGTGACACATATGGATCGAGTGCAAAATGATGAAGTGCGAAGGAGAATTAGAGTTGTTTGGGAGATGGCTGGTAGAGTTGAGCAGAGGGTGTTGCGATGGTTTGGGCATATGTAAAGAATGGATAATGAGTGACTGGTGAAAAAGATAACTAGATCTGATGTGGGAGGTGTAAGGCTGAGAGGAAGACCATGAATAGGATGGATGGACAGTGTGAAGAGAGCACTGGATGCGAGAGGGATGTCTGTTGAGCAAGGATGATTGGCTGTGCGTGACAGAAGTAAATGGAGAGAAATTGTGAATGAATAAATGATGACGCAGCCCTGAGGGGAAATTCTCCTGCATTTGGGGTCTGATCAGCTAGTCAGGTCAGGTTCTGGTAAGGGGATGGGTCTATTATGATGTGGCAGGGGTAAACCAGCTGTGCTTTCGGGCCCTGCTGCGGATGTCACTGATTGCACTCCACAGTTGACCCTTGTGCAGTGTGTTGCGGTGAGGATCTGTCCGTTCTCCCCTTTGGGGCTAAGATGCGAATGAATGTGTTTGAATGGATGAGTAAATGGGGAGTGTGTCGTCCTGTCTTGGCTACCTCCCTTTCCTTGGGGGAAGCAGCCTAGGTATATAGATAGAGATAGACTTCTGTTTTGTTTTTAGTCCTCTCAGAAACCACAGATGAACACTAAACCTGTTGCTACCAACTGAAACTGAAGCTGTACTTACTTCCCTCTCATTTGTGTTGAGGTGAGAACAGTATATATGTATATGTAAATATACTGACATAAATAAAGGTAAATGGATATATAAAAAAAGACCACATACTTCTCCAGTGGCGATGATATTCCTGCAGTACCACATCGGTTGAGTGAGGAGATTTGTAGTGTGTGTGTGTGTGTGTGTGTGTGTGTGTGTGTGTGTGCTCCACTAGTGAAGAGATCGCTCGGTATGGTACCCATGCAAAGCGGCACATCACATGCAGGACACATGTTCCTTGTGTCTTTCCTCCTCCCCAACTTGAAGCACAAGGCACAGCTGAGCCCCTTCTTGTCAGGGATCCTCGCCTGGTGGTGGCCCAGAGCACGATCCAACCTCAAGTCGTCGTCGATGACCCGGCAATGCTTGCTTGGATACCCTCATGGTCTGTGGTCCTATCGTGCAGGAGCTGCAGGCCCTGGCACAGGTTCTCCCGACGGACCAGCAACTGGAGGTGGTGGTGGTTCTGGCACCCCTGATGGGCTTGCAGATGGTGTTGGTGATGATGGTGGCACCTGTGATGGCCCTGCTTCTGATGGTGCTGGTGTGGGGTCTCCCACAGTCTGTGCTAATGCTAGTGGTGGCTGGGCCAATCCTGGCGCTGGTGGTTGTCCCTGCTGGGTGCCAGCTGATGCTGGTGCTGGCCACCGGGTAGGTAGGTCTGGGGCGTGGTGGAGTGTGTGTCCAGATGCGGGCCAGTCCTCTTCATGGAAATGCAGAAGATCGTAGATGATCTGTTCCACAAATTCCGAGAGAGTTACTTGCGCAAGTCTGTACTTCTTATACAAGGCAAACGCATTGAACAATGCCATTTGGATGAAGTAGAATGTGATCTTCGTCCACTTGACAGTTCGGCATTGGATGGGGTAGTACTGGATCATTTGATCGAAATGATCCACCCCACCCATATACCTATTGTACTTCTCCACAATGACGGGCTTGTGAACAATCTTCTCCACATAGATTGTCCACCCGTCATTACCCCACACCTTTCCTTGAACCCTCTTCAGAATGGTGTCCACAGTGAGGAAGGTGGACACAATGTTCACAATGTGCTTGTCCCTCCACAGTAGGACTAGCACATTGTCCTTGTGCCTGTATGCCATGCCCCCCTCAGGCAGGCTCTTAGCCTTGGCGATGGCCTGCAGCTGGCATGGCGCTCCTCTAGGCAGCCATAAGGTCCCACACATGTAAAATCCTGCACGGAAGAGTCGTTCGCACAGGGCTACAGAATTGTAATAGTTATCCATGAACAACTTATAGCCCTGGTCCTTCAATGGTTCCACGAGGCCCAACACGGTGTTCTGGAGGGTACCGTACGCTGCACCCCCATGTAGACCTTCAGGTTCCAGATGTAGCCCGAGGATGACTCAGCCAGCATGTACATCTTGATGGCGTACTTGTTGGGCTTCTGGGGGTTGTAGATGCAGAAGGAGAGCCGACCCTTCCACCCCAAAGAGCCCTCATCCAGGCTGAACTGCTCCTCAGGTAAGTATGCCGACTGGAACCGCTGAAGGAGGTACTCCATGACCGTGCAAACACGGATGAGCTGATCTTGGTTGTCCTGGGGAATGGCGAGCGTGTTGAAAGAGTGGAAGTGCTTCAGGATGGCGTTGAAGCGCCTTCCACTCATTGCCCGCCGGATCCTAGGGTAGTCGTGCAGCTCAGAGCTCCTCCAATAGTGCCTGATGGTCAGCATGTGCATGACCCCCATGAAAAGTTATAGCCGCAGGAACTTGGCCATCTCCTCTTCATTGCAGGAGAACCAGGCAACCAGCTGAGTCCCCAGGAATGTGGTATACTGGTTGGTCTCCACGGTGAGGTATGACAACTCCCGCATGAAGAAGAGCTGGAAAAACTGCAGGGGAGTTGTTGGAATATCCACCTTTATCCCTGGGGAGCCAGTGAACGGCCCATGGTTCGGTGTGAGTGGGCCACTGTTCCACCCAGGATCCTCTTCAGCAGCGGTGGTGGTGGTGGCAGCGGGTCAGCCAGTCAACACCCTTCGGCCTGCCCTCTGACCCCTTGGACCCCCCGTGTCCAGGCAGCGGACCACGACGCCCTCATCTAGGAGGGGACACCTCGGACAAGGACAAGGACGAGACAGAGGGCTCTGGGGACACCAGTCTCCTCAGCCTGGCCAGCGAGGATGTCACCGTAGCATCCCGCAAGGCACAAGCAAGTGGAGGGGTCATTACAACAAACGATGGCCTGGCTTCTGGTGACACTGGCTCGCCAAGAGGGGCAGAGGGGCCTGAAGATTGGGAGCTGACGAGGAGAGCGGTGGGATCGGCAGGTCCTTGAGGTGGGGAGGGTTGTCTGGTGAAGCTGGCCGATGATGGTGGTGTGATCTCCCTCGGAGCAAGGCGGCAGGGCAGCTTCACTTGCTGACCGGATGGTGCCAGTTCAACCTCCTCCACCCAAGAACGGTAGCTCTCAAAATCGCTCTCCGACTCTACCTCCTCGAGGCTCTGATGCCACTCGTGTGGTGCCAACCCACGTCTCATTTTTGCAAGACTGAAGCCAACTGGAGAAAAAGTTGCTGTGTGAGGGATTGTGGACCCTGTGGCAGTCCAGTGCTATGGTAGGAGTGTGAGCTGAAATAAAGGAGTCAAGATATGTTATTCACAGCCAGCCAAGAATTTGGCTCAACACTGGCACAACGCAAGGGTTCATGATATACGTGTTTGTCCTTGGAAACATTGTCTTCTACACCGGACTTAGCACAGAGGTAGGGGCAAGTAACACGTGGTTACCCCTTTCATTTTCTTTGGACATAACTATCTATCTATTGCCAGATGCCTCAATCCCGTTTGGGGTGGCCACAAACAAATCGCCTCCAAGTCGCCCTGTCCTCCACCATCTCACTGCCCTGCTCCCAACTCACACCCCGCTCTCTCATATACCTCTCCACCTCATCCCTCCATCTCATCCTCGGCCTCCCCCTCCCTCTTCCCCCCTCCACCTAACTCACATACACTCTCTTCGTCAGTCTTTCACCCTCCATCCTCTCCACATGGCCAAACCACCTCAGTGTGTTCCTCATAACGCTTCCTATCACATCCACATCCACACCACAACACTCCTTTATATCCTCATTCGTCACCCTGTCTCTCCATGTGACTGCACAGGCTCTTCTTAAGTAACTCATTTCCACTGCTCTCACTCTTGACTTGTGTCCTTCCAACAACGTCCAAGCTTCACTTCCGTACGTTAGAGTTGGTATCACAATACTGTCATGTAGTAACTTTTTCACTTCCATGCTCACTTCCCTGTTTCTTATCACTGCTTTCAAAGAACCAGCAACCTTTCTTCCCTGCTGTACCCTTTCAAGCACTTCACCCTCCAAACCTCCATCCTTACTCATCACACTACCCAAGTACTTAAACGTACTCACATTTTCCAATTCCTCACCATCCAACCTTGCTGTACATTCACTGACTTCACCTCTCTCAAAGACCATCACTTTACTCTTCCCTACATTCACCTTTAGATTCCGTTTCTTACACACTCTCCCAAACTCATCCACCAAGCCTTGCAGCTCCCCTTCGTCTTCACTCAACAACACAGTATTATCTGCAAACAACAGTACAGGGAGTTTCAAAACACTATCCTCTCTCACCAGGGCCTCTCCAACATCCACTACCCTACCTTGTACCTCTTTTATTACCCCATCCATGTACAGATTGAACAACCATGGAGACACGACACATCCCTGCTTCAACCCAACTTTCAAAGAGAAAAATTCACTTAGTTCACCATCCACACACACTGCAGCCTTCGCACCATCGTACATACTCTTCACAGCATTCAACAACTTCCCATCTACTCCATATATTCTTAACACTTTCCACAGTCCTTGTCTATCCACCCTGTCATATGCTTTCTCCACACATAACCAAATCTATCATTTTTATGAGATACACAGTACATTTCACCAGTAACATGTAAATGGAAATGTTCTGTAGGCCGTTACCTAAGAGCTAAGGTGTAGCAGATGGTGTTTCCCTTACGAGAACACGCTGCAGCCACTCTTTCACTGTCTTTACACATAAAACATAGCCAAATACATCAGTACATGGGAAACACAGTAGTTTTCACCAAGAAAAAAAAAAACATATATATATGTAAATCCATGTGTTCCAAACCTCGCATTGCATTTTGCTACCTGTATGCTAGCTCAGGTGTACGACACACACTCTTCCTTACGAGGATGTGGTTCACTTTTTCACTGTCTTTTCACATAAAACATAGCCAAATATATCAGTACATGGGAAACACGATAGATTTCACCAAATATATATACTGTATATATATACTGTATATATATATATATATATATATATATATATATATACTGTATACTGTATATATATATGTATATATATATATATATATACCCCCTGGAGGTAGTTTTTTTTTTCAAGCATACCCCCCCAGTATCCCTGCTTGTCATAAAAGGTGACTAAAAGGGTTGGCGGAGGGTTAGTGCCCCTCCCTGGAAAACAATTAACTAAATAGACAAACAATAAGCCTTGGACAAGGACTGACCAAAAGATGATGACCAAGGACTGGAAAAAGGATATGGTTATTGGAACTTGGACTGTATGGGGAGTGAATGATGAGGCGAAAGAGAGATTGTCCAGGTGCTTGAGGGTGCGAAAGTTGATGTATGCAGAATAACCGAAACGAAATGGAGAGGTGAGAGTGTGAGAATATGGGAGTATGGATGGGGTATATGTGCAGGAGTAGGTGAGAATGAGAGGGCATAAGAAGGAGTATGTATAGTTGTGAGTAAAAGATGGAAGAGCATAAGAGAGTATGGATCAGTTGGGTCAAGGATTGTGTGGGTGAGATTGAAAGCTGGAATACAAATGTGGACAATTGTGTGTGTGTGTATGCGCCAACGCAAGATCGTGCAAGCAGAGTGAGAGAAGAGTTCTGGACAAATGTGAAAGTGTGCATGGAAAAGTGTGGAAGGAATGAGTGTTTTTGATCGGTGATATGAATGGTAAAGTAGGGAATGTGACGGTGGATGGAATAGTTGGTGAATGTGGTGTGCCTGCTGAGATAGATGAGAATGGCAGTGCGTTAGTGGACATTTGTGCTGGGAGGGGGTTGGTGATAGCCAATACCCTCTTCAGGCACAAAATGATCCACAGGTATGCATGGCAAATGATGAGAAGGGCAGGTGGTGAACTGAATGAAAGGAGGGCAATGATTGATTATGTGTGTGTGGATGAAAGGATGCGAAAATGTGTAATGGATGCAAGAGCTTACAGAGGTTGGGGGAGTGGACTTTCTGACCACTACTTGGTGGTGGCCAGAATCAAGGTCCAATTAGGATGGAGTGTGGAAAGGTTACAAGAGGATGAGAAAAAGGCAGAGTATAAGAGAGAAGTGGAGGAACGATTGGGTAAATATGAATTGGAGCAGATGGGGGACGTGGAAGGTGTGTGCAGGATATTTACAGAAGAAATATGTGCAGCATGTGATGTGGTGTGTGGGATGAAGAGAAGATGAAGGGGTGTGCAAGGAACAGCGTGGTGGAATGAAGAGGTGAGACAGGCTGTGGCACAAAAGCAGAAAGCATACAATGAATGGATGAGAAATAGGGGCGTGGAAGAAGTTGAGAGGCGGAAGAGTTATATGTAGAAAGAAAGAGAGATGTTAAAAGATTAGTAAGAGAGAGTAAGAGGGCAGATGAGGAATTTGGAAGAAACTTGAGTGTAAAGTGGAGGGACTGTAAGAAAATGTTCTGGAAAGAGCTGAAAAAAGTAAGACAGGGTGGAAGTGAAGTTAGCAGGGGAGTGAATGATAAAAATGGTAGATTACCAGTGGAGAAGGGAGAATAAGTGAGCAGATGTAGAGAACACTTTAAGGAATTGGTCAACATAGAGGATGGAAGTAATGCGAGTATAAGTGGCTGGGGAATGGCTGGGAGAAGGAGGGAGGTGAAAAGACAGGAAGAAATCAGTAGGACAGAAGTTGTGAAAGCAATGAAGAAAGTTAAATTGGGGAAAGCCCCAGGAATTGATGGAGTGTGTGGTGAAATGCTGAAGTATGGGGGAGAGATAATAGTAGAACGGATGTGGAAAATGTGCAGATTGGCCTGGGAGGAAGGTAGAGTCCCGGAGGATTGGAAGTCAGGTATAATTTTTCCCTTGTACAAAGGAAAAGGGGAAAAAGAAGTGTGTGATAATCATAGGGGCATCTGTCTTCTCTGAATAATAGGAAAAGTGTATGGTAGGATACTTACTGACAGAGTTAGAGAAAGAACAGAGGAATTAGTTGGAGAAGAACAGGGAGGCTGTAGGAAGGGAAGAGGTTGTGTAGATCAGATATTCATTCTTAGATCTTTAGTGGAAAAGTTTCTAGAGAAGTGAAGTTGTATGCGGCTTTCAGGGATTTGGAGAAAGCATATGACAGGGTGGATAGACAAGGATTGTGGAAAGTATTAAGAATATATGGAGAAGATGGGAAGTTGTTGAATGCTGTGATGAGTATGTATGAAGGTGCTAAGGCTGCAGTGCGTGTGGATGGTGAACTGAGTGAATTTTTCTCTTTGAAGGTTGGGTTGAAACAGGGATGTGTCATGTCTCCATGGCTGTTCAATCTGTACATGGATGGGGTAATAAAAGAGGTACAAGGTAGGGTAGTGGATTTGGAGTGGCCCTGGTGAGAGAGGGTAGTGTTTGGAAACTCCCTGTACTGTTGTTTGCAGATGATACTGTGTTGTTGAGTGAAGACGAAGGAGAGCTGCAAGGCTTGGTGGATGAGTTTGGGAGAGTGTGAAAGACACGGAATCTAAAGGTGAATGTAGGGAAGAGTAAAGTGATGGTCTTTGAGAGAGGTGAAGTCAGTGAATGTACAGGGAGGTTGGGTGGTGAGGAATTGGAAAATGTGAGTACGTTTAATTACTTGGGTAGTGTGATGAGTAAGGATGGAGGTTTGGAGGGTAAAGTGCTTGAATGGGTACAGCAGGGAAGAAAGGTTGCTGGTTCCTTGAAAGCAGTGATAAGAAGCAGGGAAGTGAGCATGGAAGTGAAAAAGTTACTACATACAGTATTGTGATACCAACTCTAACGTATGGAAGTGAAGCTTGGACGTTGCTGGAAGGACACAAGCCAAGAGTGAGAGCAGTGGAAATGAGTTATTTAAGAGGAGCCTGTGGAGTCACATGGAGAGACAGGCTGACATATGAGGACATAAAGAAGCGTTATGGTGTGGATGTGGATGTGATAGGAAGCGTTATGAGGAATACACTGAGGTGGTTTGGCCATGTGGAGAGTATGGAGGGTGAAAGACTGACGAAGAGAGTGTATGTGAGTTAGGTGGAGGGGGGAAGAGGGAGGGGGAGGCCGAGGATGAGATGAAGGAATGAGGTGGAGAGGTATATGAGAGAGGGGGGTGTGAGTTGGGAGCGGGGCAATGAAATGGCTGGGGACAGGGCGACGTGGAAGCGATTTGTTTGTGGCCACCCCGAACGGGATTGAAGCATCTGGCAATATATATATATATATATATATATATATATATATATATATATATATATATATGTGTGTGTGTGTGTGTGTGTGTGTGTTCCAATCCTCGCGTTGCATTTCGCTATTTTTGTGCTAGCGCAGGTATATGAAACACAGTCTTCCTTACGAGGACGTGGCTCACTTTTTCACTGTCTTTTCACATAAAACATAGCCAAATATATCAGTACACGGGAAACACAGTAGATTTCACAAACACACGCACAAAAAACATATATGTAAGTGCACGTGTTCCAAACCTCGCGTTGCATTTCGCTACCTTTGTGCTAGCTCAGGTGTACGAAACACAGTCTTTCTTACGAGGACGTGGCTCACTTTTTCACTGTCTTTTCACATAAAACATAGGCAAATAATGTCAGTACACGGGAAACTCAGTAGATGTCACCCCCCCCCAAAAAAAAAAGGTATGTAAATGTACGTGTTCCAAACCTCGTGTTGCATTTCGCTACCTTTGTTCTAGCTCAGGTGTATGACACACACTCTTCCTTACGAGCACATAGCTCACTTTTTCACTGTCTTTTCACATAAAACAACCAAATCTATCAATATATTTTTCACTGTCTTTTCACATAAAACAACCAAATCTATCAATATATGAGATAAATAGTATATTACACCACAACAAGTACAAATATGTGTAAGGTGACCAGAGTCCCGGTTTTAGGCGGGACAGTCCCGCTTTTTGGACGTCCGTCCCGCTTTTTAATTGTGACTTGAATGTCCCGCTTTTTGAGCAAATTATCTTAATTGTCACGCTTTTAGATACTTACTAATGCACTAGATATAACATGACCTTCTTTTATGAAATTAGGATGAATTAGAAAAATTATGCATAATCCAAACCAAATGAAATACCGAATTATTAATATTAAATCTGTAATGCTCACTAGCTGGTAACTTTGGTCGACCCATTCACTGTACCGTACGGTATGTTTTGAGTTCGTAGGAGACGTTAGTTAGTGTTTGATTAGCAGCCTCAGTTTGAGGTGTAGCGCAGCAGCGGTCGCTATTATTTTGTCAATATCTATCTACACACACACACACACACACACACACACACACACACACACATATATATATATATATATATATATATATATATATATATATATATATATATAGCATCCCGCTTTTAGCTCCAGTAAATCTAGTCACCTTAAGTATGTGGCCCTTACCTGTCTGCTAAGGTGTAGCAGATGATGTTTCCCTTGCCAGAAGACGCTGCAGTGTTTACGATTTTATTTCACAATACACATAATCAAATCCATCATTTTATGAGACATACATGATATTTCACCACAACAGTACCTGATCGTGCTCTGTATGTCACATCTGCGATACCTAAGGTATCGCAGACAATATTTTCCGACGAGCACATGGTGCAGTGTTTACGTTCATCCAAACAAGCATACGATAAACATACCAATAACACTCATGTTTTATTTCACACAGAAAGCATATGCAATAAATGATAAAATCAAATATCCCTATAAACCACCTGTATTTTATCCCCTCCTGACAACAGCGTGCCGTGGCCAGGTGTACGTGACTCCTGCCCTAGCCAATATTTCATCACGCACACTCGCTGCACCATACTCCTATCTATTGCACAATAACACTACCCACCATATATCAGCATAAAACAAGGACTTCATCAACACCTTGGCAAATACTCCCTTCAAGACAACGCCGTGTCGTCAGGCGGCCTCCCACCTCCCTCAGCTAAACCTTTCACCATGTCCTTCCTCACTGGCTGTTGCACACTATATTCACCTGATTCACTGTCACTATTATTGAATGGTTGAATACTCACTTTGGGTGCAGGGTAGAGGAAGTGCAGTTGTTGGGAACCGCCGATAAACAGGGTAGGCCTACCTCAATCTTCGTTTGGCCATTGGCAGAATAACAGCCACGAATGACTCACAAAAGCCTAATTCCCTATTGCAAACACCAAATCTAATCATAATAGTGCCTAAAACGTAAACACAAACAGTATTGGTATAGTGGAATATGACGTGCGTCCCGGCATGGGGTAGAGCAAGATTTAAATGTCCAGCCACGCACTACCTTCTCCCTCGACCGCTGATGCGGAACTAATCAACCTGTCTGGGCTGCCGCGCATCTTGGGCCCCGAGGTTGCCAAGTCATTACTTTTGACAATATGCATGGAAACTATGATGCGTCCAAAAATGATGCCGATCGGCCGAAAACTTTGTCTTTGACGTAAGTTTTTATGCTTTTATGATGACATACATGACTTCGCATATAGTCGCAGAAACTTCCAAATGATGACAAGCGCCTCATCGCGGGCAAAAGGATTAAGAAGTAATAATTGCACCAATGACCACAGTCTGCCAACAAATATTTTGAAAAACTTCAGTTACCTGCTGCTTTTTCTACAAGGGCAGGCTCATCATCATTGTCCCGTATTTCCTCAAACCCCTCGACAGCCTCACTACCCAGCAAAAATAGCATTGTTTCTTCTGCTGCTGTGTATGTGACAATCTTCCCTGGCCCACCACCTCTATAAAAATATGGATATTCATACATAACCATATCAGTAATTTTTTCATATTTGCCAGTAATTATTTTTTAAAATTGTTGGTTATTCTTATGGTTTTTTATTATCTTTTGAACAAATCTGCATATTTTTTCCTGATGCAAATGACTTAGGATTTGGTTAGGTCCTGTTAGGTTTGGTTTATATGAGACCTTTTTTTTTTTTTTCTAATTTGCAACGGAAGTCGGTATTACTGCAGTTTATCAGTCCTTTCTGTTCTGTTAGTCTTGTCTGTTTGGATCAGTTCATCTGTAGAACCAATATTTCGAAGCATTTCCATGGAAAATTTTTCATTTTACTCAGGTTAGGGGTCACAGTTCATTTTTTTGGTTGAGAATGAAATTATGCATCAACCTACATGAAACTTTACTAGATAATAGCTGTGATACCTACTTAAGCGTGTAGAAAGTTTCAGGACGATACATGAAATATATATATATATATATATATATATATATATATATATATATATATATATATATATATATATATATATATATATATATTCAGTAAAATCTTAATATATTTAACCTAACTTTCACTGACTACTGCTCCTAAGTGAGTAAACATATAATCATTTTTAAAATATCAATGATTAAATTAATCATTTACAAATAAAGCTCAGGGATTAGTTTTGCCAAATATAGCTATTATCCAGTAAAATTTCATGCAAATTGATGCATAATTTCATTTTCAACCAAAAAATGAACTGCGTCCCCTTAACGTCATACTTTATTTTTGATGGTATTCTTTCAGAGAGAAGTTATAAAGATGTTATGAAGCAAAAAACAAACAAAACTGATATACAGCAAAATTTCACAGAAATCATAAAATTCTTTAAAATAAGAAAAAAAAAAAAAAAGCCAAGGAAAGCCTACATTTAACTGAGTAAAACGTGTATGGCCTCAAAGTATAAATGTACCTTAATATACCTAACTCAGGTTAGGTCGAGTATGTAAACTTATGCAAAGTTTGGTTCAGTATGTCCTTTTCTAAGGTAGCTTACGTTTGTTATGATGTTACACTTTTTTTTTTTTTTTCGAGCACAAATGTAGGTCAAGGTAATTCAAATCTATACCAAATTATCGACATGAACAATTTTCTAACATTAAATACATGGAAACTCTTACCGGTTTTCTTCATCTCCCTTACTGCCTTGGCTGCCCTTCCCTTAACTTGTAATCTGAAGTCCCTAATTTTTTTCCTGACTTCATTTCTGTCTTGTTGAACTTTGCTGACACAGTTAACTGCAACTGTAACATTATCCCAGGCATGTTTCTTTGCTGTTTTTGTGAGGGCATTATCCAGTGAGTCAAGTATGACACTTTTCCTTCTGGCCACTTCATTTACTAATGAAATTAATTCATCAGGGGAAAAGTTTGGACGCCTCTTCTTGGTTGCAGGTCCTGTGGGGCTGGGAGTATATCTTTCTTTTTCCATATTCTTCTATCCATCCTCTGTAATCTTGTGGCGAAGAGCAATGCTATGTTTACTCTGTCAGCTGATACGAGGAGAAAGCTCCGTGATTGGTTGGTTTTACCAAAGCCTTGTTTGTAAGAGCCTCCGTCATTGGCTATGTGGAAATCAGCTGCTACCACAAATTTAAGGCAGCCACAAACTACGAACACCATACGGCGCCGTAAAAATCGGCAGTGAATAGCAAACTGAGGTGCGAGATGTGGCACCATAGCCGCGCGTAACTGACAGACCGTAAGTGGGTTAAGCGCCATAGTTTACGAACACATCAGTGAATCCGCCCCCTGGTTGCTGAGCTACTTTATCTTCTTGTCTTGTTTTCCAACATTTATCTAGAAATTCTTTTGTATTTTCAAAGCATTTTCCCTTGAACAGCCTGAATGTAAAAACAAGATTCATCGATCGATGATATGGTCGGGATAGCCTTTTCCGTGGCTCCTCTTTATGTCGATTTAGCTACTGTTCTGGTTGCTGAACTCCTTTATTTTCTTCTGCCTTATTTTGCAATATTTATTTAGAAATTCCTTTGTATTTTCAAAGCATTTCTCCTTGAACAGCCTGAATATAAACATGATTGATTGATGTCACAGTTTTCATCAATGCATGAAATTTTTACACACTCAGGCAGGGGTGGTGAACGTCTGGCCTCTGGGCCGTATAAGGCCCGCAGAAACATTTGATCAGGCCTGTGAGGCAATTCACAAATGCAATTTCATAAACTCATGAACGAGTATATATATAAATATATATATATATATATATATATATATATATATATATATATATATTAGCGGGGGTACTTTTATGACATGTCGGCGGGTAATCTGGTTGATCAGGAAAGTCTGCTTTTAGGAAATTCAAATCCTTAAACTGCTCCCTACCCCAGCCGGGATTCGATCCTGGGTCCAAAAGGACTGCAAGCCGCCTCTCTACCGTTTCAGCCACGCCTCCCCTAGTATATTATCTCTCCCTCTCTCTCTCTCTCTCTCTCTCTCTCTCTCTCTCTCTATATATATATATATATATATATATATTGTTACATAGCCTATGATTTCATCATCCTTTGTGTAATTTTAACGCACAGTATGCTGCATGTTTGATCACGAGCGTGTTCTGCCTCAGTCCCCCCTTCTACCGTTATATTAGAGTAAGTCGTCCTTTCTGTTATTCAGTGCGGGATTGTCGACCGTTTGTCCCCATCGCTTCATTTGCGCGTCCTTATTACAAGTTGTATCAGGCTCTCCTGGCCCCTATATAATGAGCTCAGTCTCTGCATCATTGCCACTTAGATCTGCTCCTCATTTTGTTCACATCTCTGTCCTCCCCTGTACAGTTATTATTATTGTGAGTGCTCCAGAAATCTCCAAACATCTAGCAGCTGTGTGTAATTTGAGTATAACTGTTGTTGCATTTTTTCTTGTACTGTATAGCATAAATTTAATTTGTAGGCCTAGTGAAGTTTTTGTAATTCATGTAGGGTTCTTTATGTCAGTCATTTTTGATAATAGTTTGTATCTGTAATTATTTATCTGGCATTCACTGAGTATTATCTGGTATCTCATTTTATCAGGGCTGACTTAGATAAAATTTACTTTTGCTAATTTCATGTTAATAGAGGCTATTGCAGTTAACCATATATTTAACCTGTTTATTTGCCATTACATTATCCTTATGAGTTCTGAATGTTTTGTTGTTAGTTTAAGCATTAAACTTTAACTTGTAATTTTACCTAACTCTTTTGTTTTGAACCTGGAACTTTACGGGACAGTAGTGACTCTTCGTATTCTCACTTAAAGTGTACATTATCTTTCTCTGTTCCGTAACATAAATTTGGCGACCCTGCCAGGATCTTCAGGATATTATCATAAGGATATTGTTTGATATTTTGTGACTGTGATATATTACACTTGATGAAGCCAGGGATTTTTTGTCAAATGTGCAAACAGTGTGTGATATAGAAAACAGAACAAAGAATGAACTTAAGATTGTTGCTCAACAATTGGGATTTGTTGTTCGCTCTCATCAGTCTAAAGATCAGATTGTTGCCATGATTAATGAAAGCTTGTTCAATGTAACTCCTCCAAATGAGCAAACGCAGATTGAATTAGCTAAGTTACAGCTAGCTCTGCAGGAGTCTCGTGTGAAGGAAGCTGAATTTCAGTCAAATGCTAAGCAGGCTGAGTCTCAGGCTAAGGAGGCGGAATCTCAGGCACGGATTCAGGAGGCACAGATACAGGCACAAGTTGAACTTGCCAGGATTCAGGCAGACCATGAGTATCGCATGAAACAAGGTGGAACTGGATCATCTTGCTCTGATGATTTTGATGTGGCTAAAAATGTTAAACTTGTCCCTCCTTTTAATGAATCTGATTTAACAAAGTATTTTCAGTTGTTTGAGAGGGTAGCTACAGGTTTTAATTGGCCTAAGGAGTATTGGCCAGTACTCCTTCAAACTGTTCTCACCGGTAAAGCTCAAGTAACTTATGCATCTTTGCCTCAGGATCAATCTGATAATTATGATGTAGTTAAGAGCTTTTGGCCTTGATTTTGGGTTTACAGCATTTTTCATTTTATTTGTGTTCTGGTTTTGACCCCATAGTCATTTATACCGATCATAACCCACTGAAATTCCTTAGTAAGTTTAAAGATAAAAATCAGAGATTGACAAGATGGAGTCTACTTCTTCAGGAGTATTCATTAGACATACAACATGTCAAGGGGAAAGAAAATGTTATTGCAGATTGCTTATCTAGACTTTAGACAGATTGTTTTAGAGTAATAAGAAATTTCCTTTGTAAATTTCTTTTTTCTTTGAGGGGAGGTGTTACATAGCCTATGATTTCATCATCCTTTGTGTAATTTTAACGCACAGTATGCTGCATGTTTGATCACGAGCGTGTTCTGCCTCAGTCCCCCCTTCTACCGTTATATTAGAGTAAGTCGTCCTTTCTGTTATTCAGTGCGGGATTGTCGACCGTTTGTCCCCATCGCTTCATTTGCGCGTCCTTATTACAAGTTGTATCAAGCTCTTCTGGCCCCTATATAATGAGCTCAGTCTCTGCATCATTGCCACTTAGATCTGCTCCTCATTTTGTTCACATCTCTGTCCTCCCCTGTACAGTTATTATTATTGTGAGTGCTCCAGAAATCTCCAAACATCTAGCAGCTGTGTGTAATTTGAGTATAACTGTTGTTGCATTTTTTCTTGTACTGTATAGCATAAATTTAATTTGTAGGCCTAGTGAAGTTTTTGTAATTCATGTAGGGTTCTTTATGTCAGTCATTTTTGATAATAGTTTGTATCTGTAATTATTTATCTGGCATTCACTGAGTATTATCTGGTATCTCATTTTATCAGGGCTGACTTAGATAAAATTTACTTTTGCTAATTTCGTGTTAATAGAGGCTATTGCAGTTAACCATATATTTAACCTGTTTATTTGCCATTACATTATCCTTATGAGTTCTGAATGTTTTGTTGTTAGTTTAAGCATTAAACTTTAACTTGTAATTTTACCTAACTCTTTTGTTTTGAACCTGGAACTTTACGGGACAGTAGTGACTCTTCGTATTCTCACTTAAAGTGTACATTATCTTTCTCTGTTCCGTAACAATATATATATATATATATATACTCATGCACCATACTCGCCATAAAGTCCCAACACATAGATCTCATGCCCCCCACAACCCCCCCACAAAGGCCAGAAGGGTGGCTTTGGTACTGTTCCCACTTGCCCCACTAGACCATCCCACTCGTCTTCACCTGCCTCATGAGCAAATCAACACACGCTGAACATGTTGCTCGTTCATTTATTCACTCATTTCTTCTTGCTGTTCTAGAGTAACACTGTGCCTTACGGTGTGTGGGAAGGGAAAATACTAGTGTTTATACCCTATGATATACAGCACTTGCCAGAAAAAAGAAAAAAAAAATCACTTTCACTCGAGCACGCTTTCTGTACTCATACCACAAAAGGTCACATTCATTTCACTGAAGCTCGTATCTTTTTGCCTGTAGTTTTCTTTATCCTTTGACATCTTACATAAAAGACAATTACTAAGCTTTGTTCTTCCTTCACTACAGGAATGACACTGTTTTTTTTTTTTTTTGTCAACACTTGTTTTTACGTATAGTGCATGGTCACTCATATTCACTCTACCTTTTTTTTATATACCCGTTGTTTTCCATATATTCCAACCTCACACTTAAAATGGACTTACTTGGCAAAGTTTTGACTTCGGTTCAAGAATGTCACTAAACTATAAAATAGTTTTTGTCACAGTACTTATCTATCTCTATCTATCTATATACCTAGGCTGCTTCCCCCAAGGAAAGGGAGGTAGCCGAGACAGGACGACACACTCCCCATTTACTCATCCATTCAAACACATTCATTCGCATCTTAGCCCCAAAGAGGAGAACGGACAGATCCTCACCGCACCACACCGCACAAGGGTCAACTGCGCAATGCAATCAGTGACATCCGCAGCAGGGCCCGACAGCAGAACTGGTTTACCCCTGCCACATCATAACAGACCCATCCCCTTACCCGCACCTGACCTGACTAGCTGATCAGACCAAATGCGGAAGAATATCCCCTCAGGGCTGCGTCATCACTTATTCATTCACAATTTCTCTCCATTTATTTCTGTCACGCACAGCCACTCTTCCTTGCTCAACAGACATCCCTCTCGCATCCAGCGCTCTCTTCACACTGTCCATCCATCCTATTCGTGGTCTTCCTCTCAGCCTTACACCTCTCACATCAGATCTAGTTATCTTTTTCACCAATCGCTCATTATCCATTCTCTCCATATGCCCAAACCATCGCAACACCCTCTGCTCAACTCTACCAGCCATCTCCCGAACAACTCCAGTTCTCCTTCGCACTTCATCATTTCGCACCCGATCCATACGCGTCACCCCACACATACTCCTCAGACACCTCATCTCCATTACATTCAAACTTTTCCTCTCTGCTACACCCATATTCCATGTTTCAGCCCCATACAGTATAATGCAGTCGGTACCACAACACCCTCATACAGCCTTCTCTTTACATCCATTCTAAGCGAACGACATTTAAACACTTTTTTCATTCCTCCCAGCACCTTTCCTACTTCATTTATTCTAAACTTCACTTCTGCATCTATTCTTCCATCCACAGCAACATGTGACCCTAGATATTTAAAACACTCTACCTCCTCAAGCAAATCACCATTCAAAACTATATTTATCCCCCTACCATCTATCAACCTCGTACACTTCATCACTTTACTCTTATTCCCATTTACTTTCAATTTCCTTCTTTCACACACCCTTCCAAACTCCTCTACCAACTGTCTCAATCTCTCCTCTGAATCAGTCACCAGTGCAGTATCATCTGCAAACAGCATCTGCTTCAGATTCCACTCTCCACCATCAACATTCACCAGACTCAGACCTCCACCTAAAACTCTTGCATTCACCTCCCTTACAACACCATCCATGTAAATATTAAACAACCAAGGGGACATCACACATCCCTGTCGCAGCCCCACTCTCACGGGAAACCAATCACTCACAGCATTTCCCACTCTTACACACGCTCTACTATTTACATAAAAACTTTTCACTCCTTTTAGTAACCTACCATCAAGTCCATACAATCTTAAAACAGTCCACAAAGCCTCCCTATCAATTCTATCATACGCTTTCTCTAAATCCATAAATGCCCAAAATACATCCTTGCCTTTAGCTAAATACTTTTCACACACTTGTCTCACAGCAAACACCTGATCAACGCATCCCCTCCCTCTCCTAAAGCCACACTGCTCATCACCAATCACTCCCTCTGTACCCTCTCTAACTCTCATAATTAACACTCTACAGTACTTATCATTATGTATATTGCAAGGTCACTTTCATGTTCACCTGAGTTCGTTCATTGTACACTAAGATACAAAACCACTGTACAGGACTTGCCTCTAAAGATCACTTTCCCTTTCATCTCAACATTTTTTTTTTTTCGATACCGTACTTTTTCTTACTTACTAATAATATACACCAAAGGTACTCTTGGTTAAAACACTTATGTTCTATACCATAGCTTTTAATTATCCTCTAATAACATGCATACTGCATAATACACACATTTGTCTTAATTCTTACTTCACCACAGGAATGACATTCATTTTTTGGTAGTTCTTTTGTTCAAAACATTTATTTATAATACCGTGGTACGTTGGTTTTCCTTATTTTGTATACCTTACATTTATGGTACTTTTTTGTACAATGTTACGTGACTAAATGAATGTCGAACCTAACTTTCTTAAAAACTTATTCTCTACATTGACATTTTACCTATTTTTCTAAACAGATTGTTTTCGTATTTGCAATATAAATTTACAATGCTATTCTCATATTTGCAAGCAGTGTATACATGTTCCGTACCTTCTCACTGATGTGGTCAGCCGGAAATAGTCTGTTATTGATAATCACACCTAGGTTCTTCTCTCTTTCTGATGTCTGTAGGGTTTTATTTCCCAACGTATAATCCCAATCAGGTCTTTTTCCACTTTTACCAAACTTGATTACATGACACTTGTCCACATTGAATTCCATTTGTCATGTATTACTCCATTCATGAAGTTTATTTAATTCTTGTAGCTCTTTACAAGAGTCTGTGTTAGTAATTCTCCTTTGTATTTTTGCATCATCTGCAAACATATTTAGATAGCTTTCATTTCCAGTGTTACTGTCTATATCATTTATGTAAACTAAAAACATGATTGGTGCCAGCACTGAGCCCTGTGGTACTCCACTAGTCACTTCTTTCCATGATGAGTAGTTTCCCCTTAGTGCTGTTCTCATTTCTCTTTTTATGAGAAAATCTTGCATCCAACAAAACAGTTTGCCTCGAATTCCTCCTTGATGGTACAGTTTCCATAAAAGTCTTTGGTGTGGTACTGTGTCAGATGCATTCTTGAAATCTAAATACATACTGTCCACCCATCCTTCTCTTTCCTGTATTGTGTTTGTTACTCTGTCATAGTAGCTCAACAGATTAATAACACATGATTTTCCTTTTCTGAAACCAAACTGTCTTTCTGTTATCATATTGTGTTCTTTTAGATGATTTACCCAAGCTTTTCTTATAAGCTTTTCTAATACATTGCTTACAACACTGGTCAGTGATACTGGTCGGTAGTTGAGTGGATTTTGTCTATATCCTTTCTTGAATAAGGGGACAATATTTGCTTTCTTCCAAATATCAGGTAATTTACCTTGACTCAAGGATTTCTTGAAAATTAAAAATAATGGTTTACTTAACTCCTTTGCACATTCTCGTAGCACACAACATGAAATTTCATCAGGACCACTTGCTTTTCCTCTGTCTAATTTACTTAACTCCTCCTGTATTACTTTTTCTGATATTTGTATATCTGGTAGTATGTGTGGACATGCATGTTCCACATAGTCCCTCTCAAAAATTTTTTCTTCTGTAAAAACTGATTGGAAATTCTTATTTAGTGATTCACAAATATCTTTCTCTTGTGTATAGGTGATTCCCTCGTCCGTAATGGATTGTATTATATCTCTTACTTTGGTTTTGCTTCTGATGTATCTGTAAAATAGCTTTGGTTGATCACTACTTTTATTTATGATATCCTCCTCAAACTGTTTTTGGGCTTCCCTCCCTATTCTTGTATAATCGTTTCTTGCCTGTTTGTAATTATTATATGCCCTTTCACTATTGTGTCTTCTGTATCTATTCCACAGCAAATCTCTTCTTTCTTTTGATTTTTTACATTCTGTATTGAACCATTTCTGTATTTTCTTATCTGCTTCTTTATGCTGTGGGATGTACTTCTGGACTCCTATTTCATAAAATTCACAGATTTTTTTTATATACAGCATTTAAATCTTGTCCTCTAAGCTCATTTTCCCAATCAACTTCTAAGAAATAATTTTTTAGGTCATGATAATTTCCCTTTTTATAGTTTAGGCTCTTTTTGTAACTTTCATTGCTGTTAACTATGTCATATGCTATCCTGAAGTTGTAATTTAGTACTGCATGGTCGCTTTTGCCGAATGGAGGGTGGTATATTAAACTGTCAATATCATTTTCTTGCCTAGTAGTATGAGATCTAGCATTGAGGGTACATCGAGTCCTCTTTTTCTGGTGCTTTCCCTTACATGTTGCGTTAGGAAAAACTCCTGTACGAGATCCAGGAGCTTTTGGTCCCAACAGCTTTCTTGGCTTATTATATCTAGAGTATTCCAATTTATATTTGTATTAAAATCTCCAGTTAGTATAATTCTTTCCGATTTCTCTTCCATTTTATGTAGTAATGCTCTTAAACTCTGAATTGTACTCTGTGCCAGGTCCTCATATTCGTCTCTTTCCCATGTGTTTGATCTGGGTGGCATGTACAGTACATATTGGCTACAATTACTTTCCTTTCAGATGTATTGATCTCTACTGCAATCAGCTCTAATTGTGATGGTATATCTAGTTTTATTTCATTGACTTTTAGATTTTTCTTAGTTCTATCTATCTATCTATAGCCCGACGCCCTAATCCCGCAAAGGGTGGCTGCAGACGAAATGCTTCCAAGTCGCTCTGTCACCCACCATTTGACTACCCTCCCCTCAACTCGCCCCCCCCTCCCTCATATACCTCTCAACTCCATCCCTCCACCTCATCCTCGGTCTACCTCTCCCTCTCCCTCCCTCCACCTCACCTACATGCACCCTCTTAGTCAGTCTTTCATTCTCCATTCTCTTCACATGTCCAAACCACCTCAGTGTATTTCTCCTAATCTTCTCAACCACATCCACATCCACCCCACAGCGTTCCTTCACTTCTTCATTCGTCAACCTGTCCCTCCACGTCACTCCACATTCTCCTCTCAAGTAACTCATTTCCACTGCTGTCACTCTTGACTTGTTCCCCTCTTGCAAGGTCCACACCTCGCTTCCATACGTCAGGGTAGGGATCACAATACTATCATGCAGTGACTTCTTAACTTCCATACTCACCTCCCTATTTCTCATCACTGCTTTCAGTGTACCAACAACTTTCCTTCCCTGCTGTACCCTTTCACGCACTTCATCCCCCAAACTTCCATCCTTACTCATCACACTACCCAAGTGCTTGAATGCACTCACATTCTCCATATCCTCACCATCCAACCTCACTGCACACTCTGTGACTTCATTCCTCTCAAACACCATAACTTTACTTTTGTTTACATTAACTTTCAGATTCCTCCTCCTACACACTGTCCCAAATTCATTCACCAAACCTTGCAACTCCCATTCATCTTCACTCAACAATACTGTATCATCAGCAAACAACAAAACTGGAAGCTTCCAAATGTCACCCTCATTCATTAGAGCCACCCCCACATCCCCTGCCCTACCCTGCACCTCCTTTACAACCCCATCCATGTATAGATTAAACAGCCATGGAAACATCACACAACCCTGTTTCAGTCCCACATATAGATCAAAGAACTCACTCAGCTCACCATCCACTCGCACAGTAGCCCTAGGTCCCTCGTACATACTCTTCACAGCACTCAACAATTTCCCCTCCACTCCATATATTCTTAAAACCTTTTACATACCTTGCCCATCTATTCTGTCATAAGCTTTCTCCAAGTCCATGAAGGCAGCATACACTTTCCTTCCCTTCTCTAGATATTTCTCCACTAAACATCTTAGAACAAATATCTGATCTACACACCCTTTTCCCTGCCTAAATCCCCCTTGTTCTTCTCCAACTAACTCCTCTGCCATATGCCTAACCCTATGAATGAGTATTCTACCATATACTTTACCAGTCACACTAAGAAGGCAAATACCCCTATGGTTACCACATACTTCTCTCTCCCCTTTTCCTTTGTATAAAGGAACAATTATATCTGATTTCCAGTCCTCTGGAACCCTTCCCTCTTCCCAAGCCAATCTACACAACTTCCATGTCCACTCCACAACAATCTCACCCCCATACCTCAGCATTTCACCACACACTCCATCAATTCCTAGGACCTTTCCCAACTTAATCTTCTTCATCGCGTCCACTACTTCCACCCAACTGATCTCTTCCTCCCTCCTCTCATCTCTTCTTCTCCCACCCATTCCCCAACCACTTATACTCGCACTGCTCTCACTCTCTACATTCAACAAATCCTCAAAGTGCTCCTTCCATCTCCTCAATTTCTCTGTCTTCTCCACCAACAATCTATTATTCCTATCTTTCATTCCCCTACTATTTCCCCTTTCACACTGCCTTATTTTCTTTACCTCCTTCCAAAACAATTTCTTACTCTCCCTCCATTTCACACTCAGATTCCTCCCAAACTCTTCATCCACTTTCTTCTTAGTCTCCTTCATCAGTCTCTTAACCTCCCTTCTCCTGCCCACATATACCTCTCTCTTCTTTCTCTCATTTTCTCCCCTACCTCTACTTGCAAACAATTCACTATATGCCTTCTTCTTTTGTTCCACAGCTCGTTCACCCCATGATTCCACCATGCTGTCCCTTGCACACCCTTGAATCTCCTCCTCACTCCACAAACCGCCTCACATGCTGCGCCTATCTTTTCCGTGAATATCTTACATACGTCTTCCACCCCTTCCATGTGCTCTAGCTCATACCTTCCAATCTTTCTTCCAGTATGCTCTTATACTCTATCATTTTCTCACTATCTTGGAATTTCTCCACTCTTCTCACAGGAGCTGCTTCCTCCTATCTTCCTCTTCGTCTCCTCAACCACTTTCTTTGCAGCTCTACGTTGGCCATCACTAAGTGATTGTCCGAGTCTCCATTCCCCCACCCTCTCCACACTCTTGCATCCAGCACTTGTCTCCTCATTCGCTCATCCACACACACGTAGTCTATCATTGCCTTTAGTTCAACAAGTTCACCATCCATCCTCCTCATTACTCTCCATGTATACCGGTGGATCATCTTATGTCGAAAGTAGGTGTTGGCCATTGCGAACCCCCTAAGCACAGATGTCCACCAAAGCACTTCCATTCCCATCTACGTCAGCTGGCATACCCCACTGACCAACCACTCCATCCACTCGTACTTTCCCAACTTTGCCATTCATGTCTCCAATCAACAGCACTCTCTCGCTCCTCTCAAACTTGTCCATACACGCTTCTACTCTTAGTTAATATTATAATTCCTCCTCCTTTTTCTAAATTTCTATCTCTTCTCCATACATTATATTCCTCTAAGTTTAGTATGTCATTTAATATCCTTGGTATTAATTTTGTTTCAGTTGAGCATATTATATGTGGTTCATTTTCTATGACATAATAATTCATCTCTAATAATTTAAATACCATTCCATCCACATTTGAGTACATCAACTTTATCATCTTGTTTATATACTTGTCATGACATGGTTCTACTACCTTCCTCCTTTTCATTCCCTCCTGTTTATGTACCACTTTCGTACCTGCAATCCTATTACTTTGTAAAAAAATGTGTTCTTCTTCTCCTCTGATCTTCCCTCATTTTTTGTTTTTGCTTCCTCCCTCTTCTCTTTCAGTAATTCCAGTTCCTCTTGTGTTAGGCATCTTTTTATCCATACATTTTTGAAATCCTCTTTTTCCATAAGATTCTTTGCATTTTTTAGTATCTCCTCCACGGTGTTTACACTCTGGAAATTCACCTTTATTGGTCTTGTCTTGCTTTTCTCGTATTTCCCTAACCTTTTGTGTTCCTCTATGTCTTTACTACAGATTTCCTCTGATACTTCTTTCAATAAGCTCATTACATTTGCCATCTCCTTTTTGTCTCTTGTGATCTTGTTTTTTACTTCTTCCTCTTCTATACCAGTGATTACTATAGATTTGTTTATATCTACTGAATCTCTGACTAACTTTGGATTGTTTTTGGATTATTCTTTTCACTTCCTTTTTAATGCTTTTTTCCTCTACCCTTGTTTCTAATTCTTTCTTTACCTTCACCATTTCAGCATACGTGGTTTCCACATCATTTTTGTAGCTTTGCACAGCTTCATTCACCTGTGTTACATTCTCCTCAATATCACTGCTCTGATCTAACAGACTGCTTACTTGCTTAATTGTCTCTGTGTCATTTTTGAACTCTTCTATAATACTCTCGTGGTTGACTACTGTACTTGCTATTTCACTCATTTTCCTCCTAAGTGTACTCAGTTCCACTGTTAGTTCACTGATGGTTGTGTCTTTCTTGTTGACCTCCCTTTCTAGTTTTTCTATTTCTTCCTTTTGCAAGTGCATCTGCTTCTTTATTTCATCAATTTCATTCTTGAAAGCCATTTCCAGTTTGTGTACACGTTCAACCAGTCTATTGTGAGTCTCCAATCAGTTCTTGGTAGAAATCATCATCTTGCTTTCTACCTTTATCCCTTTTCTTTTCCAAATTTGCTTTACTAAAGTATGTGGCCATTTTGCAATACTAAAAGCACAGAGTACTTACATTCCCTGGGGCAGTTGTAGTCTAAACAAACATCAGCTGACTGAGCGCATTCTTTCGATACTCGGTTCTCTTTTCCGTTTGAACAAGAGTTGTTTATTTTTATTTTTTAAATAATAAAAAAACATTTAGTCTAACCTGGTACAGAGCTTGACTCATATAAAGATACTAATTTAGGTAATGTGTGTGTGTGTGTGTTTTTGTGTGTGTGTGTGTGTGTGTGTGTGTGTGTGTGTGTGTGTGTGTGTGTGTGTGTGTGTGTGTGTGTGTGTGTGTGTGTGTGTGTGTGTGTGTGTGTGCGTGTGTGTGTGTGTGTGTGTGTGCGCGCCCGGAGAGAGAGAGAGAGAGAGAGAGAGAGGAGGGGAAAGAGGGGAGGGGATAGTTATTAGCTTACTAAGTGATACAGGCGACGGTAGCGGTAAAACTGAGAGGAATTATGAAGGGGAGGTACTGGTCGGAAACTTTATTGATTGACTGAGAAGAGAGAGAGAGAGAGAGAGAGAGAGAGAGAGAGAGACAGGGGAGGGGAAGGGAAAGATAAATAGGTAGAATGGGAGAGAGGAAGGAGAAAATGGCTGGGCCAGCTGCGAAAAGGATTAAGGGTTTATTAAGGAAATATAAGGACAGATATAAAAGGAGATATAGAGAGGAAAAGAAAAGGAGAGGGAGAAAAGTAGATTTAGGAGGTGGTGGGGAATAGGCCAGTGAATTTGCTGAAAGTGATGAAATAAAAGAGATGAGAGAAAGGTGGAAGGAGAGTAAGAGGGAAATAGTGATAAATATAGGGAAAAGGGAACCGGAGGGAGTGTACGAGAAAATCTGACTGAGAGGGAGAAGGAGAAAAAGATAGGGAGTGGAAGGAATGTGTGGGGGAGAAAGGGAGAGCAGCAGAAAAATGCATGACGAGAAGGAGAAAGAGATAGTAAGAAGGATCTTAACGTGGAAGGCTGCTATAAGTGGAAAGAGGAGAGAGAGAGAGAGAGAGAGAGAGAGAGAGAGAGAGAGAGAGAGAGAGAGAGAGAAAGCAAAGGGGGAGTAGTCAAGGAAGGGTCAGAGGGGGAGAAAGGGGGAGAAGGAGACTAGGAGATGGGGAAAAGGAAGAGGAGGAAGGGATGGGTCGAGAATAGGACTGAAAGATACTGGCGCTATGTTGGATATGGAGGGAGAACTTAAGGACAAAAGTAAGTACACTCGCAATCCAAAATATATATCCAGGCCTTGTCAGTGCCGGGGCCGGAGTAGGGCTGTGCGTCCGAACATTATCCCCACCCCATCTCACCCCACCCTTCCTCCATCTCCCAGTCATCCGTGCCGTGAGTGTTGGAACACGGAGGAGAAAAGATACGGAGTAACGACTCAACGTTAAAATTGTGAGGCCCTTACCCTCACACCATCTAGAGCCAAGTGTGTGACAAATGACAGTTTCTATCATACCATTATACATGCAAAGGGTAAGGACATTTACATTGGAAGACAAATATAAACAGTGTATAAACCAAACATCATATAAAACATGTTAAAATATGTTGGTTTGCCAACGTTAATGTACCGTACAGGAAACCAAAGAGCTTGAGTAAGATCAATTTGTGCACTAATGCATGTAATGTATAAAATACATAATTATGTATATTACAAAATACATACATACATCTACTGTACAGTGTTATCTACCTATCCATATGCCTATCTCTATCTATCATCCATTTCCATCTATATTTGCATCTATCTCACTATCTCTCCATCTATGTATCTGTCTGCGAATATATCACATAACAACACGCAATTCATAAATATGCTAATACTCACAGGGAAAAGGCAAACACGAAATATCCCGTGTGCTTGGGCTATTTCCTGTTTCTTTTTCCCTGTGGATTCTCTCTCTCTCTCTCTCATATATATATATATATATATATATATATATATATATGCTGTATATATTGCCAGACGCCATAATCCCGTTAGAGGTGGACATTTGACTCTTGAATTATTTTACGGGGAGGGGGCACTAACCCTCCACCAACCTGACACGTAGGGTGCACGTATGGTTTGGTTATATGGTTACCATCCAGCGTTGTAAACGGTTTCTTGGCTTACAGGAAACCATTTGGGTTGCCACTCAATGTAAAGCAACCTGTAAAGAGAAGCAATAAGAAGTGACAGGAAAGATGGGAGAAATAGGAAGTGAGGTGGGCAGGCACAGAAAAACAATGATAAAGGCTAAGGAAGAAGTAGGCAGCACTACATTAAGTGAGTGGATGATAGTCGCCACCACCTACCACAATCTATCTATTTATCTGTTTATCTCTCTCTCTCTCTCTATTCTCCACAGTGCGGTTTTCTGCACGACTATTCCTAAATCATGAACAAAACACAAGTCAGTTTTAACCATTTCAGAATATCCCATATCTTAGGCAGATCACATGCCTGCTCATGGAAAATCGGCAGTTCAAAGGATCGGTGAGTTGAATTGGCGTAAACCTATATAAAATTCACCAGGAGGTAGCAAAAATATAGGTAGGATCATCATAATGAAGGCCAGTAACCTATACATCTGAATATACTGTATACAATATTTGCCTATACACACGCGTCCTTCACCACTTGCCTTGTCCCCAATTACTTGATATAACTAATCATTATAGTATTTTCTTATTGATAAATTTCATCATACCAAGTTTAAAGGGATATATATATATATATATATATATATATATATATATATATATATATATATATATATATATATATATATATATATATATATATCCTATACTGCTTGACCTTTCATTCTGTGGTCACCACACACACACACACACACAGACTGTGGTACAGTAGTAGAGTGTGCATCACGCACGCTGGTGGACGTGGGTTCACCTCCCACCAGAGTTGTAAAAACTTTTGGAAGCGTTTACCGAGCCACTACCTACTTTAGCGGACATGGGTGCTGTGGTTAAACGAGTGTCGCATACTAGTATGCTTGGACGCACTCGGCTTAAGACGGGCATATTACACTTGGTTCACAGACTACACACGCATATCCAAAGGCACTACAACACTACAGTACAGCCACACTCACAAGCACGTCTCACCCCACATACAGTCCCTACAAGACAGCCTAAGCCACTGGGTAGAGACACAAAGGCTGTATCGTCCCTGCTTCGGTTGGCATAGGGCGGTACTGAAGCGGACCTCAACGGCTGATCTATCTATCTATCTATTGCCAGACGCCTCAATCCCGTTTGGGGTGGCCACAAACAAATCGCCTCCAAGTCGCCCTGTCCCCCGCCATTTCACTGCCCTGCTTCCAACTCACACCCCCCTCTCTCATATACCTCTCCACCCCATCCCTCCATCTCATCCTCGGCCTCCCCCTCCCTCTTCCCCCCTCCACCTCACTCACATACACTCTCTTCGTCAGTCTTTCACCCTCCATCCTCTCAACATGTCCAAACCACCTCAGTGTGTTCCTCATAACGCTCCCTATCACATCCACATCAACACCACAACGTTCATTTATATCCTCATTCGTCAGCCTATCTCTCCTTGTGACTCCACAGGCTCCTCTTAAATAACTCATTTCCACTGCTCTCACTCTTGACCTGTGTCCTTCCAACAACGTCCAAGCTTCACTTCCGTACGTGATGATATATATATATGAGCCTGTGTGCTACAGTGGTAGAGTGTGCATTTCGTACACAGGTAGACCAGGGTTCGCGCCCCGCCAGGGTAATAAACTTTGGGAGTGTTCACCCGGCCACGTACTGCATTGGCGGACACAAGGGGTGCTGTGGTTGAACCAGTGTTGCTTACTGTAAAGTATGCTTGCACCCAGTCGGCTTGCGTGGGCCGATTACACTTGGTTCTCAGACTACACATACATCCAAAGCCACTCCAACACAACAATTACACTTACAAGCACTTCTCACCCTACATACAATCTCTACTAGACAGCCTAAGCCACTTGGTAGAGATACATTGGCTATATCGTCCAGACTTCGGTCGGGATAGGCCGGACCTGCAGTGGATACTCAAAACGGCTGCTGCTGATGCTGATTATATATATATATATATATATATATATATATATATATATATATATATATATATATATATATATATATATTTACGGAACAGAGAGAGATAATGAACACTTCAAGTGAGAACACCAAAATCACTACTGTCCCGCAAAGTTCCAGGTTCAAAATAAAAGAGTTAGGTAAAATTACAAGTTAAAGTTTAATACTCAAACTTGAGTATTAAACAACTAAACATTCAGGACTCATAAGGATAATGTAATGGCAAAAAACAGGTTAAATATATGGTTAACTGCAATAGCCTCTATTAACACGAAATTAGCAAGAGTAAATTTATCTAAGTCAGCCCAGATAAAATGAGAAAAACCGGATAATGCTCAGTTAATGCAAGATATATTATTACAGATACAAAATATTATTAATAATGGCTGACACCTAAAACTCCACATGAATCACAAAAACCTCACCAGGCCTACGAATTAACACCTTATGCTATACAGCACAAGAAAAAAATGTAATAACACTTATACTCAAATTACACAGCTGCTAGATGGTTGGAGACTTCCTGAGCACTCACAAAAATAATAATAACTGTCCAGGGGAGGACAGAGATGTGAATAAAATGAGGAGTAGATCTAAGTGGCAATTAATGCAGAGACTGAGCTCATTATATAGGGGCCGGCAGAGCTTGATACAACTTTTAAGAAGGATGCGCAAATGAAGCCATAGGGGACAAAGAGTTGACACTCCTGCTCTGAACAACAGAAAGAACGACTTACTCTACTATAAGGGGAGAAGGGGGGAGTGAGGCAGAACATGCAAGTCCAGTCACTATGGAAGCCACGAGGCGAATCGTGATCAAACATGCAGCACACTGTACGTTAGAATTAGACAAAGGATGATGAAATCATAGGCTATGTAACACCTCCCCACAAAGAAAAAGAAATTTACAAAGGAAATTTCTTATTACTCTAAAACAATCTGTCTAAAGTCTAGACAAGCAATCTGCAATAACATATTCTTTCCCCTTGACATGTTGTATGTCTAATGAATACTCCTGAATAAGTAGGCTCCATCTTGTCAATCTCTGATTTTTATCTTTAAACTTACTAAGGAATTTCAGTGGGTTATGATCAGTATAAATGACTATGGGGTCAAAACCAGAACACAAATAAAATGAAAAATGCTGTAAACCCAAAATCAAGGCCAAAAGCTCTTTCTCAATAGTTGAGTAGTTCTTTTGAGGTGGAGTGAACTACTTACTGTAATCAGATACAGGGTGTTCAATACCCTGATCATCCTCTTGCAGCAAAACAGCCCCAGCTCCTGTATCACTTGCATCAACATCCATCTTAAAAGGCTTAGCAAAATTTGGAGTAGCGAGCACTGGCTGACTCAATAGGATAGCTTTAAGTTTACTGAAAGAGGATTCACAGTTATCGGTCCAGACAAATTTAACTCCTTTTTTCAGTAGGTCTGTAAGTGGTGATACAAGAATTGAAAAGTTAAGAACACATCTCCTGTAATAACCTACCATTCCCAAAAACCTTTGTAGCTCTTTCCTACTTTTAGGTCTGGGAAGATCACTTATAACCTGAACCTTAGCTGCTGGTGGTGCAACGTGTCCATCACCAATTACGTACCCAAGGTACTGAACTTTAGTTTGACCAAACTCACACTTTGATAAATTAGTTACAAGATTAGGCTGAACCAAACGCTCAAGAAATTTACTGACATGGCATAGGTGATCTTTCCAGTTGTCACTGAAGATTAATACATCATCAATATAAACAACACACCCTGCCAAACATTCATGAGCTTCTGAAAAGTGGCTGGTGCATTCTTCATACCATATGGCATTACAGAACATGCAAAAGTCTTTCCTAGTGTTACAAAACATGAGATCTCCCTAGCACGTTCAGTCATAGGTACTTGCCAGTATCCCTTTAACAAATCAAACTTACTTATGTACCTAGCCTTTCCGATCTTGTCTATGCAATCTTCCTCACGAGGGAGAGGGTAAATGTCTGTTTTGGTTATCTGATTAACACGTCTGTAGTCGATGCAAAGCCGCTGTGACCCACCTGGCTTAGGGACTAGAGTGACAGGAGAACTCCACTCGCTCTGACAGGGCTCAATCATCTTGTGGTCCAACAGGTAGCCAAGCTCCTTCTGGATGAGAGGAACTTTCACTGGGTTCACACGGTAAGGAGGCAATTTAATTGGCTTTGTGTCTCCAACATCGACATCATGCATCAACACAGTGGTTCTTCCTGGAGTGGCACGGAACACTTGCGGGTACTCCTGCAGTAATGCCGAAAACTCCTGCCTTTCCTCGGGAGCTAGATGAGAAAGCTTACTCTGGAGATCATTCATGATATCAGGATTCATCCCCAAACTATCACTCAGGTTCATACTGCATGGGAGAACTTCACTTGCAGACTCGGGTGGAAAGGCTACAGTGCAGACTGGGTTATTTTCGTCCCGCCTGTGATATAACTTTAGCATGTTAATGTGACAAAGTTGCTTGTTCTTTCTACGATCTGGTGTGGCGATGACATAGTTGACATCACTGAGTTTCTTCTCCACGAAATAAGGACCACTAAACTTGGCTTGAAGAGGTTGCCCATGCACTGGTAGCAGAATCAAAACCTGATCTGGCTGAAAATGGCGTAACCTGGACTTCTTATCATACCAAGTCTTCATCTTCTCCTGAGCAGCTCCTAAATTCTCTCTCGCCAGCTGTAAAGCAGTGGACAGCCGTTCTTTGAACTTCATCACATACTCCAGCAGGTTGACGTCATCTTCCTTCGACAGCCAGCATTCCTTGAGTAGCTTAAGGGGTTCTCTTACTTCATGGCCAAACAGTAGTTCAAAGGGTGAGAAGCCCAGTGATTCATTTGGAGATTCTCTTGTGGCAAATACAACGAATGGAAGACCTTTATCCCAGTCTTTCTGATGTTCCAAACAGTATTTCCTGAGCATCAATTTGAGTGTTTGATGATATCTCTCCAACGCTCCTTGGGTCTGGGGATGGTAAGCTGAAGGCGTAATCTGGGTGATGCCCAACTCTTTCAGAGACTGCTTGAAAACATTTGACATGAAATTACTTCCCCGGTCTGACTGTACCTCCTTGGGTAGACCAAACTTTGTGAAGAACCCTAGCATTTCCTTAACCACGTTCTTTGCTGAGATATTTCTAAGTGGAATGGCTTCAGGATAACGAGTAGCCATATCAATCAGGGTCAACACATAAGAAAATCCTGAAGAAGTCTTAGGAAGAAGGGCCACAATATCACCAACACACGGGTGAATGGCGTCTCAAAAGGAGGAATGGGAACTAGAGGTGCAACCTTTTCGGTCTGATTACACTTCCCCACAACTTGACAGGTGTGACAAGACTTACAATACCAGGAAACATCTCTTAAGATACCTGGCCAGTAGAAGTGTTTCAAAATGAGTGCCACAGTCTTCCTCACTCCAAGGTGTCCTGCCAAACTGGAATCATGAGCCACTCTAATGATATCCTGCCTACAAACACGAGGGATGACAACTTGATGTACAACCTCCCATTCACAGTCGGCTGATGCTGTTGGGGGTCTCCACTTCCTCATAAGTACTCCTGACTTTATATAATAACAAGTAGAAGCACCAGCTGACTCTTCCTCACTGCAAGCAGAGTTAGCTAGACCTTTCAACTCAGGGTCAAACAACTCTTGACGAGACAAATTATCAACACTACGGGGTACTGGCTCATCTGGTGAGTGGTCCAAATTAGCAAGAAAAGTGTCAGCTAGGATAACATCATCATCATCATTATCCTCTAAATCACCAGTAACTTTAGACTTAGCCCTAGTGACAGCACATGCAGAGAACACATCAGGGATATCACAGTCCTGGGTTGCAGTCACTGGTTCACTAGACAACTGAGGAGCTGGACACACTTGACTTCCACCAATATCATTTCCAAGTAAGAAAGTTACACCTGACATTGGGAGTGTCTCAACCAACCCAACCATAACGGAAGCATTAACAAAACCAGACTCTAAATTCACTCTGCACAGAGGGACAGAGAAGTAATTATTCCCTACACCTTGTAAGATTACAGTTTCATCAGAGGAATTAACATCAGAGCCTAGAACATTGGTCAGCATAAGGGATTGGCAAGCACCTGTATCACGATATATTTTAACTGATTTCCTGTCATTACTGTCCAGAGGACTGACAAAATCATCAGACAGGAAATTAGCACATGAACTCTTGAGAGTGTCACCCACGTTACTGCTCAAAAGAGGAGCTTCATCATGAGAATTTAATTTACCCCTCAAAGCAGGTTCAGATAACTCGGTTAAAGAATTCTGGGAACTCTCAAGGGTGGACACTAGACCAATTGACTGAATATTTAAAGACTCCTTTTTGTTCACATCACGCTGTCTCCTGAAACATTTCTCCGTAGTATGACCAAGCTTACTACAATAAGTACATTTACTTTTCTGAAATCTAGAGGTGGAGCTGGTATTTACTTCCTGAGAAACATCATCTTTATTCTCTTTCCTGTTACCTGTACTCTGAGTAGAGGCAACGTACTTACTCTCAGCTTTCCTTTTTTCTTTAGAATATCTCTTGTGAGTGAGAACATATTCATCAGCTAAAACTGCAGCATGAGACAAATTATCTATTCTATTCTCATCAAGATATAGGCTAACATCTTTATTAATACACCTTTTGAAGTCATCCAGCAAAATCATCTGCTTAAATTTACCAAAATCAGAATCCACATTCTTAGAATTTAACCACTGCTCTAACAGATCTTCTTTGATTTTTGCATACTCAACATGGGATTGCTTATCTTGCTTATAAGTTGTCCTAAATTTTACTCTATAGGCTTCAGGAACAAGCTCATAGGCCTTAAGAATCAAGCTCTTAACTACATCATAATTATCAGATTGATCCTGAGGCAAAGATGCATAAGTTACTTGAGCTTTACCGGTGAGAACAGTTTGAAGGAGTACTGGCCAATACTTTTTGGGCCAATTAAAACCTGTAGCTACCCTCTCAAACAACTGAAAATACTTTGTTAAATCAGATTCATTAAAAGGAGGGACAAGTTTAACATTTTTAGCCACATCAAAATCATCAGAGCTAGATGATCCAGTTCCACCTTGTTTCATACGATACTCATGGTCTGCCTGAATCCTAGCAAGTTCAATTTGTGCCTGAGCCCGTGCCTGTGCCTCCTGAATACGAGCCTGAGACTCAGCCTCCTTAGCCTCAGCCTCCTTAGCACGAGCCTGAAACTCGGCCTCCTTAGCACGAGCCTCCTGCAGGGCTAGCTGTAACTTACCTATTTCAATTTGTGTTTGCTCATCTGGAGGAGTTACATTAAACAAGCTTTTATTAATCATGTCAACAATTTGATCTTTAGAATGATGAGAGCGAACAGCAATTCCCAATTGTTGAGCAACAAGCTTAAGTTCATTCTTTGTTCTGTTTTCTACATCACACACTGTTTGCACATTTGACAAAAAATCTTTGGCTTAATAGTAGACATCATGAATGAATCACAGTCACAAAATATCAAACAATATCCTTATGATAATATCCTGAATATCCTGGCGAGGTCGCCAAATTTATGTTACGGAACAGAGAGAGATAATGAACACTTCAAGTGAGAACACCAAAATCACTACTGTCCCGCAAAGTTCCAGGTTCAAAAGAAAAGAGTTAGGTAAAATTACAAGTTAAAGTTTAATGCTCAAACTAACAACTAAACATTCAGGACTCATAAGGATAACGTAATGGCAAAAAGCAGGTTAAATATATGGTTAACTGCAATAGCCTCTATTAACACGAAATTAGCAAGAGTAAATTTATCTAAGTCAGCCCCGATAAAATGAGAAAAACTGGATAATGCTCAGTTAATGCAAGATATATTATTACAGATACAAAATATTATTAATAATGGCTGACACCTAAAACTCCACATGAATCACAAAAACCTCACCAAGCCTACGAATTAACACCTTATGCTATACAGCACAAGAAAAAAATGTAATAACACTTATACTCAAATTACACAGCTGCTAGATGGTTGGAGACTTCCTGAGCACTCACAAAAATAATAATAACTGTACAGGGGAGGACAGACATGTGAATAAAATGAGGAGTAGATCTAAGTGGCAATTAATGCAGAGACTAAGCTCATTATATAGAGGCCGGCAGAGCTTGATACAACTTGTAAGAAGGACGCGCAAATGAAGCCATAGGGGACAAAGGGTTGACAATCCTGCTCTGAACAACAGAAAGAACGACTTACTCTACTACAAGGGAGAGAAGGGGGGAGTGAGGCAGAACACTCAAGTCCGGTCACTATGGAAGCCACGAGGCGAATCGTGATCATACACGCAGCACACTGTACGTTAGAATTATACAAAGGATGATGAAATCATAGGCTATGTAACAATATATATATATATATATATATATATATATATATATATATATATATATATATATACTATATATGTATATATATCTCTCCATTTATATATATATATATCCATCCACTCACTGGATGTAGTGTTGCTGTTGAGTGTCTGCCCCTTCCTCTCCTCCATCCTTCTTTCCTTCCATCCTCTTCTGTTTTTTTTTTTTTCTTTCATTCTTTTCATGTCTTTCTGCCTACAGGTGACTTTACACTCCCTCTTCTGTCTTTCTTTCCTTCATTCATTCCTCTTCCTTCTGCCTGTGGGTGACTCTACACTGAGTGACAAGCCAAATGGTTTCCTGAACACCAGGAAACCATTTACTACGCTAAGTGGTAACCATATAACCAAATTTTGGCGGCTGGTGGTTTAGTGGATAATTATTGCACTCCAATCGGATTGAGCCGGTGAAGGTTTATATCCAAAGGGTGGTTGGGGTTGATTGCTCATGTAATGCCACTCAGGATGAGTAATGCTGGTCACTCTCATCTTAAATGTCGGGGCTAACTGCCTAGCCCCTGGCTTCTACGCTCCTCATGGGGCAATGTAAGATTGGATGATGGATGGATATATATATATATATATATATATATATATATATATATATATATATATATATATATATATATATATATATATATATATATATATATATATATATATATATATATATATATACATATATATATATATATATATATATATATATATATATATATATATATATATATATATTTCACATGGTTCTTACCTGCATGTAATGCCGGTAGTAATTTCCCGTTATCGGTATGCTAGTAATATCCTTTAATAATACATGGTGCATAGCTTCACTGTCATTTTCAGCACGATTACTTGCTATGCTGATGACATCTGCATTCACTCAAATTCCCCAGCAGATCTGCAACGTTTCCTTCACTTGTTTCACATGTTGGCTTCCAATTGCTGACTCATTATCTCCCCAGAAAAGAGTAGAACCTTCACTTCCCGTCCAGCAAGAACACTGCCTGTATTCGCTGTCGGGGATTGTGTTATTCCCCTGTGCACACAGTACTTTTATCTGGGGGCGCCTGTACGGATTTCTCCCTCCATTCCTGCAGGACAACGTGGGCATCCGATTGTTCAGGATCTGCTGACCCGGTTACAACGGCGCCTAAAACGTCTCAAATGGCTCACTAATTATGAAGCCGAGGTGTCTATTCCTGTAACGCGAACCATATACATAGCGTTCATTCGATCACTTGTTGATTATCTCTCCCCTGCTCTTTGTCAACTTTCCAGAACAGCCTTACAACCTCTTGAGAAGCTCTAAAACGTTGTAATGAGACTCATCCTGGGCTGCCCTGGCTCAACCAGAACCGTCAACATGCAATTTGAACTGAACCTTCCACCATCTTCTGAGAGAATATACTCCATGGTTGCATACTTCAGCATTAAATGCCTGCATTATCCTCACCTTTCTCCCCACTACTCTCACATCATTCGGACTTCCCTTCATCCCATTGCACCAAGGGTTTTGCTTCACAGTGGTGGCTGCACACTAGTTAATGCTGTTTGTTCAAACGTCCGATGGCTAAACATCATCATACCGGTGCTTGCTGAGGAGGTGGACTATGGTGTTCCACGTTGGCAGACCCCTGTGCCTACTATCTCATACACTCCGGCCTCCAAGACAGACCTGCCTCAGCTTCAGTAACAGCTAACTTTGGAGACCATCGCCAGGCTGTCATCTTCCCTCCCTTCGGCCCACCATATCTACACTGATGGCTCCCTGCAGGAGGATGGCAGTGCTGGCTGTGCTGTATTTTTCTCAAGTCTGGACCCACCTCAAGGGGGCTGGTTGGGCCGTCAACTGCCAATCTCGTCGAGCTCTACATACTGTGAACTACATGGACTCCTTGATGCAGTTACTTTATTAATATGGACGAACAACATTGGCTTCATCCTCTGTGAATCACAGCCGGCCCCCCATGCTCTTTCCTCTCCCAGGCCTGCATATCAACACCTCGTTATGCAGATACTCCGTCAATTGGGCACTGTCCGCGATCATTCGCTGGTGATGCACTTTTTGTGGGTTCCTTCTCATATTGGTCTCACAGCCAACAACACCGCTGACCTCCTTGCAAGGATTGCGTGTGGAGTGGATCAGCCCGCTGTGGATGCTACTAATGCCTCCCCCATTTGCTATCTATCTATCTATATACATAAAAGACAATTACTAAGCTTTGTTCTTCCTTCACTACAGGAATGACACTGTTTTTTTTTTTTTTCTCAACACTTGTTTTTACGTATAGTGCATGGTCACTCATATTCACTCTACCTTTTTTTTATATACCCGTTGTTTTCCATATATTCCAACCTCACACTTAAAATGGACTTACTTGGCAAAGTTTTGACTTCGGTTCAAGAATGTCACTAAACTATAAAATAGTTTTTGTCACAGTACTTATCTATCTCTATCTATCTATATACCAAGGCTGCTTCCCCCAAGGAAAGGGAGGTAGCCGAGACAGGACGACTCACTCTCCATTTACTCATCCATTCAAACACATTCATTCGCATCTTAGCCCCAAAGGGGAGAACGGACAGATCCTCACCGCATCACACCGCACAAGGGTCAACTGCGCAATGCAAGCAGTGACATCCACAGCAGGGCCCGACAGCAGAACTGGTTTACCCCTGCCACATCATAACAGACCCATCCCCTTACCCGCACCTGACCTGACTAGCTGATCAGACCAAATGCGGGAGAATATCCCCTCAGGGCTGCGTCATCACTTATTCATTCACAATTTCTCTCCATTTATTTCTGTCACGCACAGCCACTCTTCCTTGCTCAACAGACATCCATCTCGCATCCAAGCGCTCTCTTCACACGTCCATCCATCCTATTCGTGGTCTTCATCTCAGTCTTACACCTCTCACATCAGATCTAGTTATCTTTTTCACCAATCGCTCATTATCCATTCTCTCCATATGCCCAAACCATTGCAACACCCTCTGCTCAACTCTACCAGCCATCTCCCGAACAACTCCAGTTCTCCTTCGCACTTCATCATTTCGCACTCGATCCATACGCGTCACTCCACACATACTCCTCAGACATCTCATCTCCATTACATTCAAACTTTTCCTCTCTGCTACACCCATATTCCATGTTTCAGCCCCATATAACGCAGTCGGTACCACAACACCCTAATACAGCCTTCTCTTTACATCCATTCTAAGCGAACGATATTTAAACACTTTTTTCATTCCTCCCAGCACCTTTCCTACTTCATTTATTCTAAACTTCACTTCTGCATCTATTCTTCCATCCACAGCAACATGTGACCCTAGATATTTAAAACAATCTACCTCCTCAAGCAACTCACCATTCAAAACTATATTCATCCCCCTACCATCTATCAACCTCGTACACTTCATCACTTTACTCTTATTCTCATTTACTTTCAATTTCCTCCTTTCACACACCCTTCCAAACTCCTCTACCAACTTTCTCAATTTCTCCTCTGAATCAGAGCTACAAGCAGATAATACGCAGAGCAGCCCGCTCTCCTATTCTCCACCATAGAAATACTGAGAGGGCTCACAGTGCATCTATCCAACATTATGACCACTTTCTCTCTCTCGTCCCCATAGATATCGTCGTAGTGGTCTCATGGTTTGTCGACATAATTTGGTGTGTGCCCGCCTCAGACTGGGCAGTGTGGCAGGTGGCTGGGGCGGGCAACGCACCTCATTTCTCCTCCTAGGAGTTGTTTGATGCACCCAGTGCCAACACCTTTGACCATTATTGCCTGCAATGTCCACTTGTCTCTGATTTATTACCACACTGAATCACATTAGTGGACACTTGTAAACATTTGTTGGATAATAACCTAGATGTTATTCTCATGCGTCATCCACACTTTGGTGGGTGTTAATTTGTTATAGCTAGACAGCATGTCCTGAGTGGCACGAGTTCCCCTGTACTCACCTCCCATATGGCCGCATGGCACTGTAATAGGTTTGTCGCCTTTGGGCGTAATGAATTAATAAAATCAATGTCATTTTCAGATGATTAATAATTGGGCAGAGGATACAAGTACTATAAACATATACTGAGGCGGTATTACCTCAGCAAGTTCATGTGCCCTTATCAATGCCCAGCGTACCCTTTATCATATGTATAATGAAGCATAGTAATCCCTACAGATTTCTTAGTCGTATCTGCCAAGGCACAGTTTCAGCTGTTGTGACTTCTTACTATGATCTACAGTAATGACCATAGTATACTTGTTTATGGATAATAGTTTGTCACATCTGTTTTACTCACCTCTTTTTGTCCCTTGGGAAGAAATGAAACCGTAGGTTGGTTCTAGTTCGCCAATTTTTCCCACAAACAAAGCAACGGTGCCCAGGGTTTGGAGCCATGTTCATTTGTACCGCCATGCCCCCTCGCATCCCACCTGTCAACTTATGTAAACAAACAGACGACACACCGGTGACCACAATGCTATCTTTTGACCAAGCAAGTTCGTTACACTAGTCTCGTGTTAGCCCACAAGAGTTAATACTCTGTATCTTTTGTCCTTCGGGTTGGAACGTAGCTCGGTGCTCAGTCATGAGATTCGAGACAATTGTTGGGTGAGAATGTTTGAATTTGGGATTACAGCTTTATTTGAAGTAATGAACATGAAAATAGAATTATCGATATAAAGAAATATATATATATATATATATATATATATATATATATATATATATATATATATATATATATATATATATATATATATATATATATATATATATATATATATATATATATACACACTCCTTTGGTGGAATTATATACAGTAGAAGGCTGTTAAATGAAATTCTGTGGAGGATGAATGTTTGTATGGGGTAATGGCTTACGTAAAGATCATTCTTTAGATCATGGGTTACGTATAGCCTGTAACTGATGGTTAACCCTTCGTACTCCAGGTGAGAATTCTTAACCCAGAACCCCATATGGGACTTGAGAGATCCCAGCTTAATTGGTGGATCTCAGCCATATGCACAGAGTTACAAGTGTTGAATTTTGTACATATTTTGCCCAGGACACGGCACGTGCAGCCAATCGACCATGTCTTTTTACTTTTTTTTGTAGAATTTTTATGGTTTTCTTCAAAATTTTTGATATTTGCACATGTAGGGAATAATGTGGGATATATTTTTAGGTTAGATAATTCTTCTTCATTCAGCATGCTCTAATATAATAAATGTATTATCAGTTATAATACCATAGAAAAAAATCATGACAATAAAATGATTCGAAAAATTCGGTTGAATCGATGTTCAGAACAGACAAGACTGACATTTATATTCAGAAAGCCCCTGAATGATTTTCAGATAAACTAGATTGACATTTACTGTTTATTCAGAAAAAGATTGACATTTATAGTATATTCAGAAAAAAAAAAATGAATTATTTACAAATCAGGTAAATATTCAGCAAAACCACTTAATATATCATTATCAGCACCAGAAATGGTAGGATCTTTTACGATTCTCCCCCGCAGACTCTAGGACAACTCAATATTCAGTGACATGGTCAATAATATCAAGTATTTGACCCCGCCCCTCAAAGTTACACGGAATGCTAGGTGGGGTACCGGACGACCCCCTTGAACTTTGCGCCCTCCTAACCCCTGAACTATAAGAACCTTTCTTATTGAGAATTTCTGTATTTATGCAAAGGACCATGACAAACAAAGTCATGGTTCGCCAGATCCCTAAACCAATAAGGGGCTACATGGCTTCATTTTAAAAAATTGTTGGGGTCCATCTGACCCCACCTGCTGTACGAAGGGTTAAAGTGGTTTGCCAGTCGTAATGCCCATTTGTAGTGACAGTGACTGGCGTTTATGGTTGATATGCTTAATAATGCTTACCAGTGATAACTCATAGTTGGAAGCAGTGATGAGTGGGGGCTGTGATGAACAACGGGGTTTTCGGATATATTATCGTTGGTGGGGAAAGCAGCTATGTTACCAATAATGAGTGATTTGCAGATAATTACCGCAATTTTTGTTTACTGACACTCCAAACATATGACGAAATTAAGTTATAAAGTATGTGCAATAATTCATTCCACTTCCACAAATGTCCTCTAAGAATAAAGTTATCAGGGGTCGCAGTAACCAAAGCAGTCCGTGACAAGTGTCAGTAACTAAGATATGGATTCAGTAAAACATTCATTGACACTGAGAAAATGTTTATATTGCACTACCTATGACTACGTATTTTTTACGTATATACGTTATATAGACGCTACCTGCCTCCCTCCCAAACTACCATCATCCATTTTGATCGAAGGGAAGCTGGCTCATATATTTCGTGGTTTGAAGCAGCTTACGATGTAGCATCTGTATAACATAAATACCTATGAAAATTATGCTTTATATCAACAAACATATTTAGTAAAGTAGGTTGGATATAAACTAATCTCGCCAGGTAAAGGAAAGACATTACCACACGATTTGAAGTTACGATAAATTGTTATTTGTTCTTGTTAAAGATAAACGATTACATGCATTTGCGGTAAGAAATCGTCTCCTAAATAAGGCAGACAGACAGACAGACTGACAAACAGACAGACACAGATTCTGGATTATTCGATTCATGTTGAGTTATATCATAATCTTGATTTCGCCTGATGACACTATTCAGATTAAATAACAGACTTTCTTGTAGAGGACACCGTGATAGGCAACTGGGTAGACGGACAAGGAGAAAGACAAACAGGCAATCTCTCAGTCATTATTTCACACTGATTGCTTCTTCACCTGTGCCAGAAACATGCGATTTTATTCAGCATAAGTGAGAATAAACTCTTTCTGTAGATGATGACGTGAAAGACAGAGAAGCTGGTAAAATAAACAGAACGAAAGTGGGGCAGACGGTTTCCAAATTATCAGTTCACATTAACTGGGAGTATTGTTTCTCGTTAATTGGTATTGTAATATTGTTGCTGTCAGATGATTTTATTCAGTTGAAATGAAAATACGACTCTCCCTGACAGGAAGACGTAAAACATATGAAGACATACTAACAAAAACCCTCCAAACAATTCACTCATGAAGTAAACTATTTATTCTTGCTACTGGCTGATCGTTTTATTATGCTTAGGGCAGAACACGCCTCACTCGTTACACACCTATTTTTACTTACTGAATTCCATTAATTACATCCACACTCTCGAAGATAGAGCGGGTGTTATTTTCAGCAGGATTGAGTCAAGCTCGTAATGACCTGTCTTCTTTCCTTATTTTATCACACATTTCTGTGTGTGTGTGTGTGTGTGTGTGTGTGTGTGTGTGTGTGTGTGTGTGTGTGTGTGTGTGTGTGTGTGTGTGTGTGTGTGCGCTTCATATCAGGAAACAAAAAGTGAACCACCTCTCGATCAAGAGGTCAAAGAAGGTGGTTGTAGTAATGAATGGATGAAGGGAGGAGGAAAGGGGGTTTAAAGCTGTGTCCGAACACCGGACCATATGGCTTGGAGCTTTTAGAAAACCAGCTGCGCCACTATGAGGACTCGGCGTCAGTGGAGTCTGGTGAGCGGGAGTTTGCCAAGGGGGACTTCCGGTAGGCCTTGATCTCATTCACCGAGCTGCGCCGGGGGTCCCTCCAGGCTGTTACCGGCCCCGAGGAGTGTCGAATCCTCTCCTACACCCTCGGGGTCGCACAGTCACATCTCTCCGCCTGTCCTGGCTCGGACTCCGACACAGACTCTGACTCAAACTCAAACTCCGACTCGCAAACATCAACCATGTAGCCAACCTTCAGCTATCGTCTGCCACTGCCTCCCTGATCTCCCCTTCAGCTATTGTTTGCCACTGCCTCCCTAACCTCCTGCTCCTGATTTGTACTGTGCCTGTTTAAATGTTATGTTCATTGCTTATTTGTATAGTTTTATATTTTGTTTGTGTATTTTGAGTTGTATAATAGTCTCGGTCATAACACAGACTCTTTGGCTTAATGGCCACTTATGGCCTATAGCCATAAATTAAAGAAAGAAGAAAGAAGAACCGGACCATTATAGGTTTCCTGGCCACGGCATCGACGTGGCCTGTATAGCGTACTTTCTTTGGATCGAGAATGTACAGTCACTCATTAAAGAAGTGATACCTCGGTTGCGAACCCCCTTCGTGTTTCGTGTGGTAACACTGTAACCTTTACAACTTCAGGTGATTCGACTTGGCCTTTGGGATACTATGCCTGAGTGAACCCCAATTCGAATTTAGTTTCACTTCCTGATGAACTAATGTAGCTATGCCGTGTGCGAAAATGCTCTTCGTAATATTGCTTTGTATATTAAATAATCGCCTGATACTCCAAGCGGCAAATCCTTTGACCTCAGTAGATAATCTAATGTTGAACACTTTCATAATGTAGCATCTATCATTCCCATTAAAACATGATGAGTGGATTCACAAAAACAATTACGATGTCGATTCTGCCAATGATTTTCAACTATTCCCCACACAAGTGAAAACATTGTGTTGAAATGATTATTATAACATTCACCCCGTAGCCCAACCTGCGACGTTACGTATAGAATTTGAATGTCACGTTACCGACTGGAAGCTGCCATATCGGTAAAAGTCCCAGAAAGACCAATAATTAATCTTTTACTGACCCGCATATCATAAACATCTTCCGACTAAAAAAAGAAAGTTTCACGCATATGAGGATGCTTAATTTTAAAGGCGGCATGTCTTCATAATGTGTAATTTCGAGGTTGGCTACAACATCATGGTGAAACAGGGACACCTCTGACATTTTTATTGTATCATTGTTTTACCGAGGTTTGTAAAACAACTGTGATCTCGATGACCTCGTCAGAAGAAAAATTTTCTTTGATGCATAATCTATATCGGATTTTATGACATATTACTGGATAAAATATATTTCCGTGGGAATGATTCCGTTATAACTAAAACAACAGTATTTTTTACAGATAAAATTTATACCCTGTGGCGGGGGGGACACAATCTGGCCGCACTATGGGGTGGTACTAGAACTCTGTGGCCAGGTTGTGTTAGGAAGAATACTGCCACCGTATTCCCTGCGTGTCGTAAAAGGCGACTAAAAGGGGCTGGGTGAGGGGACTAGGGACCCCCTCCTCTGTTTTTTAGTTCCTAAAAAGAGACAGGCCAGAGAAAGGGATGGGGGATGGAGTTATCCCCGTACACTGAAGATTGGGTCTATGAATGTGCGTGGATGTAGTATGATTGAGGCTAAAAGGGAGGAGATTGGGAGAATGTTTGTGAGAAGAAAGTTGGATGTGTTAGCTTTGAGTGAAACGAAGATGAAAGGGAAGGGTGAGTCTATGTTTGGAAGTGTGAATGGAAGATTGTCAGGTGTTGATAGAGGAAGGGCAAGAGAAGGTGTGGCCTTGTTAGTGAGTCCGGAAGTACAGCAGTATGTGATTGAATGGAAGGAGGTGTCATCGAGACTGATGTGGGTGAAAGCGAAATTTGAACGTGGGTTGTGGGTGTTTGTGAGTGCATATGGGCCTGGTAGTGAAAGGGATGAAGAAGAGAGGGAGTCTTTCTGGAATGATGTTGATGAGTGTCTGCAGAGTTTTGGAGCGAATGTGAATGTGGTAATGATGGGAGATCTGAATGCTACAGTGGGAAATGTAGCAGTTGAAGGTGTAGTTGGTATGCATGGTGTCAATCAATCAATCAATCATTTCCTGTGGCACCCTCGGGGATGCATAGGGCCTCGATGAACTCACACCACCACATCCTATCTTGTGCTAACTCCTCAAGATCTCCCCAACACTCATCTCCAGCTTCCCGTCTCATTGTCCTCACCCACGTCTCTTTTGGCCTTCCTCTACCTCTCCTACCAAGTGCCACCCACCCTGGTGTACCTCGTACTATTCCCTGTCTCCTATACACCCACTTCCATCGTGAGAATCTAACATATTCATCGATCGGCTGCACTCCCGTTATTTCTCTAATTCTACTATTTGGTATCCTTTCCCACCACTTAACTCCTAATATTCTTCTAAGTGCTTTATTTTCAAACACCAAGAATTTATTTTCCATAGTCACTGTGCTGTACCAAGACTCGTGTCCATAAATTAAGATACTCCTAACCATTACCTTATAAAGTTTGATTTTTGTATGCACAGAAAAATTGTTATTATTCCAAATATTTTTAAGCATTCCCATTGCCTGATTAGCCTTCTTTAACCTTTCCTCGAATTCAAAGTTCAAAGAACCATCCTTGGCTAAATAAGTACCTAAATATTTAAACCTATCAACTTGCTTTACAACCATACCTCCAATTACACATTCCTGCGCATTTTCCATATTCATATTGATTATTTCAGTTTTTCCACAATTAATAACCAAACCCACCTTACGACCTTCACTCACCAAACAGTCCAACACTCTCTGCATCTCTTCTGGCCCATCACAAATCAAAACTATATCATTTGCATAATCTAAATCCAAAAGTTTCCTGTTCTCTCCCCAAAGTATACCTGCACCGGTTTCTGTTCCAACGCGTTTCATAATGTAATCAATGACCAATATAAATAGTAAAGGCGATAGAACACCACCTTGAATTACTCCGGACTTGACTTCAAACGAATCACTCAGACAACCATCAACCAACACTTTACAAAATGTGTCCTCATGCATGTTCATAATGACCCTCACAAACTCCTCTGGTATTCCATAATGTCTCATGATCTTCCCCATAGTCTCTCTCGAAACACTATCAAAAGCCTTTTCAAAATCAACAAAACAAAGACTTAACGGTACTCTCATTTCATTAACTTGCTGCATCAAATGCCTAACTATAAAGATATGATCATTGCAACCACGTCCCTTTCTAAAACCAGCCTGTTCATCCCTCAGAATACCCTCAACCACCGGCTCCAACCTATTTAACAACACTCTACTGAAAACTTTCAAAGCTATCGGTGACAAAGAGATTCCCCTCCAATTACCACATTCACTCAGGTCTCCCTTCTTCGGAACTTTAACAATTACCATTCTTCCAAACTGATGGTAGCAACCCCGTCACCCATATCTTATTGAATAGCTTGGTCAAGATCATTATTAATCTATCCCCCCTCCACTTTAAACATTTCCGGAAATAAACCATCCTCCCCTGGTGCCTTATTATTCTTTAACTGTTTTACTGCTTTCTCCACTTCTGCAAGCCTCAACTCTCCTGTTTCTATATTTAAATCTTCCTGAGCAGACGGTAGATCCTCTTCTGGTGGTATTGGTCTATTAAGAACTGTCTCAAAATGCTCTTTCCATCTATTTTTAATATATCCATCTTTGGTCAATAAATTTCCTTCCCTGTCTCTAACTGGTATTTCCTTGCGTTTACCTGCATTACCACTCAGTTCTCTAATCGATTCATATGCTATTCTTTGACTCTGTCCATCATTTTTGTTTATTAAGATTTCAGTCTCTGCAACCTTTTCATCCACACATCTTCTTTTATCTCTCCTAGCTAACCTTCTTACTTCTGAATTCAAACTCCAGTACGCAGCTCTTGCTAATTCAATCTCTTGTTCATCAACGCATTGCATCTCACTCCTCAATTTAGCCTCACCTCTCTTTTTTATCATATCCCACGTTTCCTCTGACATCCATTTCTTTCTCCTGAATCTATGTCTCCTTCCAATCGTACATTCAGCAGTCTCATGCAGAACTTTGTTCACATCCTCCCACATCTCATCTACACTTCTCTCCCCCTCTTCCAACGTTTCCAACACCAAAAACCTATTTCTGCATTCTAATCTGAATTCCTCCTTTTCTTCTCCTTCCCTTCTAAGCTTAACAATATCGTATCTACCAACACCAGATTTTTCCTTCTTCTGATTTTTAAGTTTAAACCTTAGTTTTGCAATGCTGAGTTGATGGTCACTACCAATATCCGCTCCCCGTTTAACATGAACATCTAGCAGAGAACTTCTATGCCTCCTACTGATAGCGATGTGATCAATCTGATTTTTATATTTTCCACACGGCGACACCCAAGTTATCTTGTGTATATTGCAATGCTGAAAGTGTGTGCCCCCGATGACTAAGTCATTTGCTAGACAGAAGCTTCCAAACCTCACTCCGTTTTCACTCATCCTACTACCAACTCCCATCTTACCCATACATGCCTCAAATCCCTCATTTGAACAGCCCATTACTGCATTAAAGTCTCCAACGCAGATCAAAACATCATGTCTAGGTACCCTTCCTACTCCTTCTTGCAACTTTTCATAAAATGTGTCTTTCCTTTCATCGAGTGCATCATTAATAGGTGCATAACACACAAACAGGCTGATGTTGCCATGATTTGATTTAAACCGTGCGTATAATAATCGCTCATCTATAGGATCCCACTCACATAAAGCCTTATTTGCCTTACAACCCAGCAACAATCCTACTCCCTGATAATGCATTCCGTCCTGTCGGCCAGATATCAATAAACGTATACCATGGTGTGCCTGGAAGAAATGAAAATGGGGAGCGAATGATAGCGATGTGTGTTGAGCGAGGGATGGTGATTGGAATACGCTGTTTGAGAAGAAAGATATCTATAAGTATACATGGGTGAGACAGGAGGGTGGAAGGGTTGTTGATAGAGGTTTGATGAACTATGTGGTTGTGTCTAGGAATGTAATAGGAAGATTGTTGGATGTGAGAGTTCTGAGAGGGGAGGGTGGAGGTATGTCTGACCACTACCTGGTGGAGGGAAAGTTAAGAGGAGGTAAGAGATGGGTGAGAGCTAGGAGGGTTAGATGTGGCAGGGAGGTTTTTAAAGTGAGTGAGTTGGATAAAAGAGAGAAAAAGATAGAGTATCAGGAGAAATTGAAAGATGAGTGGAACGCAGTGAAAGATCGGGAAAATGGCACTGTGGAGGAGGAATGGCAGTTATTTAAGAGTGCTGTGGTGGGGCATGCAGAAGAGGTGTGTGGTGTGAGACGTGTGGGTGGTGGTGTAAGAAAAGGAAGTGAATGGTGGTGCGAGGAAGTAAGTATGGCTGTGGCTGAGAAGAGACGTCCATATGAAGTGTGGCTGCAGAGGAAGGATGAGATGTCATATGAGAGGTATAAGGAAAAGAGGAATAGGGTGAGAAGGGCTGTGCGTGAGGCTAAAGTGGCAGCAGATGAGAGGTGGGGTAGGAGGCTGACGGAGAATTTTCAACAGAATAAGAAAATGTTTTGGAAGGAGGTGAAAAGGGTGCGAAAGGGAGAGTCTGGGAAGGAAGAACGAGTAAAAGCAGAGGATGGAAGGATGTTAACTGAGATGGATGCAGTTAGGAAGAGTTGGGCAGAGTATTTTGAAAGATTGTTAAATGTAGAGGAGGGAAGGGTGGCTGAGATTGTGGTGGATGGAAGGATGCAAGGAAGAATTGTGTTGGAAGAGTTGAATGATTCTTTGATCACGAAGGAGGAAGTGGAGAAGGCAGTAAAGGAGATGAAAACAGGGAAAGCTGCATGTATGGATGGGTGTGCTGTGGAATGCCTGAAGGGTGGTGGAGTGACTATTGTTGACTGGTTAGTAAGATTGTTGAATGTGTGCTTTGTGAAAGGTATGGTGCCAGTTGACTGGGCAAGTGCTTGTGTGGTCCCGTTGTATAAAGGCAAGGGTGATAAGTATGAATGTACTAGCTTTAGGGGTATAAGTCTGTTGAGTGTTGTAGGTAAGGTGTATGGTAGAGTGTTAATTATGAGAGTTAGAGAGGGTACAGATGGAGTGATTGGTGATGAGCAGTGTGGCTTTAGGAGAGGGAGGAGATGCGTGGATCAGGTGTTTGCAGTGAGACAAGTGTGTGAAAAGTATTTAGCGAAAGGCAAGGATGTGTTTTGGGCATTTATGGATTTAGAGAAAGCGTATGATAGAATTGATAGGGAGGCTTTGTGAACTGTTTTAAGATTGTATGGACTTGATGGTAGGTTACTAAAAAGGGTGAAAAGTTTTTATGTAAATAGTAGAGTGTGTGTAAGAGTGGGAAATGCTGTGAGTGTTTGGTTTCCTGTGAGAGTGGGGCTGCGGAAGGGATGTGTGATGTCGCCTTGGTTGTTTGATATTTACATGGATGGTGTTGTAAGGGAGGTGAATGCAAGAGTTTTAGGTGGAGGTCTGAGTCTGGTGAATGTTGATGGTGGAGAGTGGAATCTGAAGCAGCTGCTGTTTGCAGATGATACTGCGCTGGTGGCTGATTCAGAGGAGAGATTGAGACAGTTAGTAGAGGAGTTTGGAAGGGTGTGTGAAAGGAGGAAATTGAAAGTAAATGGGAATAAGAGTAAAGTGATGAAGTGTACGAGGTTGGTAGATGGTAGGGGGATGAATATAGTTTTGAATGGCGAGTTGCTTGAGGAGGTAGAGTGTTTTAAAAATCTAGGGTCACATGTTGCTGTGAATGGAAGAATAGATGCTGAAGTGAAGTTTAGAATAAATGAAGTAGGAAAGGTGCCCTGAGGAATGAAAAAAATGTTTAGATGTCGTTTGCTTAGAATGAATGTAAAGAGAAGGCTGTATGAGGGTGTTGTGGTACCGATTGCATTATATGGGGCTGAAACATGGAATATGGGTGTAGCAGAGAGGAAAAGTTTGAATGTAATGGAGATGAGGTGTCTGAGGAGTATGTGTGGAGTGACGCGTATGGATCGAGTGCGGAATGATGAAGTGCGACGGAGAACTGGAGTTGTTCGGGAGATGGCTGGTAGACTTGAGCAGAGGGTGTTGCGATGGTTTGGGCATATGGAGGGAATGGATAATGAGCAATTGGTGAAAAAGATAACTAGATCTGATGTGAGAGGTGTAAGGCTGAGAGGAAGAGCACGAATAGGATGGATGGACAGTGTGAAGAGAGCGCTGGATGCAAGAGGGATGTCTGTTGAGCAAGGAAGAGTGGCTGTGCGTGACAGAAATAAATGGAGAGAAATTGTGAATGAATAAGTGATGACGCAGCCCTGAGGGGATATTCTCCTGCATTTGGTCTGATCAGCTATTTCAGGTCAGGTGTGGGTAAGGGGATGAGTCTATTATGATGTGGCAGGGGTAAACCAGCACTGCTGTCGGGCCCTGCTGCGGATGTCACTGATTGCATTGCGCAGTTGACCCTTGTGCGGTGTGGTGCGGTGAGGATCTGTCCGTTCTCCCCTTTGGGGCTAAGATGCGAATGAATGTGTTTGAATGGATGAGTAAATGGGGAGTGTGTCGTCCTGTCTTGGCTACCTCCCTTCCCTTGGGGGAAGCAGCCTAGGTATATAGATAGATAGATTAGGCTAGGACTTCCAAATCACTTCTGCATAGTCTGGTGATATTTTTACAGAATATGAATTTTTTCATTATGGTTCGTTTACTGATATTTTTCTACGTTTATGATTAGGTATTTCATGTTTCTCCAGAAAAACAATAATTATTACATTGAAAAATTTTACTACATCAGTGTTACGTTTTTATACAATAAGTCTTAGTTCATGCATGCTCTGAATATCTTACACGAAATTCTACCATTTCCACTTCGGGCCGTAATGATCATGCAGTGCAAGAATTTTTACAGTAGCGAGGTTACGTATCACTGTCCAAGTTGCATTCCAATGCAAATACTCCCTTTATCATCTCAGTCCCCGAATTTCATAGATTATGCTTGTCCTTCACAATATACTGTAATTTTAATGCCCGATAGCTATGATGATAATATCACTGAAATCAGAGATTGAAATATCCGTCGTGGACTGTGATCCCAAAGCTTGAAGCTCAGGAGCTGAGTTTGTCTGCCCAAATTGGTGTCCCATTCAATAATTTCTCCTCTGTACCCCACCACATATCTCTGAGTGAGGGGATGTGTCAGTGCCAGATTAAATACTAGCTTGTCCGCATCTCTACAACATATGCATGGGTGAAGGGGATATGTCACTGCCAGTGCAAACAAAATTTAATGTGATCAACTACTTCTGGGCTCAGATAAATTTGTTTATTTTTGGGTTCTGATTGTGGGGTCAAATGTATAACCCAAGCGGTTTAACAGCCCGAGGTTAGAGGTTTAAAATAAAACCTTCCTCACAATCATCAAAATTTTAAGTGCATATATAGGAATTTAATGTGTAATCAGCCTAAATGTCTAGTCCCTTGTTGAAGAAGTTAACAAGTGGTAAGGCAGGATGGGTAACAAGAGCTATAAACGATTGTAAGGAAGTTCATCATTCATTCACTCAACACCCAATCCTACGTTGCCCCATGAGGAGCGTAGGAGCTCGGGGCTAGGTAAGCTGGTCTTGACATTTAAGATGAGAGTGTGCAGCCTCACTCATCCCTGAGTGGCATTACGTGAGCAATAAACCCCAACCATCCCTTGGATATAAACCTTCACCGGTTCAATCCAACTGGAGCTCCATACTTACCCACTAAACCACCAGCCGCTAAAATTTGCTTATATGGTTACCACCCAGCGTAGTAAATGGTTGCCTGGTGTACAGGACCACCATTTGGCTTGTCACCCAGTGCAATCACCCACAGGCAGAAGGAAGAGGAAAGAATGAAGGAAAGAAAGACAAAAGAGGGAGTGTAAAGCCACCCGCAGGAAGAAGGACGATTAAAGAATGAAGGAAAAAGACAGAAGAGGATGGAAGGAAAGATGGATGGAGGAGAGGAATGGGCAGACACCCGAGAGCAGCACTACATCGAGTGAGTGGATGGTGGGCGCCCTCACCTACCATAAAAGTATTACAAAAAATACCATTGTAAGGACGTATTAGATGAAATACCACTGTCAAAGGAGAAATTAAGTATCGGTAGTCTTTTCAATATATTAAAAGAGAGAGGGACTAAAAATGAAGAAAGTTATACCAATGGAGAAGCAGCTATTGTGAAGGAAGATAATAAAGGGCTGTTGGAATCAGAGACTACAAAATACGAAAGTAACTTAGAGGAATATATAACAAATGTAAAGTTACTTGAAAGAAAATTAGCTAATACCCCCGCAGAAACTAGAGGTGTGGAACTCTGGAGTAAAGCCTCATAACCAGAAATCACTCTCCCAGAATTTGATGGGGAGCAAAATTGGAGATCCATTTGGGATAAATTTATATACTTACTCCATGACAGAACAGACCTCTCCAATGTAAGTAAACTCTCCGATCTGTTAGGACAGGTCAAGGGCATCCCTTCGAAGTAGATAAGTGAATCGTCTGTTGAAGAAAATAATTATAAGGGAGCTTTGACTAACCTTAAACAGAATTATGAAGATTAGGAGCAGGTCATTACCTAGTTACTGAAGACTAATTGAATTACCCATACTTAAACTTAATTTTGATTCCTTGCAAAACTTTCGTATTGCAGTGAGTTGAAATTTAAAAGCTTTAGGTACTTACGAGGATGTAAAAGCAGCAAACTGGGTGCTTTCTACAATTATATCCTTAAAGTTGTTACCTGGAACAAAGGATGCATTATCTGGTAGGTGGCAAAAGGATCATTTTTCTTGTGAGGAGATTCAGGAGGGCTTAATGAAACTCTGCATATATTTGCAAGGAACAGTGAAGCCTGCTTAAAGGAAAAAGAAGGTGGAATTGAGGAAAAGAACCGCTAACCAACTGGTTGTGAAACCTAAGTCAGGGTCAATTAAGCCCGTCAATATAGAGGAAGTTGGCACTTTATTTACTCCTAAAAGTCTGAGAAGAAATTACCAAGGACAAAGAAAATGGACAAGCAGATGATAATAAGGAGGCAAAAACTTCCTCGGTAAAAGACAGGAAAGGCGTGTTTTGTAGTGAGTGGCATTGCACTGTATTTTGGCAGTCATCCTAATTTTACCTCTAGAATTGTGAGGCTGAATGAATTTGTGTGTTGTATGATTTGTATGAATTCAGGACACATATCCACAGACTGTAAAAGTAAATTAAATCTGTTTCAAATGCAACAAAGGTAATCATCATAGTGTTTTGTGTCCAAGGATGGTTAAGTATGAGGTTCGTAATTTTTTTTTTTTTAAATAATAATCATGGCGGCGCAACTGCCAGGGTCATATGCCGCCGAATAACAAGGAAGTAAAAAGCAAAAAACAAAAAACAGAGGATAAGCCACACAATCAAAAGGGAGAAATTCTAAATATCCTTAAGAAGTCCTGCCTCCTTCACAAAGGAGAGGGTTGCCCCTCCCAAGACACAGGCATCCTCCCCAAGCACGGAGGAAAGATGATACACACCACCATCCGTTTGGTGGTCAGAGAGGAACCGACGCCGCAAATCCTCAAGACTAGGACACTCCACCAACAGGTGCCGAACAGTCAAGGGAACCAGACAGTCATCACAGAATGGAGGAGGAGCCCTCTCCATTAAAAAACCGTGAGAGAAACGGGTGTGGCCAATGCGGAGGCGGCACAAAGCAGTCTCCCATTGACGAGGGAAGCCCTGGTAACTGAATGAGCCCACCTTCTGGCAAATCGAGCGCAACTTATTGGCACCCACAGCATCCCAATGCTCCTGCCAACAGCACCAAACCCTGAAGGCAATAAAGGAGCGCATATCTGCAGCAGGCAGACGATACAGAGGGGACTGTGCAAGAGGGGGACGAGCCGCTGCCGCCTTGGCCAGCTGATCAGCTCGTTCATTCCCTGCCACTCCTACATGAGCTGGAACCCAACAGAAATCTACACGACGTCCACGACGCCCTAAAAGGAAAAGCCACTCTAAAATGGATAAAACCAAAGGATGAGAGGGATTAAAAGACTCCATTGCAGAAAGAGCACTTCGTGAGTCACTAAAAACAGTAAAAGCAGTGTGGGGGAGAGTGAAGAGAATCTGAAGGGCAAATAAAATAGCAGTCAGCTCAGCCGTAAAAACAGAAGCAGTCACAAGGAGGCTCCCACCTCGACAGAAGGTGGGAAACACCACACCAAAGCCCACACCCGCATCAGACTTAGATCCATCAGTATAAACTGGCATGGAGTCCCCATGAGAAGAGGCATGCTCTAAAAACAGAGAAAATAAAACCTGAGAAGGAAGGGAGGCCTTACTGGATGAGAAGAAACGACAAAATGTCACCCTGGGGAGAAGCCAGTAGCCCACCCTCGGGACACGGTGGGGAGTGATCGGCACAGAAGGAACAGAGAAGCTAGACATAATTGACTGCACCCTGAAACCAAAGGGCTTTGGAAAGGATGGCCGAGTGACAAAAATAGGTGACCGAGAATCTTGAGAGACCTTGACAAAGGGCACAGAGTCTGGGAGATGAGATAAGCGATACCAACATCTCATCAAAAGGGAAGAGTGGAGCAAGTCTAGAGGAAGGACACCAGCATCAGCCAACAAACTCGAAATCGGGGAAGATCGGAATGCCCCAGTGGCGAGACGAACACCAGCATGATGTATGGAATCTAAAATATGAAGCCGGGCTTCTGAGGCAGAGGAATAAACTTCACATCCATAATGAAGTTTGGATAAAATCAGAGGCTGATGCAAGAGGAGGAGGGTCTTGCGATCAGCTCCCCAGTATGTGTGCGCTAAAACTTTCAAGAGACCCAGTGCTCTGAGACACTCAGCTTTTACGTACCTCAAGTGAGGGACCCAAGTCAACCGGCTGTCAAAAATCAGCCCTAAAAACCGGGTTTCCTTTAACCACGAAATACGACGCCCATCTAAAAAAAGGTTTGGGTCAGGGTGGACTCCACGAACGCGGCAAAAATGCATGGCAATGGTCTTCTTGAAGGAAAATTGAAAACCTCGTTCATCAGCCCATCTAGAGACACGGTTGAGAGCCATCTGCATCCTCCTTTCTGCCATTGACATCCGTGATGCAGTGACAGAGATTGATAAATCGTCAACATAGAGAGAGCCACGAACACCATCAGGGAGCACAGAAATAATGCTGTTAATTGCCACTGCGAAAAGGGTAACACTTAGTATGCTCCCTTGTGACCCACCATCCTCAAGGGGACGTGCAGTAGACAGCTCACTCCCGACTCGGACCCGAATAAAACGATTAGATAAAAACTCCCGGATAAAAGTGGGGAGTTGCCCACGGAGACCAAACTCATAAAGAGATTGCAGTATACCATGACGCCAGGAAGTGTCGTACGCCTTCTCCAAATCAAAGAACACTGTGATATGATGCTGGTTAGTTGGAAAAGCCTGGCAGATGGAAGATTCTAAAGAAAGGAGAGCATTTGTGGTCGACCGCATCTTCCGAAACCCACACTGGACTGGAGACAAGTAACCACCCTTCTCTAAGTACCACACGAGCCGACTATTCACCATCTTTTCGAGGACCTTACAAAGGCAAGATGTCAGCGAGATAGGGCGATAATTAGTGGCCTGCAAGTGATCCTTACCCGGCTTAGGGATGGGGAGAACCACAGCAACACCCCATGAGGTCGGAAACCCACCATTGCACCAAATTCTGTTATACAGTGACAACAGAAAATGACACTGCGACAATGCCGTCTGAAGTTCAGAAGCAGAAAAAGCAACATTATACGACTCCTCCTCGGTAGATGGAAAACTAATGCCCAAAGATTCCAGGTGCTGTCGGCGGCGTGCCGACGGGGATGAGGTGTCCTTCCTAGAGACATTAGCAAAATGAGCTGCAAATATCTCGGCAACAGACGAAGAATGAGCCACCACCACACCTGCATGAGATAAAACAGGAGGAGAGGGAATGGGAAATTTCCCTGAAATCTTCCTCACCCGTTTCCACACTTTTGTGAGAGGAGTCTGTGAAGAAATTGAAGAAACAAATGATGCCCAAGACTTCCTCCTAGCCTCCTTCATAACCCGCTGAGCATGAGCTCGGGCCCTCCTATATGCCACTAAGTAACCAGGGTCACCTCGGTGACGACGAAGTCGGGAGAAAGCAGCACATTTAGCCCGAACAGCAGAAGCACACTCATCAGTCCACGAGGGAACTTGACGGCAAGGAAAGTGACCAGCTGTTCTCGGAATACTCTGCAGTGCCGCCGAGTGTAGTAAGTCTGTGAAATACTCAACAGCAGCATCAGTGCTGACAAAATCCTCCACACATCGGTTCGGGGAACACAGCTCCTCAAAAACCGGCCAGACCGCCCTATCCAAGCGCCAGCGGGGAAGACGACGCCGAGGCGCACTCTGTGTCGATCTTAATAAAATAAGGAAGTGGTCACTGCCATGTAAGTCCGGTAACACAGCCCATGTAAAATTCAGGGCTACCCCTGCAGAGCACAGAGACAAATCAATAGAAGTAAAAATACCCGTTTGACTATGGAAGTAAGTAACTTCACCAGAATTTAAAATGTACAGGTCCACATCCTCCACAATGGAGGCTAACATAGTACCTCTAGCATCAGCTGTGGAGCCACCCCACAGGGGATGATGACTGTTCATGTCGGCCAGCAAGAAATAGGGTGAGGGAAGTGCACGAATAAGATTTTCAAGATCAACCCTCTCAATAGTGGCACTAGGAGGGAGGTACAAAGAGCACACAGTATAACAACGGGGAAGGAAAATCTGGAGAGCAACAGCCTGCAGTGGAGTGTTAAGACTCACAGCAGTGAAAGGTATGTCACTGCGTACTAAAATAGCCACACCCCCACCATGACCCTGTCCAGGAAGAGGATCTGAATAATAAACCTGGTAACCAGGTGGACTGGGAGGCGCAGCATCACCAACCATTGTCTCTTGTAGGCAAACACACATAGGTGAATACTCAGCCAGAAGCCAACGGAGTTCCTCCCAGTTGGCTCGTAAACCACGGCAGTTCCATTGAATAATATTAGCCATTAAAACTATTGAAATAAAAAGGGGCAGGGGAGAGGGACAAACAGAAAACCATAAAAAATTACTAAAAATATTAAAATGGAGGAACTATATACTCAAAAGAAAGGGTCACTTAGTGGAAACCACTGAGCGACCCTGGGAGACAATCTTCTTGGGAATGCGGATACGCCCACGAAGGGCCTTGTCACGGGCAGCAGCATGGCTAGAACGAGGGCCTGGGGTCTGCGAAGTGTTGGGAGACTTCACAGACACCTGTCGCTGCCCAGCAGGAGAGGAAGAGCTACTCCGAACCATGCCCGGGGCCCCCAGTGAACCAAGAGGTCGAGCAGGAGGGATTGAGGTCCTGGCCTCCAAACGTGGAGGGGGCAGGACAGGATCCTCCGAGGTAACCGGAGGAGGAACATCCGATACCCCGGAGGAAGAGGTGCCAGACTGACCTGACACCCCAGAAGCCCCCGAAGACCCAGAAGCAGGGTCCGAGGGCTGTTGGACAGATGGACTAACTACAGAGGATGTGGACTCCACGACCGACACCTTGCTTGGAGGATCTTCAAGACTCAAAGACTCTGAGGAACCACGATGACGTTTAGCAAATGAAGAATGTGCACCATGACTACCAGGGGATACCATAGATGCAGAGATCGAGTCTTGAACTGTAGCAGCAACCATCTCAAGTGCGGGAGATTGTTGCACTGACATGGAATCAGCAGATGAAGGCATAGGAGCTGACACAACAGGAGGAACTCGGGTCTGCTGCTGGGCAGGACGACGAGGACGGCTATGACCGGACAAAACTGACGCATAAGACACTCCGTTATGGAAAACAGATGACATGGCTCTACTCCTGGCCTCAGGAAAACTTATTTTATCCCGATTACGGATGAGGAGGATCTCCTTCTCCAAGCAAAACCAGGCACAGTCTTTAGATGAAGCAGGATGTGCCTTGCCACAGTGCAAACAACAAACAGGTCCAGGACAGTCCTGTCCTGCATGAGTGGATGCTCCACAACTGACACACACCACTGGGAGGCCCTGCTGCAAACGACGACAGACTCGCCCAACATGCCCGTACATCTGACAGTGGTAGCAGCGTCGTGGATTTGGTACAAAGGGTTTGACCCTAAGGGACAACCAAGCCACCTTGATGGATGAAGGGAGAACAGTACAGTCGAACGTCAGCAACAAGGATGGAGTTGGGGTAAGAACACCCTCAACCTTCTTCTGAAACCTCTCCACTTTAACGACCCTGTGGACCTGGAGTTCTTCAAGCAGCTTCTCTTCACTGTAACGCAATAAGTCTTTGGAGAAAACAACACCTTGACTTTGATTAAAAAAGGCATGAGGAACACAAGTGAACAGTGCATCCGGGTCCTTACACTGGGCAGCCAGCCGGGAACCCTCTTCAGGGGATGTAACCTCCACTAGGAGGCCACCATTCCCCTGAGGTGAAATCTTCGGCTCTCTCCCACAGATTGACACAATGCGCCGATGAACAGTAAAAATATCTAAATTCCCAATAGGCTGACCATCCAAAGTACGAATGGTGTAGTACCTTGGGAAATCAACCCTCTCATAGACACCTGGCAGGACCTCACAGGCATGTCCACAAGATGTTATTGTCTGTTGCCGGCTCTTCTTCTTTGTAGTGGCCACTGACCGCAAACCACTGGAACCAGGCAGGTATGGTTCCAAGGTGGCAATGTGGGCCTCACCAGCCAGAGGCGCACGAGGCACACAGGAGGGAGACTGTGAAGGATGGTCAGGGACGGAACCAGGGTCGTCAGCCGCAAGAATGGTGTGGGAAGCCATATATAATAAAAACCACCTTCATTCCCCCACCCCTCCACCCACCATGGAGCCCAACAAGGGGAGGCCATATGCCAGGGAAAACACCGCTGGCGACCCCAGAGGTAGTGGGAAAGTATACGCAGGTAACCACCAAGGGACCCTGACAAGGGTGACTCCAGGACGATAGGAGCCACCTAGTCCCCCAGTGCCCGCTTGACCCTAAAGCCACTAGGTGACTAGCCTGGACGGCTAGCCAGTGACCAGCCGATTGACCTGGTCGGGCCCAACCAGGCCACCCGTCTAGCCAGAATAAGGGACCAAAGAGGTGTATTGCTAGCTGCAGGGCGCACCATGCAGCATCGCTCAACCTCCAGGACTCCCGTCTCCCAGCATTACGGGACGCCACGCACGGCAAACACGTGGGGAAGCAACAGTCCCGCCCTAGATGGCAAATGGGCAGGGACTGACATCACCAGTAGGCCTCCTCTACAAGTGATGTAGGGAGTGCTTGGTCCACGAGGCCGACAAATGCCGAACCCTACAAAGGTAGGCATGCCTCCCAAGTAGGTGGCACTGCCAACCACGCTTCAAGCCTCACCACCACGTCAAGGTGACCCCCTACAGTGGGGATGAGGTTCGTAAACCCAGAAGTGTCAGTATGACTGTTGTGAAAGCAAATACTCCAGTAACAATACTAGCTGCAATTCCCAATACAAATGTGAAGTAATGATAGAAGTGTATCATATACTCTTTTTGATAAGGGTGCACAGAAAGCCTTGATTTCTGTTGATATTGTGGAGAAATTAAAGTTACCCATTATAGGCAAAGTAAACCTAGCCATTACAGGGTTTTTAACTACTAAGGAAGTACAAGCCTTTGATTTAGTTTGACCTTTAATACAACTTGGCAGATATAAATGCCATATAACAGCAGCGGTACTGGATACGATGGAAACAAGTATATTTATCAAAGGACTGAAGGAAATCTTTGACTATCTACAGAGCTTAGGGATAAGGTTGGCCGAACAGAAAGTGTAATCAGATACTGTGGGTCCCAGAAAATTAATTACTGGGTCAGATTACTGTGGAAGATTCCTACATAGGACTTTCAAGAAGAATAATGTACAGTTGTGTAAGAGTCTAAGACAGTTGTCCTTTCTGAAGCAAGCAGAGGAGAGGCCAACCGGCAAACTCAGTCTTTGTAACCCCCATACAATCAATGATGGTAGCTAGAATAGGTAGATAGAATGATGATATTTTATATATGCTGTATATAGATAGATAGATAGATAGATAAATAGATAGATAGATTGATAGAGTTAGATAGATAGATAGACAGATAGACAGACAGATAGATAGATAGATATAGATATAGATATAGATATTATCATCTAACCATGTGTTGCCCCATGAAGAACATAGGAGCCCGGGGCCAGAAAGTTGGTTCTGACATATTTTAAGATGACAGTGACCAGCATCACTCATCCTTGAGTGGCTTTAGGTGAGCAAGAAAACTCAACCACCTCTTGGACATAGAAACCTGCGCAGGCTCAATCCAATTGGAGCGCCTTAATTATCCCCTAAACCACCAGGCGAAATAATATATGTGTATCTATCTATCTATATAGATAGATAGATAAAGATATAGATAGAAGATAGAGAGATAGACAGATGGATAGACAGATAGTTAGATGGGTAGATAGTTAGACTGATTGATTGATAGGTTGATTGATTGATTGATTGATTGATTGACTGACTGATAGATATAGATATAAATATAGACAGATATATGTAGATAGATAGATAATTAGATATACAGTACAAGAGCATGATACGGAATTTATACACAATACACAAACACAGGCAACCAAAATAATCATTAGAAAGGCAACATTTACAAGCAAATGCATGAAAGTTTCACAAATTTATTCCTGGTTTACTTTCTCGTATACGGCACACAGATCAGTTTTCTGTGGTATATGTTTAATTGGGCGAAACAGACACACACAGTGTTCCTTTGATATGGTTATGTGGATGTGTGGTGGTTGCCCTCCCATCTTTGGTGGTTTTGCGCTTGCCTTTTATAACATATTCTGGCTTATGAAATTATCCTAAAGACTTCGTAAATCTAAGACGTCACTCGAAGATACTAACTCAGGTACTTAACATAATAATACGTTTCAGGCCTGTCTGCCGAAAAATAATAAGGCGAGGCCGTGACAACGATGTTAATAATAAGAACGAAAATACCAACATCGAAAAGGAAACAAGAGAGAGAAAAAACATATATGAGTTTGGGAATTTTAATCACAACCAGAAGCTGTCTCACGATGGGAATCTCACCACCCGCGTCGCCGGAAAGTTTTTCCTCAACACATAATTTTGCACCTCCGTTTCTGATCTGACGCAAATTCAGGATGTAAAACACACACAAAGCCAGCCAGCCAACCTCACAACTGAAAACATTACCACTCCTCTCGCTACGCAACGTGGGAGGTACGCGAGCGGAATGGTAATGGTTTCAAGGTCAAGGTAACTAAAGGTCAACTAGTCGACGTTTGACAGCCATTTTGGTGAACTTGACTGTGAACCCTTGTGCCCCCTTTTAACTCGTCCAAGATTTTGACCATATCTTGATACCCTGAAAATTTCATGTTGATAGCTCAAGCCGCTCATGAGATGTGTTGTTTTCCCTCACACAAACAAATCCAGCCAGCCAACCTCACAGCTGAAAACATTACCACCCAAAACGCTTCGCAAAGCGTGGTAGTAAATATGTCTGAATGCAATGAAAAAGTAAAATGTTTTTAAACTTACTTAGCGATCTGAAATAAGAGCACTTCATCCGACTCCAAGGTCTTATTAAAGCGGACCAGTCAATTTTTATGCCAGGCAGCTACCTTCACATAAATAATTCTCTTTGTTAGTGCAGCCAAGGCCATAAGTACTGATCAATATATAACACATGAAAGTGGATATGAATGATAAATTTTCCTTAATTCGTTATTTCCGTAGATTTCGAGTACTCATTATACATATTTCGTAGCGTTTGTTAATTTCCTTATCTAAAAAGTAAATCTGAGGTGTGTGTGTGTGTGTGTGTGTGTGTGTGTGTGTGTGTGTGTGTGTGTGGAGAGAGAGAGAGAGAGAGAGAGAGAGAGAGGAGGGGAAGGAGGGAAGGGGATAGTAATTAGTTTGCTAGTGATACAGGGGACGGTAGCGACAAAATTGAGGGGAATTATGATGGGGTGGCACTGGACGGAACTTATACTGAGAGAGAGAGAGAGAGAGAGAGAGAGAGAGAGAGAGAGAGAGAGAGAGAGGAAATGGGAAGGGAAAGATAAAGGGGTAGAACGGGAGAGACGGAGAAAATGGGAGGGCCAGCTGCAAGAGGCTTAAAAGTTTATTAAGGAAATACAAGGACAGAAACAGAAGGAGATACAGAGAGGAAGACAAAAGGAGAGGGAGAAAAGGAGAATTAGGAGATGGTGCGGAATAGGCCAGTGAATTGCTGAAGGTGATGAAATGAAGGGAGGATAACACAGGGGAGGAAGGAGAGTACGAGAGAAATAGTGTTTAGAGGGAAAGGGAACCTGAGGGAGAGTGTATGAGAAAATTTGACTGAGAGGGACAAGGAGAGAAAGCTAGGGAGAGGAAGGAGTGTGTGGGGAAGAATGGGAGGGCAGCAGAAAAATGGAAGACGAGAAAGAGAAAGGGAGAATGATCGTAGCGAGGAGGGCAGCTATAAGTGGGGAGAGAGAGAGAGAGCGCAAAGTGGGAGTAGTCAAGGAAGGATGAGAGGGAGAGAAAGAGGGAGAAGGAGACTAGAAGATAGGGAAAAGGAAGAGGAGGAAGGGAAGGGTCGAGTACAGGACTGAAAGAGAATAAGGCTGTGCTGGATACGGAAGCAGAACAGAAGAACAACGTACGTACACAAGATGAGAGGATAACACCAGTTGGCTCATGCTAAGCGGCTTCTACAATAGTGATCACACTACTAGAATAAGACAAAATAGCAAGGTAGAAGGTTCTCCCCCTCCCACCAAATCCTCCAGCTGAAACAGGCAGGAAAAAGTAAAAAAGAACACCACGCACTGCAGAAAAACTGACGTGAGAATTTTATAGGAATGTGTGAAAAGAAGAAAGGGACTGTCGTAGTGAAACCTGAAGAGAAAAATGAATGAATTAGTAATCAAGACATTCTTATGTCAATCCTTACTTGTCATATGCTTATCTAGTCAAAGCCTGAAACTCTCAATGGAAGGGGCAGCACCCAAAGCACCTAGGAACTATTTCCATTCTTCCACAGGTCTATTGCTAAATCATTTTCCAAACTAAATATATAAAACAGAATATATTTAGTTTGGAACCTTTACTTAGAGTTCTGGCTGACTTTACAGTACCTTGCTAATATCCCCTTATTTATTCCCTTCATCAGCTCAAATATCAGAGTTAAGTTTCCCCCGGAGCTTTCTTCAGAGAGAGTCGCGACAACTGTTTTCCAGCCCGCCCCGGTCACGTTACCCAAAGGCGTCATGTTGCCTCACAGTGGTGCGGGCAAATTTAATGTCCAGCACGCATTTTGTTTTTAAGTGTGATAAATTGGGGTTGTTCATTAAATATGTTTCGCCGCGTTGCCTGTTGATGCTCTACCCGACCTGGAGGAGGGAAGATGATGCACAGATTTCCCAGAAATCCTCAGAGAAGAAAGGAATGAGAAATAAAAGTTCGGTTGGAAAATTGGGGAGCAAATGGTGTGATTTGTGTTCAGTAAGTTAAAATATAAATTTTTATGAAAGGCAGTACTTGCAATACTAACATTTGATGCCAAATGCACTTCGTTAATCTACAAATTAATTACTCATTAGGATGCCCCCGGCAATTTTGTACTTTATGGTAACATGCTTCAACAAAAAGCGTCAGGCCGCAACTGCAGACTCCATCATTGTGGAACGGGATTTGGCTGGTGGGCTTCATGGATCAATAACAGCTGCTTTATAATTCAACTATAATTAACATTATTTGCGTTTTCGAAATTGCCAAGTGCATTCCTGCCATTCATATGCTTTCCCAGTGTTGTTATTAAAAAAACTGCAGAAGTGTGATATTCCACAAATGAGTTGTCATTTGTAAGCTCTTTAATGAAGATTTTTTTTTTTTTTAATCGATGAATGAATAACATTGAAGCTAGGCCCCAGTACGAGCTTGACTCATTTCTGTAAAGATACAAGTAGGAAAGAAGAATTAGGTAAGAACACACACACACACACACACACACACACACACACACACACACACACACACACACACACACACACACACACCGCTCGCTGGTGCAGTGGTAACGCTCTCGCTTGCCAACGGGTTGACGGGAGTTCGCGCCTCGCTCAGGTTGCGAAGAAGTTTCACTGACGAAGTGGGTGGTTACTGTCCCCCTTGAGCAAGGGGACGGGTGTGTGCGTGTGTGAAGGTCACAGCCTTGCCCTTAGATCGGACTATATGAGCTCTCAGCTCCCTTCCGGGAGGGTAAAAGCTGACGATCACGACCATCAAGTGATCCTGACCGACCCGGTGAATTACACACACACACACACACACACACACACACACACACACACACACACACACTCACCTGCACATTTACAGGCACATAATATACACACATATGGGCTCTAGACACAAACATACAAACAAATTTACATGGAGTGGGAGTACAAATCAGCTGGTAAGGTAGTAGAAGCTGCTTGACGTTTGTAGATTTTGGAGCTGAATAATAACAAGCACTCTTGTGAACGGCTGACGCTTGAAACGCATGTGTTCAGTGGGAACTAATTCATACACCGGCTAGCGTAAGCTTTGTACTTCTGGAACTACATCTTCACACACATCATTCTTAAACAGCATATACAATAGACGCAAAACAGTGGCGACCGAAACAAATATTTCGTAAGTGTGCCCGTGCTCTTGTGATGCACCATTTAATTTTATAAAAGAACACTTTACCTGTAGACGTTATTTACAGTTTTTGGCACTTTCAGTATATAGGACGCAATGTACTTTCAACTATGAAGTAGCATACACACTGGTTTACCACTGCCGATCATACTCTATCAAGTTATACTCGTAGGCTTCCGCACCTCTACTCCAAGCGAGAAAGATTTTTTTTTTTTTCGGTTACATTTGGTTCTTTCTTGCAAAATGCCTGGAACCACTGGAAGGTTGTTTTTATAACATTTTAAGAAAAGTAAAACATGCCATGACTGTCCCAATAACTGACGAGGGTAAAACAGGTTTGGTGGTCAGTTCTTGCAGGCAGAAATAATTTTGTCTCCTGTCGCCTCCTGTTCTTCAGGGGAAAGTTTGCTGCCACTGGACGCAATTTTTCTTAATAATTTCAAAATGGTATGACATACCACGAGTGGCACATCATCTGAGAGGGAAAAAAAAGTTTCAGTACCGTTACAGCATGAAAATTTTTCAAGGCATAAGAGGTAAGAACTTTACCTACTAGATTCTGGCTGCAGTAGAATGTTCCTGCTCATTTCTCTTGGTCCGGGATAGGCCTACTCAAAATAAAATACAAAAGACTTCATTATACTGAAAGGATTCTCTGTCTGTCTGTCTGTCTCTCTCTCTCTCTCTCTCTCTCTCTCTCTCTCTCTCTCTCTCTCTCTCTCTCTCTCTCTCTCTCTCTTATTCATGTTAGCAACAGACATCTCTCTCTCTCATTCTTGTCAGCAACAGACAACTGACTATGTATTCACATCCTTTTTCCTGATCCTGCTGCTAATTTTTTCAGTCCCATGATGCCATCTTTATTTTTATTTTTTTGTCACTAAACAAACTGATACAGATGGAGGAGATTCCCCCCCCCCTTACTGGCACTGACAGATACATCTTTCATCAACCCGACCACTGCCAAACATATTCCCTAAGATCGTCTGGAGACAGCAAGATTAAATTGAAGTTATACGTCATCGGAGTGACTGGATTAAATTGTGTACTAATATAAAGAGCAAAAGGATGATGATGATGATGATGATGATGATGATGATGATGATGATGACAATGATGATATAGCCAATGCTGCAAATGATGATGGCGATGATGGTGTTGAATTATTTTTTTTTTCCTTGTGCCGTGAGATTTACATGTGGGAGACATTTGCGTCGGACCTTCGTTGGATTAGGAGGCTCCCTGGAGCTTCTTCAGTAATACATATTAACCCCTTCGATCTGAGGACGTCTATTGGTGTATTATTCTTTCTGTCTCCGGACGATTTTATTCACGATATAAGAGACCATTAATAACAAAAGTATTAATCAAGCTGTACCTTACCCTTGTAATTCGAATGTTTTTTTTTAGATAACAATAATGCAAAAAGATGATAATATTAACCTAATAATAAATTTTTCCTCTGCACTCGGTACGATGGCATCTTTCCTAACTGGTTCTTGCCATCATCGAAAGGTTTCATTCAGCCTGGGAGATACATTTGCTTGTAAAGTGATTAGAAATTAATGGCATGAAAGTCTTTAATTATTTTAATCTTCCTTTCTTCCATTTATTATTATTTTTTTCGGGTTTGAGAGGGATTTTTCGAAGTGGAGAGATTAGAGACATCGTCCTTTATCCCGTGCAATACAGTAAGTCATTCCTGAGGTAAACAAAATAGGAAAGTGTAGGAATAGGACTATATATAGGCTTATGACCATCCTAATGAGGTAATTAACGAAGATGCTTGATTTAAAAAAAACAGAAAGTTTTCGTCTTTCTTTCTCAGTACCATGACATTTACTTTGACCGGTCACAGTGTTAATGCTCAGACAGTCACTTGCTGAGAGCATTGTAATATTCTTAAGTGCTGCCGTATGAGTCTCAGCGGCTGTATTACCGTGGGTTTTAGAGGCTTACTGGTACAGCTCCGTTCAGAAGTTCGTACTACACCCAAAGTGGAAGGCACAAGCCTCGGTCCGCTCTTTCTGGACGACTTGTTAATACCCCGAACCGCTCGCCACCACAGACAGAGCAGCAAATACCGGAACACTTTCAGTCACACGACGAATGCGAAATTTGAGATGAAACGGATATTTATACAGATATTGGCAAGTATTATTACATATTAATGAAGGAAATACGTGGACATTATGCGGTTGTGATGAAAATATGTATACAAGTAATAAGTTACAATACACAAATAGAGGGAAATGAAGAAGTCTGATATGAATCAATAAGTGATTTGTGAGCTGACTATTCTCCCAATGAAACACACACACACACACACACACACACACACACACACACACACACACACACACACACACACACACACACACACACACACACAAAACACACACACACACACAAAACACACACATGCACACACAAACTCACACACGCACACACATACACGCACAAACAAACACACACACACACAAACACACGCACACACAAACACACACACAAACACAAACTCATAAGAACAACAACAATAGCACCCACCGCCCACCACCAACGCCGCCACCCACCAACACCCGCAATCCACCATCACCGCCGCCGTCACTACCACCGTCCACCACCACCGACGCATTAACAAATCGCATAATTGTGGAGGAAAAGACATTGCAATAGTTTACTTCATCCGTCCTGTTTGTATGGGAAGACCAAGGAACACATTATATTTATTACGTGTGA
>NC_137006.1:22116188-22291188 GCF_032717465.1 Coenobita brevimanus | reverse complement strand
CCCACACCCATACCCACACCCCCACACCTCACCCATACCCCCACACCCACAGGCCTACACCCCCACACCCCTATACTCCCACACTCCCCCCCACTCCCACATCCCCCCCCCCACACACACACTGTGTGGACAATGCATCACTGAACCGAAGTCTGATATTTTGTGAAAGATCAAGACAAGGTTCAGCAAACATTGGCTGGGAAAGTATCACGGAACATTATATATTGCATGTAAATCACGACTTTACTAGGCATAATGAATATTCGGATGTGAGGCGTGTGAACGTGAGACAAGCAACAGAAGAGGCGAAGTGAACATCGGCCACCGTGCGTGGCCCCGCCCGCTGGCTCTGGCAGCCACTAATAATTGTGGATGTAGTGTAGGGGATTTTTGGCCATGAAAATAATGCATAATAATTACTATTTTTACACCTGTTGCATATGCTTTACATTAGTCACCCACACTACGTCAAAAAATAAAATGGGAACGTTGACTATAATACTCAGGATGTAATTTGCCGCTCTCCCAAAAACTGATGCTCGAGAAGGTTGCAACCCCGCTCCCACCCCTTTACTACGCCAGTCCACTGTATAAAGCTGTTTTCACTGACATATTCCACAGGGGCCGAAAACTAGTTTTAGTTTCTGTTAGCGCTGGAATATAACGGGGAGCTATTGTTCACAATTATTCATTATTAGCATAACATTACAGTAATACAAAAGACTTATGACACGTTGGTCCTGAAGGTTAGCACTCTCCTCCCATCTCTTTATCCACTTCATCAGTTTTTGTAGTGAGGTCAAGTTGATGTGCTGTTGCCCTGATGGAAAAGCCATCATCACGTAGCGCGAAAAATTTGACCTCTGAGCATTAATTTCTCGTCTCGCCGATTTATGTCAACTTGGTGGGTCACGTGATGGTGCTGATTTCACCTTTGAGCAGAGGATAGCCAAAACACCTCGGTGGAACCCCCCCTCCCACACCCCACAGAGAGAGAGAGAGAGAGAGAGAGAGAGAGAGAGAGAGAGAGAGAGAGAGAGAGAGAGACAGACAGACAGACAGACAGACAGACAGACAGACAGAGAGAGAGAGAGAGAGAGAGAGAGAGAGAGAGACCGACGGTTACGTAGAGGAAACATCATGTTTGCTACTTCATCTTAAAACATATGATTTCCATTATTCCTTAGACTCCACCAATCGTCTTCATCTACCTTTGAGTATGAACATGAATTTTAGCTGTTCAGATACTTCGTAAATGTTTGAATATCTTGGCTGCATACACATTATTTTTGGCTGCTTAGATTTTCCTTGAAACGGTAGAACTGTTCATAAATACTGAGCTAAGATGGTTAGCTGAAAAACTGCCCGTGTCTGGGGATTAAGACATGCGATAACTCACGCGCATAATCATATTGATTCATAGCCGAGCTGCTAATATTCTGTTGTGTGATTTTCTGCTGTTATTTTATCTTTTTTTAAAGGCGGGCGAAAATAAACAGACTTTCATCATTTAATCAGCAGTAAGATTGACTGATATCTGTGAGTATGAAAATAAAAATCTCATTTCATTTAACAGTCGGTGAGCGAATGACACTGTTTTGATACTAGCCAAAGTCTGGTTGCTCGTGGGAGGTCCGAAGCTGTAACCTGTCGTCCGGGAAGGAGGGGCAGAGACTAGCGCCTACCACGCTGGGTGTAGTACGAACTTCTGAACGGAGCTGTAAATCTCCCACAGAAACATAATTAATTTTTCTATTCATTCTTTCAGTAAGATTTTTGTTTAATGCCACAAAACACTTTAATTCCATTTCGGGAAATAAAACAATATGGGCTCGATAGTCTTTATTAACTAGCTTCACAACCATGGATTCCCCTGAAGATGAATATAATCGTGTGCGGTAGCCTGACTAACGTAATACAGAGGTAATTTTCGTGACATGATAAACAGTTTCTCCTTATCAACAACATATATTGTAATGTTTATTATCTCCTTTCTCTCTTTTTTTTCATCATATTACTAAGATGCATTTAGCAATTCATACTAGAAGAGTTTTTGTTAGCACCGTTCTCTACTATAAGGACTTTGTGAGTTACAGGACCGTATACAAGTTGTCATGATTCCTCTATGTAATTATGTTATGACCTTGTCATGAAAAACTAGAAAAAGTCTTTTTTTGTATTGTACCTTTCTCTCCCCTATTCTGTAAACCCATGTGCTTTTGCATGTCACTATAATCGTATAAAATAACGTTCATTACACTCTTCTCTTGTCTGTTTTTATGGTAAGATGTGTGTAGTACTTCACAAGAAACATTTGTAAAATCCGCAAAAATAACATTTTTGCGTTGCTCTCTGCCACAGTATGTACAGCTACAGTCAGTAGTTCTTTTATCATGCTTCGAAAATATTGGCCGCATTCAGCTTGGCATGAGGGACTTCGCATCGCCTTTTCCGTAACGTTTTAATTTGTACTGTTACTCTTTGACATTATATTTAAAGCATACAGCCCTGTACATGAAGATATTAAAGTCTGATGTGCAGAATAAATCTCTAAGGGTGAGGTGGCATGAATTTTCCAAACCCACTTAAAATACGACCCTGAGTTATAACCTTCTGCTGTCTTGCAAACTAAACAGGAATAATCAAGTTAATTAGAAGAGTTGCAGACTCGATTCTTTAGCTCGAGAACACAGAAGTGTAAAGGATTTACTGATCAAGTTTGCAGACACCAAATTCTGAGAATTTCAAGCCATAGCACATTACTGAAGTAAGTTTTGGTTTCCTTTCTTTTACTAAATTGCCACCTTCTCTATGAACCCAACTTTTTACACCCGGGATCGCGAAGCAAGAATGGGTATTATAACAATCAGCGCGTGCAGACTTTGTGTTTATATTCCTTTGTTTGTTTGCTTGTGTGTGTGTGTGTGTGTGTGTGTGTGTGTGTGTGATTTAGTTAACTAACTCAGGCATTTATATCCCATTTCAACTAAACTTGGTGGAAGGGTGCAGGGATAGCGAAAAAGTAAAACTGTTGTTTTTTAGAATAATAGATAAAAAATCAGTGTTACAGGACAAGGTAGAACATTGATCTAGCAACAGCAGTTTAAACACTTTTGATCTGGTTATTATTATATTTTCTTGGTCTCTATAAACGACTTTCTTTTGCATTTAGGGGTTTACTAAGTCCTCCTGATCTAATAAGTCTCTTCTATGCTACGTAATACAGATGTGTATTCTAATTCACCAAAGAATGATGACATGTTTTTCTCGCAACTGTTATATTACGTAAAATCTTCGAAATCTTGTCATGTCACTCAGTCATATCAAACAATGGGGTGTCCAGTGTTCCTCGCTGTATGATGCGTGCTTTATTCGTATTACATAACTCCCTCTGTTCACTCCCTTGCATTACTTACCTTTATTACTCATATCACTTACACATATGACATGCGTGAACGTATTTATAATAGATTGCCATGCTCACACTCGTCACGGTAACTTTGTGTGTGTGTGTGTGTGTGTGTGTGTGTGTGAGAGAGAGAGAGAGAGAGAGAGAGAGAGAGAGAGAGAGAGAGAGAGAGAGATTCCTGTTGCCACAAGACGTTAATATTTTTTTTTACGAGAGATTTTTCGAACAGGCCTTAAATAACCTCTTCGAAACGAAAGTTTTTTTTTTAAATCAAATCATCTGGAAGTAGCAAGAATTATCCACTGATATACGATGTCTGATTACACGAGTTAGCTTTCAGTATGGTGACGTCTTTTTGTGCTTTATTCTTGTTGCTGTGATATGTGTTTATCCAGATTAGAAGAACCGTCTTGTTGATAGACGGTTAAATTAGTTTTATGATTATAATCCTTCCAACTAGAAACGTCTATCCAAGCTTAGTAAAATCGTCTGGATAGCAAACATACAATAAATGACGTGATTGCGCTGGACACTTTAAAAGTAAAAGTTATTACCATTAAAACAGTTCTTGGGTCAGAGATAAAGAAAGTAACAAATCAACGAAAGTAGGGTATCCAGTGAAATGAGTCACACACCCCGTCAATATTTGTCAAAATTAATCATCATTATCTCACAGTTTGCATTAGCATTATCAAAAAGGAAAAAAAAGAAAAATGAAAAAGCTTAACTTGGGAAACAAAGATCAGACAATATCAAGTCATCATCATCATCATCATCATGATTATCATCATCTATTCCTCAGTTTTTAAAACAGGGAACATGATACCTAGATACAGAAACAAGAAAACACTAAAGTAGCCTAATAGAAGATCCCTCCAAAATACCTTACCCTACCGGAGTGCCAGCCAAGTAACGTCGGCGACCATGGAGCGCCATTTATCCCTTTCCTCCGCCACCCTGACCAAGTCCGCCACTCTCCATCCTCCGCAAATGTAATCCAAGAGACTGTCCATAACTTCATCCTCTGCCTTCTCCTTGCTCTTGTTCCCTCCACTCTTCCCAGCAAAGAGTTGCTGTCAAGCCCATAACTCTAAGTATGTGGCCAATAAACTTCAACAGCCTCCTTCTTATGCATTTTATAATCTCTCTTGCCATTCTTACCGTTCTCAGTACTTCCTCATTTGTCACTCGAGCTATCCAAGGAATTCCTAACATTCTTCATAAGAAACATTTCCACAGCTTCTATCCTCTTCTTCATGTTCCTCTTTATAGTCCATGTTTCGCACTCATACATTAAAGCTGACCATACCCTATATATAAAATATTTTAACTTCCTTACTCTTATCACCATGCGTTGTCTTATATTGTTACAATCTTCTTTACGTTTCCAGAGGTTGCTTTTCTTTCCTTTTCACAGTCTGCATCCTTTGATATTAGACTCCCTAAATTCCTAACTCTCTACTTACTTTATTTGTCTCCCTCATACATTCACTGGTACTCTTATCCTCTCTCTTCTCCTCGTTATTCCCATGACCTGTCTTCTTAGCATTTATCTTCAAACTTCTTCTCTCGCATGACTCTTGCGTCTCGTGTACCAGTGTCTGCAACTTTACCTTCGAATCCGCCAACAAAACCGTATCATCTGCGTCATAAATATTAGTCACATATCTTCCTCCAGTGCTTAGTCCTGCCACTACCATCCAGATCATCCATACACTTCTGCCCGTACAAGAAAAATAAATTTTGAGACAGGACACATCCCTGCCTCACTCATCTCCGAATATCAACCCAGTCTCTTCTCATCTCCTATTGTCACCGCTGTCCTTTGATTCCAATACAGATTTGTTATCAGCCATATATCTTTACCATCCACCCCTGCCTCCTGTAACATATTTGTCACTTCTTCATACCTGACTGTGTCAAATGCTTTTTCATAATCAACAGAGCTCACACACACACACACACACACACACACATATATATATATATATATATATATATATATATATATATATATATATATATATATATATATAGTAGAAGTAGAGTATAGCACCAGTCGAGCAGGGCAGTAGTCCCAAGGTGGATGGAAAGCTGATGACAGGGAGTGCTGAAGCTCCCGTTTCATCAGCCCTAGGGACTAGATCCTGACCATCCCCCTTTGCTGAACTTTTTCAGTGTCCCAGTAACACAGAGAGTAGGCCAGCATGCTCTCCAATACAAGTTTCTCTAACTGTCAACACCAAACGACATGAACAGTACACACTACACTTTCTTTTCAAAATTAAAAATTAAAATGGCGACATCTGAAAATCAAGCCTCGGAGTCCCCAAGGGGGGAGGGGACCATAAATTCCCCCACCATCAGCCCTTCTCCCGGTGACGACTCAGAGAGATGCCTGGAACCACTGTCTGACTCACTTCTTCTTCATTTCTGCAACATTTGCGGCCTTTCCTCTAACTTTCTCTCTGTCGAACACCACCTCTCCTCCACTAAACCTCACCTTCTCCTCTTGACAGAGACTCAGCTGTCTGAGGCAACTGACAGCAAACCCTTTTCTATTTCCTCCTACTTTCTCTTTACTCATTTCAAAGCCAAAGGTGGATGTTGTGTACGCAACGGTTTATCTTGCTCTCGTGTTCCTGAACTTGATTCTTCTGATTTCTATACTCTCTGGCTTCGGCTTTCCTGTCATTCTCTGACTAAATATATCTGTGCTGTTTACTTATCCCCTAATTCTACTGACCATCAAAAATTCATCGACTATTTTACTTCTACGATGGAACACATTCTATCCATTTCTCCTTTCTCTGAAATCTCCATTCTACGAGATTTCAATGTTCACCACCACCTTTGGCTCTCCTCTCCTTTCACTGATCCACCTGGTGAACAAGCCTACATCTTTTCTATCATTAATGACCTAGAGCAGCTTGAACAGCACCCTACCCATATCCTGACCACCTTGGAGAGAGCTCCAACATATTTGATCTCTTCCTTATAACTAATCCTTCTGTTTACACTGTTAATCTTTCCTCTCCGTTGGGCTCCTCCGATCACAACCTTAGTACCTTAACCTCTCCTATCACTCCGGCATGGCTTGCAGTCCCTCCAAAGAAACGTCGTTTGTGGCACTTCGGAACTTCAGACTGGGAGGCCCTCAGACGGTACTTTTTTTATTTTCCCTGGAATGATTATTGCCTCCATGGCCGGGAGCCGTCTGAGTGTGCCTTGTGCTTTACAGAGGTTATTCTCTCGGGCATGGACGCATACATTCCTTTCTCATATCCTTTGACTAATGCAAGAAAGCATTGGTTTAATCACGCTTGTTCTAATGCTGTCCGCAACAAGGAGAGAACCTATAAAAGGTATCGGAGCCAACCCGCCCCTGGATCACATCTTTTATACGTTTCTGCCTGGAATCGTGCTAAGGCTGTTCTTTCCACCACTAAAAATAATTTCATCTGTACTAAGTGCTCTCAACTCTCCAACCTGAATTCTTCCCACTCCTTCTGGCATCTTGCCAAAAACCTTTCTAACAACTTTACCTCATCATCCTTCCCTCCTCTTTTCTATTCTGATGGCTTTGTAGCTATTTCTTCTACTGATAAAGTTGATCTTTTCAGTCAGACTTTCTCCTCCAATTCCACCTTAGATGATTCCGGTGTTGTTCCTCCATCACTTCCCCCCTCAGACTTCCTCATGGCTGACATTAAAATTTCTTCAGCTCATGTATTTTCTGCCATCACTGGACTCAATATTGATGAAGCATATGGGACTGATGGAGCCCCTCCTGTTGTCCTCAAGAACTATGCTTCAGTGCTAACACCCTGCCTAGGTAAACTCTTTCGCCTTTGCCTGTCAACTTGTACCTTTCCTTTTTGCTGGAAGTTTGCTCCCATCCAGCCAGTCCCAAAGAAGGGTGACCATTCCCAATCCTCTAACTCTCGTCCAGATGCATTAACATCCTGTGTTTCAAAAGTTTTCGAGTCAATTCTTAATTGAAAAATTTAAAAGGATCTTTCCTATCACAACTTTCTTTCTGATCGTCAGTATGGGTTATGTCAGGGACGCTCCACTGGCGATCTTCTCACCTACCTTTCAGACTCCTTGTCATCCTCCTTTCGGGACTTTGGCGAAAGCTTTGCCATTGCACTTGACATCTCAAACTCTTTCGATCGAGTCTGGCATAATTCTTTTATTTCCAAACTGCCCTCTTACGGTTTCTATCCTTCTGTCTATGCCTTCATTTATAACTTCCTTTCTGGTCGTTCTATAGCCGCTGTTGTAGACAGCCTTCGTTCTTCTCCTAGATCTATCAATTGTGGTGTTCCTCAGGGCTTTGTCCTATCACCAACTCTCTTCTTTTTATTCATCAATGACGCTCTAAGCTGTACATCTAACCCTATCCACTCGTATGCTGATGATTCCACCCTTCACCTTTCTATTCGGTTTCCGGAGCATCCATCTCAGCAGTTACTTCGACAAAAAGGGATGAGGCTATGGCACACCTAATGTCTGACTTGGCTCGTATCTCTGACTGGGGTAAAAATAATCTTGTTGTTTTTAATGCTTTTACACCTATCAACCCGACACAATCTTCCAAGGAAGTACACTCTAACGTTTAATAATATCCAGCTCAATCCTGTATCATCCTTGAACATGCTTGGGGTTTCACTCACTCGGGACTTATCTTGGAAAAATCATATTGCATCTCTTGTAAAATATGCTTCCAAGAGATTAGGTGTGCTAATCTAACTCAGTTCCTTCTTTACCCCTGCACAGTTGTTGACTTTATACATGGGTTTTATTCCCCCTTGTTTAAAGTACAACTCTTATATGTGGGAAGGCTTCCCACATATAGCTCTTCTTAATAGGGTGGAGTCAAAGGCTTTTCGTCTCATCAACTTTCGTCCCCTTACTGGCTCGCTTCAACCTCTGTCTCTTCGCCACACTGTTGCATCTTTGTCTCTTTTCTATCGCTACTTCAATGGTCACTGCTCCTCTGAACTGCCTACTTGGATCCCTCTATCTCTACAACGGGTGCGTAACACCGGTTCAGCAACAAATTCTCATCCCTTTTCTGTCCAACTCTCTAATGCAAGGGTTAACCGTTACTCCCAGTACTTCATTTATGCAACAGGTCAGCGCTGGAACTGTCTCCCTCTGTCTATATTTCCTGCTTCCTATGATCTCCAGTCTTTTAAACGCACTGTGTCCAGGCATCTCGAATTGAACGGATCTTGAATTTGGCTCTCTTTTGTATTGTTTTTTTTTTTTCCTGGAAGGAACGGTTTGCTGGCTCCTGGCCTTTGGTTCGTTCTTTCTTGCATATATATATATATATATATATATATATATATATATATATATATTCTCAAAGAAAAGATTGCATCATTGATCTCTTTATCCTTTTTGAACTCACATCGCACTTGCGCCACATTACTGTCTACCTATTCTCTTATTTTGTTTTCGATCACTCTGAGAACTATTTTTCCCATCTCTCTCATAATGCTTATCGCACAGTGTTGTTCACACTCCCCTGTCCCTTCTTTCTTTGGAATTGTTATAAATTCTCTCTCCCTTATCACTTCAGGAATATATCCACTGTCATACTGTAATAGTTTTATTCGCCAGTTCTGTTATTTTCTGCATTACAAAGCCACCACCTGCCTCCACCATTTTAAGTGATACTTCATCTCCTCCCACAGCTTTCTCCCGTTCATCCCTTTGATTGCTTCCTCTATTTCCTGTTTCACAAATGACAGTCCCTCCTGCTCCCCCACCATTTCCCGTCTGTCACCTCTGTGTTGGCATACAGCTCCGTTATATGTTCTTCCCATCTTTTCAAAACATACGATGTTTCCATCTTTGTTTGTTCTTGATTGCTGAACTTCTCGTTGGCCTCCTCCTTCCGGTTATATCCTCCATCTTTTCGTACATCTGGCGAGAAATAACCTTCTCAAGCTGCTCCACCTCCACATATCTTCGGTTCAGCCATTCTTCTTTTTTTCTCTCTGCACTTCCTCTTTACTTCCCTATCGAACTCTCTATACTTCTCCTGATCTCTCTTCTAGCGTCTTCTCTTTTCCATCAACTTCAGATTTTCTTCTATCACCATTCTCTGCTTCGGTCCCCTCTGCTTCTCCGGCACCACCACCTTTTACCGCTCCCAGCAATGCTCGTTGCATACTTCTTCAGTCCTTCCTCCCATCAACTCGCTCAGCTTCATCCCTCAAAACTTCACATCTATTCCTTACTTCGATTTCAAAAGCGGACCTGACTTCCTCCCTCTGTAGCCAATTCGTCTCTTCTTGATTTTTGCTGCTTTTTCTCTCCTGTTTTTTACCTTGCTATCAAAACTGCAGTCACCGAAACATGGTCACATCCCTGCCCACAGTCCGCACCAGGGTATGTTACCACTAGCTCAATTGAAACAAAATTCGTCTGGCATCATAGTAACTACCGAAATACCCGCGTGTGGTAGACGGGTTCTGTCATCGTCTTTATTTTTGCAAAAGATTATTTAGAATCATGGTTACACTGTAAGAAAACAAAGTCAGACCTGCTAAATCTGCATTGAAATCGGGTTTAGCGATAGCTACTTCATTTAAATTCAATGCATGATTTTTTTTCCAGTATTGATTTTAATTCAGATCGTTTGGTGAATGTAAATTAGTTGAATTTCGTCATACGTGTTTAATCAGTGATGTATTTTGGGGGGCAAGTGGCCAACGATAATAAAAAAACAAATGAATGAATGAGAAAATAAAAAGAAATGAGAATACAAAAGGAGTAAGTGAGAGCAATATCAAAGGTAGAGGTGTGATAATGTAAGGACTCTAAAATATCATAACACTACATAATAGCTAGTAACTTACATATGTCATCTACAGGTTAGATGAAAGTCATGCCCAGGGCCAGAGGAAATGGCATTTGCACATCCTCTCAGTCAGGAATGCCACAGACAGCAAGGTGTGACGCCTGACTGGAAAGTCCCCAGGCTCGGGAAAGTTCCACACAACCGTGCCTTACATGCAACACAACCAGTCATATACAGGGGAAATGAGAGAGACATGGCAGAAGGGGTTTTAGGAATGAGAGAGAGAGAGAGAGAGAGACAGAGAGAGAGAGGCACGGTAGGAAAGGCAGGAGGAGAGCGCGGCTCTCACCTCAGTACGCTCTGTGAGACTCACTCACTTTTACTCAGTATTACTCTTGAGATATTCCCTTTGAAGAAAATAAACTCCAGTCAAACTCCAGACTCATCTTTATCTTTCTCCTGCCATCGACGACAAGTACAATGAACATTTTCTTCTTTCATAAAATCCCTACAAATCAACACACTGTTACAATAGCTCGAGAATGACTACGATATATTATATCTAAAATTACGATATTGTACCATGCCAAGACTATAGTAAGAGTCACTTATATATATGTAATGTACTTATTATCTATGTCTATATGTATGTCTATCTATCTATCTATCTATCTATCAATATATACATATATATATATATATATATATATATATATATATATATATATATATATATATATATATATATATATATAAGCTTCTGTGGCACAGTGGTAAAGTGTGCGTTTTCATTCACTGAAGAACGAGGGTTATTGCCCGGCCAGGGTAATACACTTTGGGAGCATTCTTCCGGCCATGTACTGCTTTGGCGGACATCAGGGGTGCTATAGTTCAACCAGTGTCGCGTACTATAAAGTACGCTTACACCCAGTCGGCTTGCATGGGCTGGTTACTCTTGGTTCACAGACTACACACACATGCAAAGCCACTCCTACACTACAATTACACTTACAAGCACTTCTTACCCTACATACAATCTCTACTAGACAGCCTAACCCACTTGGTAGAGATATATTGACTGTATCGTCTCCACTTCGATCGGGATAGGCCAGTCCTGCAGTGGACACTCGTACAGCTGATGATGATATATATATATATATATATATATATATATATATATATATATATATATATATATATATATATATATATATATATATATCGTATATCATCATCATCATCAGCCGTTGAGGCAACGTTTAGTGTTACCTGTAATCGAGGAGCACGGGTGTACTGGCGCAAAGGTAGTGACCCGCTTGACTCCCCTTACATGGAAAGCACAGTTAAACACCCTGATTCACTCATGGTATGGGCTTGTTTCTCTGGTAAAGGTTTGGTACTGCAGAATGAATCAGGACGTTTATCTGTACCTTCTTTGTGATCATTTACCTGAGTCCTTCGAGCTCACAGGTGCACGAGTGTTTCAGCAGGACGGTACACCTGCTCATAAAGCCAAATCGGTCACCAGTTGGCTTCGTGACTCCGAGGTATCATTCATGAAAGACTGGCCAGGCAATAGCCCAGACCTCAACCCGATAGAAAACCTCTGGTACCTCGTAAAGAAGAATCTCCAAGGGAAGGACGTGAGCTCTCTGCCTAAGCTGGAAGCAGCCATTCGTGACTCCTGGGACAAAATACCGCTCCAGCATCTCAGGAACCGCGCCCTTTCACTTCCAAGACGTCTCAGGTCCGTGAAGTAGCGTAAAGGATACCCTACCACGCATTAAAGGTAAATAAAATGCTTTATTTATATGTTTTTTCAATGTTGAAAGGTTTGTTTTGTAGGAGGGACGCAGGGCCCTCGATACTTCTGTCGAGCACTGTATATAAATATATATATATATATATATATATATATATATATATATATATATATATATATATATATATATATATATATATATATCATCATCATCAGCCATTTGAAGTCCACTGCTGAACAAAAGCCTTCCCCAACCTTCTCCATGAATTCCTTGACTGAGCCAATCTTTCCCACGTTTTCCCTACAAATTTGTCTATCTCATACCTTCACCTCCTGTCTGGTCTTCTTCTGCTACGCTTATAATCTCTTGATGTCCAATCAGTCAACCTTTTGCTCCATCGATTATCCCTTATTCTTGCTACATGGCCTGCCCACCTCCATTTCTGTTCTTTTATAACTTCTATAATATCTTTGACTTTAGTCTGCTCTCTCACCCAAGTTGATCTTTTCCTGTCTCTTAAAGATATTCCCAACATTGACCTTTCCAGTGCTCTCTGAGAACAAATTAATTTAAATTCCATCGATTTTGTCAATTTCCAAGTCTCACAACCATACGTCATAGCTGGAATTATACATTCATTATATACTTTCGTTTCATACAAACTGGCAAGGTACTTTTCATAATGTCCCTATGTTTACTGAAAGCTTTCCATCCAATTGTAATGCGTCTTTTTATTTCGCTATCATTATCTTTCGTTAATTTTAGTATTTGTCCCAGGTAATTGTATTCCTCGACTTCTTCAAGAATATCTCCACTTGTTCTTATGACGCTCTTTGGTGTTTGAGGATTAAACATTAGTTTTACTCCGGTTCATCTTTAGCCCTACTTTGAAACTTTCTCTGTTCAGGCCATTCAACATTTCTTGCAATGTCTCTGTTGTTTCTGAGATTAGGACAATGTCATCTGCAAATCTTAAATGGTTTAGTTTTTCTCCATCTATGTTCACTCCTTTGTTTTCTCAGTCTAGCCTTCTGAAAATACTTTCTAGGCATGCTGTAAATATCATTGGCGAAGTTGTATCTCCCTGACGCACGCCCTTCTCAATCTTTATTTTCTCAAAGTCCTTATGTAATTTAACTGTAGCAGTTCCCTCTTTATATATGTTTTCGAGCAGTTTTTCGATGTTCTCATCCACTCCTTGTTCTCGCAATGAATTTATAATTGCTATGTGCTCCACTGAGTCGAAAGCCTTTTCGTAATCAACAAAACCTAAGCACAGTGGTTTACTATATTCTGAAGTTTTCTCAATTAGATGATTCATTGTGTGTAGATGATCAGAAGTCGAGTACCCACTTCGGAATCCTGCCTGTTCACGAGGTTGGTTTTCCTCCAGATTTGTAGTTATTCTGTTTGTAAGGACTTTGATGAAGAGTTTGTAAATGACTTATAGCAAGCTAATGGGTCGATAGTTACTAAGGTCTTTTGAGTCACCTTTTTTGTAAAGTAAAATAATTATTGCATTACACCATGTTTTGGGAATTTTCTTCTTTTTTATACATTGAGTAAATAAGTGAGCAAGCCTATTCTGTATTTCTGCTCCTGCATCCAACAGTAAATCTGCTACTATTCCATCTTCTCTAGGAGCCTTCCCTCTTTTCATATTTTTGAGAGAATTATTTACTTCGTCTGGTGTTGCCTCAGGTATTTCATATGTGTCAACTGAAATGTTAGCTATTGGTACTGCTGTCTTTGATGCATACAGTTCTTTGTAAAATTCTTCAACTCTCTTCAACATCATATTTCTGCATTTAATGACTTCACCTTTTTTGTCTTTTAGTGATGTAATTTGTTGCTTTCCGAGTGCCATTTTACTTCGGACCTGTTTCAGACTTTTTCCTTTTTTGATGGTTTCTTTGATTTGATCCATGTTTGTCTTTTTTTTTTTTCTTCTCTTTGTCTTTTGTTGATAAGCTTATTTAATTCCGCTCGTTCTATTTCATCTTTCTTTGTTTTCACTTTCATTTCATTTCTTTTTCTCATAAGCTCGAGTGTCTTTTCTGAATACTTCTTGGCTTTAATTGTATTAGGTTTTCCTACTACCTCCGCTGATTCTCTTAGCACTTTTGTTAGTCTGTCATTCAGCTCATCAATGTCACATTCAGCATTACTGAGAGCTTGAAACCTGTTCCTTATTTCTAATTGAAAAGCTACTTTGTTTTCGTTTACCTTTATTGGGCATATCCTTTTATCTTTAATCATCTTTCTTTCATTTCTGAAACTGAATCTGGGTGTGCAACCCACCATTCTGTGGTCAATACCGATATTTACTTTGTTGATAACTGTGACATTTGTGATCGTGTTATTCTTATCTGCTATAATGAAGTCGATTTCGTTCTTTGTTTCTCCATTTGGGCTTCTCCAGGTCCACTTTCTCCCTGTTCTTTTGTGAAAGAATGTGTTCATTATTCTCATGTTTAACATTTCTGCAAATTTTACCAGCATTTCACCTCTTTCATTCCTTTCTCCCACTCCAAATTTTCCCATACATGTTTCTCCATTTTTTGATATTTCAACTTTTGCATTGAAGTCTCCCATGAGTATAGTATAGGTGGTCTGTTCCTCTTCCATAATCTGGGAGATGTCATCATAGAATGTTTCAATTTCATCATCTGAGCTCTGAGAAGTTGGTGCATATACTTGTATTACTTTCAGGGTATATTTTTTGCACAGTCTGATTACAAACACTGCTGCTCTGTCAGATACACTGCTGAATTTAACAATGTTGTCTGCAAGATTTCTGTTAATTAGAAATCCTACACCACTAACTCTTTCATTTTCCCTTCCTCTGTAGTAAAATAGGTGGCCACTGTCATCGAGCTGAATTACTTTTTCTTCTTTTCTGAGGGTCTCACTCAAAGCTACAATATCCCAACTAATGTTTTCCAGTTCAGCCATTAAGTTATCAAGCTTGTAATCTTCAGTGAGGCTTCTTACGTTGTATGCATAGATCTTCATGGATTTCAGTTTGTTTGATATCCCAGTCTCTAACTTGCCAACACAGTGCCTATTCACTTTCGGTGGCACACTGCCCGTAAGCACAGGAGGCAGTGCGGTTGGACCTTTAGTAGACGATGATCCAACAGGAACGCCTGTCAAATACTTTGCAATAGAATTCATGTTTGGTTGGGAGGATTGTGGCAAATAATCTCACCTCCCTGCCACATAGTTTCTGGTGAGATGTAATTTTTTGCCACCTTATTTATTATATTCGGTGGAGCCCTGTATATCTATAGGGGGTCCCATGGTCTGCGCCGTCTAAGACAGTACCTTGTATATCTGCGATGCGTTCGCCTATCCACCACTCGGGGACGTGCCAGGTAGCAGTGGAACCCTGCCCCTGGATATATATATATATATATATATATATATATATATATATATATATATATATATATATATTGAGAGAGAGAGAGAGAGAGAGAGAGAGAGAGAGAGAGAGAGAGAGAGAGAGAGAGAAGTGACTCTTACTATAGTCTTGGTATGGTAGTGTCATTATATTACCATTGCATAAATATGCGTATGTCTGTTGTACATACACATTTGTACCATTATATTACTGCAATATGTTATACAATATTCTATATTCATTATTTTACTACCATGTATTTCATGCATTATACATACAATATATTACTACAACATATATTTCTACAGTATTATTATGTCTCTACAATACTGTTATGAATATTATGTCTCTACACTATTGTTATGAATACCATGTATTCTATCTATCTATATACCTAGGCTGCTTCCCCCAAGGAACGGGAGGTAGCCGAGACAGGACGACACACTCCCCATTTACTCATCCATTCAAACACATTCATTCGCATCTTAGCCCCAAGGGAAGAACGGACAGATCCTCACCGCACCACACCGCACAAGGGTCAACTGCGCAATGCAATCAGTGACATCCGCAGCAGGGCCCGACAGCAGAGCTGGTTTACCCCTGCCACATCATAACAGACCCATCCCCTTACCCACAACTGACCTGACTAGCTGATCAGACCAAATGCGGGAGAATATCCCCTCAGGGCTGCGTCATTACTTATTCATTCACAATTTCTCTCCATTTATTTCTGTCACACACAGCCACTCTTCCTTGCTCAACAGACATCCCTCTCGCATCCAGTGCTCTCTTCACACTGTCCATCCATCCTATTCGTGGTCTTCCTCTCAGCTTTACACCTCTCACATCAGACCTAGTTATCTTTTTCACCAATCGCTCATTATCCATTCTCTCCATATGCCCAAACCATTGCAACACCCTCTGCTCAACTCTACCAGCCATCTCCCGAACAACTCCAGTTCTCCTTCGCACTTCATCATTTCGCACTCGATCCATACGCGTCACCCCACACATACTCCTCAGACACCTCATCTCCATTACATTCAAACTTTTCCTCTCTACTACACCCATAGTCCATGGTTCAGCCCCATATAACGCAGTCGGTACCACAACACCCTCATACAACCTTCTCTTTACATCCATTCTAAGCGAACAACATCTAAACACTTTTTTCATTCCTCCCAGCACCTTTCCTACTTCATTTATTCTAAACTTCACTTCTGCATCTATTCTTCCATCCACAGGTACATGTGACCCTAGATATTTAAAACACTCTACCTCCTCAAGCAACTCGCCATTCAAAGCTATATTCACCCCCCTACCATCTACCAACCTCGTACACTTCATCACTTTACTCTTATTCTCATTTACTTTCAATTTCCTCCTTTCACACACCCTTCCAAAGTCCTCTACCAACTGTTTCAATCTCTTCTCTGAATCAGCCACCAGTACAGTATCATCTGCAAACAGCAGCTGCTTCAGATTCCACTCTCCACCATCAACATTCACCAGACTCAGACCTCCACCTAAAATTCTTACATTCACCTCCCTTACAACACCATCCATGTAAATATTAAACAACCAAGGCGACATCACACATCCCTGTCGCAGCCCCACTCTCACAGGAAACCAGTCACTCACAGCATTTCCCACTCTTACACACGCTCTACTAATTACATAAAAACTTTTTACCCCTTTTAGTAACCTACCATCAAGTCCATCCAATCTTAAAACAGTCCACAAAGCCTCCCTATCAGTTCTATCATACGTTTTTTCTAAATCCATGAATGCCGAAAACACATCCTTGCCTTTCGCTAAATACTTTTCACACACTTGTCTCACAGGAAACACCTGATCCACGCATCCCCTCCCTCTCCTAAAGCCACACTGCTCTTCACCAATCACTCCCTCTGTACCCTCTCTAACTCTCATAATTAACACTCTACCATAAATCTTACCTACAACACTCAACAGACTTATACCCCTAAAGCTAGTACATTCATACTTATCACCCTTGCCTTTATACAACGGGACCACACAAGCACTTGCCCAGTCAATTGGCACCATACCTTTCACAAAGCACACATTCAACAATCTTACTAACCAGTCAACAATGGTCACTCCACCACCTTTCAGGCATTCCACAGCACACCCATCCATACCTGCAGCTTTCCCTGTTTTCATCTCCTTTACCGCCTTCTCCACTTCCTCCTTCGTGATCAAAGAATCATTCAACTCTCCCAACACACTTATTCCTTGCACCCTTCCATCTGCCACAATCTCAGCCACCCTTTCCTCCTCTACAATTAACAATCTTTCAAAATACTCTGCCCATCTCTTCCTTACTGCATCCATCTCATTTAACATCCTTCCATCCTCTGCTTTTACTCCTTCTTCCTTCCCAGACTCTCCCTTTCGCACCCTTTTCACCTCCTTCCAAAACATTTTCTTATACTGTTGAAAATTCTCTGTCAGCTGCCTACCCCACCTCTCATCTGCTGCCACTTTAGCATCACGCACAGCCCTTCTCGCCCTATTCCCCTTTTCCTTATACCTTTCGTATGACATCTCATCCTTCCTCTGCAGTCACACTTCATATGCACGTCTCTTCTCAGCCACAGCCATACTTACTTCCTCGCACCACCTTTCACTTCCTTTTCTTACACCACCACCCACACGTCTCACACCACACACCTCTTCTGCATGCCCCACCACAGCACTCTTAAACAACTGCCATTCCTCCTCCACACTGCCATTTTCCTGATCTTTCAGTGCGTTCCACTCATCTTTCAATTTCTCCTGATACTCTATCTTTTTCTCTCTTTTATCCAACTCACTCACTTTCAAAACCTCCCTGCCACACCTAACCCTCCTAGCTCTCACCCATCTCTTACCTACTCCTAACTTTCCCTCCACCAGGTAGTGGTCAGACATACCTCCACCCTCCCCTCTCAGAACTCTCACATCCAACAATCTTCCTATTACATTCCTAGACACAACCACATAGTCCATCAAAGCTCTATCAACAACCCTTCCACCCTCCTGTCTCACCCATGTATACTTATAAATATCTTTCTTCTCAAACAGCGTATTCCAATCACCATCTCTTGCTCAACACACATCGCTATCATTCGCTCCCCATTTTCATTTTTTCCAGGCACACCATGCATACCAACTACACCTTCAACTGTTACATTTCCCACTCTAGCATTCAGATCTCCCATCATTACCACATTCACATTCGCTCCAAAACTCTGCAGACACTCATCAACATCATTCCAGAAAGACTCCCTCTCTTCTTCATCCCTTTCATTACCAGGCCCATATGCACTCACAAACACCCACAACTCACGTTCAAATTTCGCTTTCACCCACATCAGTCTCGATGACACCTCCTTCCATTCAGTCACACACTGCTGTACTTCCGGACGCACTAACAAGGCCACACCTTCTCTTGCCCTTCCTCTATCAACACCTGACAATCTTCCATTCACACTTCCAAACCTCACCCTTCCCTTTCATCTTCGTTTCACTCAAAGCTAACACATCCAACTTTCTTCTCACAAACATTCTTCCAATCTGCTCCCTTTTAGCCTCAATTGTACAACATCCACGCACATTCATAGACACAATCTTCAGGGTACGGGGATAACTCCATCCCCCATCCCTTTCTCTGGCCTGTCTCTTTTTAGGAACTAAAAAACAGAGGAGGGGGTCCCTAGTCCCCTCACCCCGCCCCTTTTAGTCGCCTTTTACGACACGCAGGGAATACGGTGGTAGTATTCTTCCTAACACAACCATGTATTAATATGTTATAATGTAATTAATTACTACATTCTGACGTATGTACGCCATTTTGGGCATGACCGAGCGATGTCAGGACTCTAAAATATCTTAACACTACAAAATAGATAGTAACGTTTACTGTATATGTAATCTAGAGGTTAGCTGAAAGTCATGGATAGGGCCAGAGGAAGCGGCACTCGCACATTCTCTCAGTCAGGAATGCCACAAACAGCAAGGTGTGATGCCTGAATGGACAGTTCCCAGGCTCGGGAAAGTTCCACACAACCGTGCCTTACACGTAACACAACCAGTCATATACAGGGGGAATGAGTGACAGGGCAGAAGGGGTTTTAGGGGAGAGGAAGGCACGGTGGGAAAGGCAGGAGGAGAGCACGTGGCTCTCACCTCAGTACGCTCTGTGAGACTCACTCACTGTTACTTAATATTACTCTTGAGATATTTCCTTTGAAGAAAATACACTATAATCAAACCCCAAACTTATCTTTATCTTTCTCTTGCCATCGACGAAAAGTACAATGAACATTTTCTACTTTCGTAAAATCCCTGCAAATCAACAAACTGTTACAATAGCTCGACGACGACTACGATATATTATATATACAATTACGATTATATCAAGACCACCAGTGAGCTGGGTAGGAAGAGCTGAGGGATGCATAAACTATAAAACTATATCTATATCTAAGTATATTTGTAGGTAGATAGATTGATAGAAAAATATCAAATATAGGTCAATTTTACAATACTTATTATAATTATTTCGCAAGTAAGGGTAGAAAACTGTGCAGAAAACAGCAGATACCTCCCACAAACTTACATCTGCAGGTGACAACTGGGGTCGCGGCCGAGAGGAAAGTTACAACAGGGAACGAGGGAGACACACGTGCACCCTGTACACAGTCTGTAGTCTGTTGGAAGAATCCCTTCTATAGAGGCAACTGGGACTTTATGGTAGCACGAGAAGTTCAGTCCTGCATAGTGAATACAAAGTGTTGCCACTTAGCCAAATTTTCCTTGTCCGCTCATTGGTACAGCAGTTTCGAAACATAGCAAGTATATGCTGGAGCAAGAGGGAGCAAGGCGACAAGCTGAAACACTTGGCTCCCTCACTGGAGTGTAAGGCAGACACACTCTGATTTACTACTTGTACTAGGCAGCGATACTCCCCCTAAAATCCTACCGTGACCCCCTTGGTGGCCATGGCTCCCACTCTGAGAACAGATGGCATAGTGACAAGGAAGCAAGATCCATATACAAAATGGAAGAAAAGCATTCAGAAGCCGAATGCTAATCGCCTGCCAGAATATGCTGTTGGGCAAGTCCAAGATTTAGGCCATGTCTTGATATCCACAAGGTTTCATGATGATAGCTCAAGCTGTTCATGAAGTATAATGGTGCTAAAGGCAGGCAATAAAAACTAATTGACCTTTGGCAGCTATTTTGGTGACCTTGACCTTGACTCCGAGTGCCCATTCTCGAACTAGTCCACGATTTTGGCCATATCTTGATACCCTGAAGGTTTCATGTTGATAGCTCAAGCCGTTCACAAGATATAATGGGAACACACACACACACACACACACACACACACACAGAAGCAAGCAAAAAACATTACCTATCTGCCTTCCAGAGGTGGGTGATAACAACAACCACTGTCATTATTATAATTATCATTTTCTCCTGTTAGCATTGATGGGGTAAACCGGATCCAGAAACTGGAACTAGAAATCACAATCGTAAGAAACTATCGTCAGGGTTCTTAGGGAAATGATTCATGCATGAAGTCACTTAGGAATGAAGCCTTTGTCATATCTTCATTATCTTCATCATCATTCATTATCTCCATCATCAACCTAACCCTTCCCACCATGTTCGTAAATGAAGTAAGCAGGATTGAGATGCAAATGTAGTAGACTGTAGCACCAGTCGAGTAGGGCAGTACTCCCAAGGTGGATGGAAAGCTGATGGCAGGGAGAGCTGGAACTTCTGTTTCATCAGCCCTTGGGACTAGGTCCCGAATATCCCCCTTTCCTGAACTTTTTCAGTGTCTCAGTAACACAGAGAGTAGGCAAGCATGCTCTCCAATACAAGTTTCTCTCAACACCATAGTACTTGCACAGTACACACTACACTTCCTTTCTCAAAATTTAAAAAAAAAAATCATGATAGCTCAACACGTGGCCTCGGAGTCCCCAGGGGGGGGAGGGGGACCATTAACCCTTTAACCGCGGGGATGTCGAGAGTGTGCTGTGCGCGTTCAGCGGGGATAATCGTGCTCTGACTGACTTTTTAAAAATATTTGCCAAAAATCAGTTATTAGACTAGAATATTATAATTATATAAGCTTATGGCACATACCTTCAGCTTTCACCTGGGATGTTTGTTGAGCCTTCGTTGACTACCGTAGGACTTGCGGAAACTTCTGAAGTTGGGTAAGGAAGTCTCCACTTTACACTTCCCAATACCCCGTAATATGGTTACCATTATAACTACAAACACTATTCTATGAATTCAAGTAGTTTGGAATCCATATTCCCCCCCAAAAAAAAACACTGTGAAAGCAATGTTAATTACGAGCGCATACGAGCTTTCCACCCATGCTCGTTCCCCGATATTCTGAAGCGGAGCTGCATTTATTATTCATAAACACACTCACACTTTATATTCCTACTATTTTATTACACTTATTTATATATACAATATTTATCCATAAGTTTCTTTTAGTACTAGTAGTTTATTTTTACTCCAGGCATTCACTTTCTCATTCAGTAAACTAGTGTAGAGAGCGAAGTTTTCACTTTCACTTTCATTACTCCAAGTATCTATACACTCTAGAGCAAAGCTTTCACTTTCACTTTCATTACTCCAAGTATTTATACTCGTATTCTTATATTACTAACTATTTACATTCCTGTTTATATTTTCTATTTTATTTAAATTATTTACTTTTCTATTTTATTTACACTATGTTATGCACTGTCACTTGCAGTAACTTATAAAACTATTATCCACTGTTCAGTTATATTTACATTCATTGCTTTCACTTGCTATTTACACATTATTTACACATTTACATTTCCACTTGCACTGTTTTAGAGTCACCAGAAAGATAGTAGTCACTGTCCATCATTATCACTGATAAATTAGCCAGTTCACATTCCACTTCAGTCACTTAGCCTTTTACCCTTTCCCACACGAGGTTTAGTAGGGGTAGAGGTCACAGGACCTTTTGTAGGGGGGTTAGGACAGGCGCGAATCGGACGTGGTTTCACCTTGAAAGACGACAGTCAACTGAATGATGTGGCCTAGGGGCAGGGAAGGGTTGACAATGTCAGTGTGGTGACAGCTGCTAATTTATATGCTATGAAATGATTGGCAGGAAATATAGACTATACATAATAAATTAGGTAGTTCCAGGTGAATGTAAATATCACTTCGGCTTCTCCCTTCCTTTCTTATATGTATTTTTGTTATGAAAATAGGTCATATGGCATATTTTAAGGGTAATTAAACAGGGAAAATTAGCGAATACACGTGGGGTGTTGCCAGGTGATAATTATCCCATTCCAGATATATGGAATTATCAATTATCTTTTCTATTTCTTTTATATATTATTATGTATAAGAATAGGGCATAGGGCACATGTCAATGGATAAAATGAGTGGAAAGATCCGTCCAGGATTTGTGTAGCTGCAGCTGGTCAGGTGGGAGGAGAGGGTAATGGAAGGGAGGTAAGGAGGGGAGTCAAGGACAGGGGGAAAAATGGCTACATTGTCAACAGTGGATGGGAGTGAAGATGACATTAGCAGATGTCAGTATAGCTGGACACTGGTAGTACTGATAGATGATACAAGCCACCACTTGAAAGCCCAGGCGAATTCAAAATAACACAGAATCACAAAAGTGACGCCCCGCGATATGATCTCTTGCTCCCGAGCGTCACGAAAGTGATGCCCCGTGGTTATGGGGTTAATGCCCCCACCTTCCGCTCCTCTCCTGGCGACGACTTGAGCTGCCTGGAACCACTGTCTGACTTGCTTCTTCTTCATTTCTGCAACATTCCTCTAACTTTCGCTCTGTTGAGCACCACCTCTCCTTCTCTAAACCTCACATTCTTTTTCTAACTGAGACTCAGCTGTCTGAGGTAACTGACACCAGACCCTTTTCTGTATCCTCCAATATTCTCTATACTCATTTCAAAGCCAAATGTGGCTGTTGTGTATATATATGCAACGACTTATCTTGCTCTCGTGTTCCTAAATTTGATTCTTCTGAATTCTCTACACTCTGGCTTCGGATTTCCTGCCATTCTCTGACTAAATATATCTGTGCTGTTTACTTATCTCATAATTCTACTGACTATCAAAAATTCTTTGACTATCTTACTTCTACGATGGAACACATTCTATCCATTTCTCCTTTCTCTGAAATCTCCTTTCTAGGAGATTTCAATGTTCATGATCACCTTTGGCTCTCCTCTCCTTTCACTGATCCACCTGGTGAACAATCCTACACCTTTCCTATCCTTAATGACCTAGAGCAGCTTGTACAACGTCCTACCCGTATCCTGATCGCCTTGGAGAGAGCTCCAACATACTTGACCTCTTCCTTACAACCAATCCTTCTGCTTACACTGTTAATCTTTCCTCTCCATTGGGCTCCTCTGATCACAACCTTATCACCTTAACCTGTTCTATCGCTCTGGTATGGCCTGCGGACCCTCCAAAGAAAAGGCATCTGTGGCACTTTGGAGCTGCAGATTGGGAGGCCCTCAGACAGTACTTCTTTGATTTTCCCTGGAATGATTATTGCTTCCATGGCCGGGAGCCATCTGAGTGTGCCTTCCGCATTACAGAGGTTATTCTCTCGAGCATGGAAGCATACATTCCTTTCTCATATCCATTGACTAATGCAAGAAAGCCTTGGTTTAATCACGCTTGTTCTAATGCTCTCCACAACAAGGAGAGAGTCAATAAAAGGTACCAGAGCCAGCCCACCCCTGAATCGCATCTTTTATATGTTTCTGCCTGGAATCATGCTAAGTCTGTTCTTTGCACTGCTAAAAATAATTTCATACGCACTAAATGCTCTCAACTCTCCAACTTGAATTCATCCCTCTCCTTCTGGCACCTTGCCAAAAACCTTTCTAACAACTTTACCTCATCATCCTTCCCTCCCCTTTTCTACTCTGATGGCTCCGTAGCTATTTCTTCTACTGATAAAGCAGATCGCTTCGCTCAGACTTTCTCCTCCATTTCCACCTTAGAAGATTCCGGTGTTGTTCCTCCATCACTTCCCCCTTCTGACTTCCTCATGCTTGACATTTAAATTTCTTCAGCTGATGTATTTTCTGCCATCACAGGCCTCAATACTAATAACGCATATGGGCCTGATGGAGTCCCTCCTGTTGTTCTCAAGATCTGTGCTTCTGTGCTTACACCCTGCCTAGGCAAACTTTTTTGCCTTTGTCTATCAACTTGTACCTTTCCTTCTTGCTGGAAGTTCGCGTTCATTCAGCCAGTCCCAAAGAAGGGTGACCATTCCCAACCCTCTAACTATTGTCCAATTACTTTAACATCCTGTTTCTCAAAAGTTTTCAAATCAATTCTTAATAGAAAAACTTTAAAGCATCTTTCCTATCACAACCTTCTTTCTGATCGTCAGTATGCGTTCCATCAGGGATGCTCTACTGGCGATCTTCTCACCTACCTTTCAGATTCCTGGTCATCCTCCTTTCGGGACTTTGGCAAACGCTTTGCCATTGCACTTGACATCTCAAAGGCTTTCGATCAAGTCTGGAATAAATCTTTAATTTCCAAACTGTCCTCTTATGGTTTCTATCCTTCTGTCTGTGCCTTCATCTATAGCTTCCTTTCTGGTCGTTCTATAGCCGCTGTTGTAGACAGCCTTCGTTCTTCTCCTAGGTCTATCAACAGTGGTGTTCCTCAGGGCTCTGTCCTATCACCAACTCTCTTCCTCTTATTCATCAATGACCTTCTAAGCTGTTCATCTAACCCTATCCACTCATACTGTGATGACTCCACCCTTTATCTTTCCATTCGGTTCCCACAACGTCCATCTCAGCAGTTACTTCAACAAACAAGGGATGAGGCTATGGTACACCCAATGTCTGACTTGGCTCGTATTTCTGACGGGTGAAAATAATCTGGTTGTTTTTAATGCATCAAAGACTCAGTTTTTACACCTATCAACCCGATAAAATCTTCCATAGGTATGCCCACTAATATTTAATAATATTCAGCTTAATCCTGAATCATCCTTGAACATGCTTAGGGTTTCATTTACTCGAGACTTATCTTGGAAAGATCATATTACATCTCTTGTAAACTCTGCTTCCAAGAGATTAGGTGTTCTAAGCCGAATCCGTTCCTTCTTTTCCATGCACAATTGTTGACTCTATACAGGGGTTTTATCCACCCCTGTGTGGAGTACAACTCTCATGTGTGGGGAGGCTCTCCACATACAGCTCTTCTCAATAGAGTGGAGTCAAAGGCTTTTAACTCTCCTCCTCTTACTGACTCCCTTCAACCTCTGTCTCTTCATCGCACTGTTGCATCTTTATGTCTTTTCTATTGCTACTTCAATGGCCTCTGCTCCTCTGAACTGTCTGCATGCATTCCTCCACCTCTACGACGGGCGTGTAGCACCCGTCTGGCAGCAAACTCTCATCTCTTTTCTGTCCAACTCTCTAATGCAAGTGTTAACCTTTACTCCCAGTCCTTCATTTATGCAACAGGTCAGCTCTGAAACTGTCTCCCTCTGTGTTTCCTTCTTCCTCTGATCTCTAGTCTTTCAAAGGCAGTGTGTCCAGGCATCTCGAAATGATGGGATCTTGAATTTGGCTCTCTCTTGTATTTTGTTTTTCTCTTGGAAGGAACAATAATTCCGGGCTCGTGGCCTTTGGTTCTTTCTTCTTCGCATAAAAAAATGCAACACAAATGCAAGAGAATTTATAATCACAGTTCTATCTATCTATCTATTGCCAGACGCCTCAATCCCGTTTGGGGTGGCCACAAACAAATCGCCCTGTCCCCCGCCATTTACTGCCCTGCTCCCAACTCACACACCCCTCTCTCATATACCTCTCCACCCCATCCCTCCACCTCATCCTCCGCCTCCCCCTCCCTCTTCCCCCCTCCACCTCACTCACATACACTTTCTTCGTCAGTCTTTCACCCTCCATCCTCTCCACATGGCCAAACCACCTCAGTGTGTTCCTCATAACGCTTCCTATCACATCCACATCCACACCACAACGTTCCTTTATATCCTCATTCGTCAGCCTGTCTCTCCATGTGACTCCACAGGCTCCTCTTAAATAACTCATTTCCACTGCTCTCACTCTTGACTTGTGTCCTTCCAACAATGTCCAAGCTTCACTTCCATACGTTAGAGTTGGTATCACAATACTGTCATGTAGTAACTTTTTCACTTCCATGCTCACTTCCCTGTTTCTTATCACTGCTTTCAAGGAACCAGCAACCTTTCTTCCCTGCTGTACCCTTTCAAGCACTTCACCCTCCAAACCTCCATCCTTATTCATCACACTACCCAAATACTTAAACGTACTCACATTTTCCAATTCCTCACCATCCAACCTCGCTGTACATTCACTAACTTCACCTCTCTCAAAGACCATCGCTTTACTCTTCCCTACATTCACCTTTAGGTTCCGTTTCTTACACACTCTTCCAAACTCATCCACCAAGCCTTGCAGCTCCCCTTCGTCTTCACTCAACAACACAGTATCATCTGCAAACAACAGTACAGAGAGTTTCCAAACACTATCCTCTCTCACCAGGGCCACTCCAACATCCACTACCCTACCTTGTACCTCTTTTATTACCCCATCCATGTACAGATTGAACAACCATGGAGACATGACACATCCCTGTTTCAAACCAACTTTCAAAGAGAAAAATTCACTTAGTTCACCATCCACACGCACTGCAGCCTTCGCACCATCGTACATACTCTTCACAGCATTCAACAACTTCCCATCTACTCCATATATTCTTAACACTTTCCACAATCCTTGTCTATCCACCCTGTCATATGCTTTCTCCAAATCCATGAAAGCCGCATACAACTTCTTTCCCTTCTCTAGAAACTTTTCCGCTAAAGATCTAAGAATGAATATCTGATCTGCACAACCTCTTCCCTTCCTAAAGCCTCCCTATTCTTCTCCAACTAATTTCTCTGTTCTTTCTCTAACTCTGTCTCTAAGTATCCTACCATACACATTTCCTATTATACTAAGAAGACAAATGCCCCTATGATTACCACACACTTCTTTTTCCCCCTTTCCTTTGTACAAGGGAATAATTATACCTGACTTCCAATCCTCCGGGACTCTACCTTCCTCCCAGGCCAATCTGCAAATCTTCCACATCCATTCTACTACTATCTCTCCCCCATGCTTCAGCATTTCACCACACACTCCATCAATTCCTGGGGCTTTCCCCGATTTAACTTTCTTCATTGCTTCCACAACTTCTATCCTACTGATTTCTTCCTGTCTTCTCACCTCCCTCCTTCTCCCACCCATTCCCCAGCCACTTATACTCGCATTACTTCCATCTTCTTCGTTCAACAATTCCTTAAAGTGTTCTCTCCATCTGCTCACTTTTTCTCCCTTCTCCACTAGTAATCTACCATTTTTATCTTTCACTCCCCTGCTAACTTCACTTCCACTCTGTCTTACTCTTTTCACTTCTCTCCAGAACATTTTCTTACAGTCCCTCCACTTTACACTCAAATTCCTTCCAAATTCCTCATCCACTCTCTTCTTACTCTCTCTTACTAATCTTTTCACCTCTCTCTTCCTTTCCACATATAACTCTCTCTTCCGCCTCTCAACTTCTTCCACGCCCCTATTTCTCATCCATTCATTGTATGCTTTCTTCTTTTGTGCAACAGCCTGTTTCACCTCTTCAGTCCACCACGCTGTTCCTTGCACCCCCCTCCGTCTTCTCTTCCTTCCACACACCACATCACAGGCTGCACATATTTCTTCTGTAAATATCTTACACACACCTTCCACGTCTCCCATCTGCTCCAATTCATATTTGCCCAATCGTTTCTCCACTTCTCTCTTATACTCTGCCTTTTTCTCATCCTCTTGTAACCTTTCCACTCTGCTTGCAACTACTCCTTCCTCTCGTCTTTCCCTTCTTCTATTCCTCCATCTTACTTGCATCCTAATTCTGGCCACCACCAAGTAGTGGTCAGAAAGTCCACTCCCCCAACCTCTATACACTCTTGCATCCTTTACACATCTTCGCATCCTTTCATCCACACACACATAATCAATCATTGCCTTCCTTTCATTCAGTTCACCACCCACCCTTCTCATCACTTGCCATGTATACCTGTGGATCATTTTCTGCCTGAAGAGGGTATTGGCTATCACCAACCCCCTCCCAGCACAAATGTCCACTAACGCACTCCCATTCTCATCTATCTCAGCAGGCACACCCCACTCACCAACTATTCCATCCACCTTCACATTTACCAACTTTACCATTCATATCACCAATCAAAAACACTCTCTCATTCCTTCCAAACTTTTCCATGCACACTTCCACATTTGTCCAGAACTCTTCTCTCACTCTTCTAGCACGATTTTGCGTTGGCGCATACACACACACAATCGCCCACATTTGTATTCCAACTTTCAACTTTACCCACACAATCCTTGACCCAACTGATCCATACTGTCTTATGCTCTTCTTCTATCTTTTACTCACAACTATACACACTCCTTCCTTTGCCCTCTCATTCTCATCTACTCCTGCACATATACCCCATCCATACTCCCATTCTCTCACACTTTCTCCTCCTCATTTTGTTTCAGTTATTCCACATACATCCACTTTCGCACCCTCAAGCACCTGGACAATCTCTCTCTCTTTCACCTCATCATTCGCTCCTCTTACATTCCATGTACTCATTACCAAGTCCTTTGTCCGGTCCTGGGTCGTCATCGTTTGGTCAGTCCTTGTCCGAGGCTTCTTGTTTGTTTTTTTAGTTAGTTGTTTTCCGGGGAGGGGCACTAACCCTCCACCAACCCTTTTAGTCGCCTTTTACGACAAGCAGGGATACAATTCCCATTGTAGTAATTCACATATTCATTCAATCATCATTCAGACCACCATCATCATCATCACATCACCATGATCACCACCTTCATCACCATCATCATCAGCAGCAGCTGTATCGTCCTGAGTTTATCCACCTTCTCATAAACAGAGAGCAAAAGATTCGAAAAATCTATAACTGAAAATAGAAAAACATGAGAAAATGCCACTGGAGTAATAAGAAAATTGAGCCACACGTCCATTCTGGGATTAATCCAGTCCTCGGACATCATCATCTTCATCAGAACAAGTATTTTCGTATTATAACTGGGCCACCTAGAAAGTATCTCGGATCTGTGTGGTCTGTGTATCTGTGTAGTCTATTTTCTATTTAAAATTATATATATATATATAGATATATAGATATAGATATATATATATAGATATATATATATCCATTTCCCACCATAATCATAAATGTAATACATGGGATCAAGAAACTGAAAGGGGATAGAGGAAAACTTAACAGTAGGAGAAAATCACCTGATCTGTGTAAAGGACCATAGATTTACTGATCAGTCAAACCTGTAACAAGTGAACCAGGCGCAACAAACCTCGCCCGACAGCAGTTATTTTATTGCTATTAAATACTGACTTGTTTCTGCCATTTAGCGTCAGTGCACAATGAAAGTCAAAGGTAATGGCACAAAGGTTTACAAGTTACGCCCTCTGAACGTCCGTGATCTTGCATTTGACCTTTCAAGGTCACTCAAGGTCAAAGGTCATGCTGCCAAATGAAAGCCCATGTGGGATTTCCTGATGTTGATAATAGTAAATATCTCTCTACCTTCAACTAGTTTCGAGTTATAGCCCCCTGAATATCCATGACCTTAAGTTTGACCTTTCAAGGTCGTTCAAGGTCAAAGGTCTTGGTGCCAAATGAAAGCCCATATACGAGTTCCTGTTTGTTCATAATAGTAAATATTTCTATCTTCTACCATTTTCAAGTTATAGCCCTCTGAAAATCCGTGACTTTGATTTTGACTTCTCAGGTTAACTCAATTACCTCCAAAATTTAATCACTTTCTTTGGGGACCAGTGCCCACATATCCAGAAAGTTTCATGTAATTTAATTCAGCCGTTTTCCCGTAATGTTGCTAACAAACAAACAAACACAAAACAAACTCGACCAAAAACAATACCTCGTCGGACTCCGTCCAAGCGAGGTAAAAATCATCATCGTCATTATCATTACCATCATCACCCTTCATTCCACATCTATTTAGGGTGAGTGTGGTCTGTCCATTTACCACATCATTTTTTATATTCAGTATCATCACTTTTATGCTTTTCCTGTTTCCCATCATTGTTGTACTGGTTGGGTCGAGTCCAGGAAGAGGATGCAGGAAAACCCAAAAATATAGGAAGTTACCGTCTGTGGACCCAGTGAAGTAATTCATGTATCCACTAAACGTTGTGAGAAAAGTATAGGAATAATGGATTCTTAAACTGGGGCAATTTGAGGCTGAATGGGATTTTGTATTCTGGTGGGAGGAGGCATAAAAGTTAGGCATAAAAGTTGTGACTAGGGGGGAAGGCGGGGGAATGGAAAGAGAAGGCTTAGGATTTAATGCTCATCAATTCATCGGAAGATTACAGTGGATACCCACTGCTTTCTAAGTTCCAATAATCCCCATAATCCAACAAGCAGCAATCGACGTTTGTATAGAGGCACCCAATTGTATTGATGGGTGAACAGGAAGATGGATCAAACAAGGTTTGTCTAATAGCCTAACTGGCCCGATAAACGAAGAAAAATTCTTGCGAAATGGACTTCTACGATCTTACCACTCCTAGTGAGGGCTGATGAGGGTTGGGGAAAAGGATAGGAATAAAGGTGAATGAGTGAGGAGCAAGAGGATGGGTATAGAGGCTACCCGCCTATTTCCATCTCCTTTTCTCTCTCTCTCTCTCTCTCTCTCTCTCTCTCTCTCTCTCTCTCTCTCTCCATTACTTGAATCAATGCTGTCTTTATATCTCTCTGTCTAAGTCTACCTACATAACGATAAGAGTGCACGTACAGCACACACACACACACACACACTCACACACACACACACACACACACACACACACACACACACACACACACACACACACACACATCTATCGATTTATCTATTTCACTCAATAGACAGAAGAATAAATGGATAGATTGACTGAACTTTTGAATGACTGATAGACAGATAAACTCGTATACCGAAATATAAGAGTATATATATATATATATATATATATATATATATATATATATATATATATATATATATATATATATATATATATATATATATATATATATATATATATATAGTGGTAGGTGGGGGCACTCACCATCCACTCACTCGATGTAGTGCTGCTCTCGGGTGTCTGCCCTTTCCTTTTCTCCATCTTTCCTTCCATCCTCTTCTTTCTTTCCATTAGTCTTTCCTTGACATTCTGCCTACGAGTGACTTTACACTCCCTCTTTTGCCCCTTTTTCCTTCATTCATTCCTCTCCCTTCTGCCTGTGGGTGACTCTGCACTGAGTGACAAGCCAAATGGTTTCCTGTTCACCAGGAAACCATTTACTATGCTGGGTGGTAGCCATATAACCAAATTTTGGCACAAAGTGGTTTAGTGGATAATTATTGCGCTCCGGTCGGATTGAGCCGGTGAAGGTTTATATCCAAGGGGTGATTGGGGTTTATTGCTCATGAAATGCCACTCAGCGATGAATGAGGCTGGTCACTTTCATCCTAAATGTCAGGACCAACTGCCTAGCCCCGGGCTCCTGCGCTCCTCACGGGGCAACGTAGGATTGGATGATGGATGGAGATATATACATAGAGAGAGAATATATATATATATATATATATATATATATCGGTATATATAGTTTATATATATATATATATATATATATATATATATATATATATATATATATATAAACACACACACACACACACACAATTAAATGTGTGTGTGTGTGTGTGTTTGTTTGTTTGTTTGTTTGAAGCATAAATCACAAATGTGTGTGATATGTATGATATGAGGCATATCTCTCTAGGAAACTACGAAAGAAGAATACAACCTTTCCTCTATTATTTCAAGTCCCTGAAACAATAGACAAACGGCCGGTATTCCTCTTTTCTTTCTTTCCTGGCGAGTTACGCTATGAATATGAATAATGTGGGGAACTTATGAAATTACCACACAGACGCGGTTCTTTATCATCGGTCGATGGGTCTGCTTGATCAGGCGGACCGGATAAGCAACAATGAAAATCAGTAAAAATAACAGCTGATATGTAAGTTGTATCATGTATTGTATGTACACACAGCCTAGCAACGCTATGATTGTTTTCGGTCTTGACAAAACGCAGTTTCATAAAAAAAATATGTTATCAATCACTCTGATCTCTCTCTCTCTCTCTCTCTCTCTCTCTCTCTCTCTCTCTCTCTCTCTCTCTCTCTCTCTCCTTGCCAAACTGCCGACAGAACACGCAGCATCGGAGTAATGAGGCCATTGCATGGGGCATTGCCGCATCCTGGAAAATGGCAGCGTAGGAAGCCGTCGGTGTGAAGATGAGTGTCAAGAATTTATCGGCCGTGAAAATGGAAACGCGTAGTCCATGAGTTGGTGCATTATGCGTGGAGAAGCAGACAACACAGCAGATATTGCCTGGTTGGCCATGGGTGAAATCTTCTCATCACAGGCTTTATGGGAGTGGGTGCGAGAGAGCAGGTGATTCAAAAGAGAACTGAATTATTGTTTGAATATGTAATGTTGCCATTTCTGGTAATGGTACAGTAGTATTACTATCAGTAACGGCTATAACATTATATATATATATATATATATATATATATATATATATATATATATATATATATATATATATATATACTTAATCATGTGCATTTTAGGAAATGATGACGAGCATGGGGCAGTGGGCAGGGGATTGCATGGTCACAAATTCAATCCCTGCTGTTGCAAATAATAATTTGTGCATATGAATTCGCATCATATTTACAGGCCTTCCCCATGGTCTCCTTGACCATATGGTCACACAGACATGTTGAAAAAAAACTCCCCCTTCCCCGACCCAATATCGCCAATACTGAATGTGATCGAGGGAATAATTACCCAAATACACAGAACAAGCCGTAAAGGATGTGGTTGTTGGACTGCAGGGCTTAGGGAAAACGTCTTCTTACCTATGCCTAGTGCTTGTGTGTTTCGTTTCGTTTCCTTTGTAAAGGATCTATTTTAAAAATGCTAACCATCATTGACGTTAGTCGTAGGTGAATTCAAAATCCTGGAGTGGTTTTCTGATAATATAATTATTAAGTACCGCCTTATAAACTCCACACAGTCGTATGAACACCACCCTTACACATCCCCAGGCCGTTGCTAACTGCCGGAGGAGAGACGGCAGGAGCTGTGGTGCGGCCTTAAACTCAGGGTTCAGCAGAATTTGAATCAGGCCAGACCTTAGTAAGCGATCAATGGCACCCTACTTAGATCACACTTTTAATACACTTACATGCTATACTTACATACTAATATTACAGATGGTTACAACAATTTGCCCCTACGTTAAAATGCGAGTCTTCGGACACAGCGGTGGGTGCATCAAATCATAATGTGGCAAGAGTGTAATTGGATAGGTTATACAGTTGATTGGGGACTGCAGGGGAGTATAATAATAAAAGGGATCTTATAGTATAATGTAAGAAGTTGGATCCAACAAAGAAGAAATATATTTACAGTACATGACCATGTTGAAAAGGCAAGGAGGGTGATAATTATTAATAAATGCAAAAGCAGAATGCAATCAGTGCACTATCGTGCTACGAATCAACTAGGCATGTAGTATATGAGAAGCGTAGTGATGGCATACATATATAGGTTTGGTCAAATTTACAAATGAATGTCTTAATATATACCGTATATCTATATCTATATCTATCTATCTATCTATCTATATATTGTTACATAGCCTATGATTTCATCATCCTTTGTGTAATTTTAACGCACAGTATGCTGCATGTTTGATCACGAGCGAGTTCTGCCTCAGTCCCCCCTTCTACCGTTATAGTAGAGTAAGTCGTCCTTTCTGTTGTTCAGAGCAGGATTGTCAACTCTTTGTCCCCATGGCTTCATTTGCGCGTCCTTCTTACAAGTTGTATCAAGCTCTGCCGGCCCCTATATAATGAGCTCAGTCTCTGCATTATTGCCACTTAGATCTACTCTTCATTTTGTTCACATCTCTGTCCTCCCCTGTACAGTTGTTATTATTGTGAGTGCTCAGGAAGTCTCCAACCATCTAGCAGCTGTGTAATTTGAGTATAACTGTTATTGCATTTTTTCTTGTACTGTGTAGCATAAGGTGTTAATTCTTGGGCCTGGTGAAGTTTTGGTGATTAATGTAAGGTTTTATGTCAGCCAATTGTTAATAATAATTTGTATCTGTAATAATTTATCTTGCATTAACTGAGCATTACCCAGTGTATTCTCATTTTATCAGGGCTGACTTAGATAAATTTACTCTTGCTAATTTCGTGTTAATAGAGGCTATTGCAGTTAACCATATATTCAACCTGTTTTTTGCCATTACATTATCCTTATGAGTCCTGAATGTTTAGTTGTTAGTTTGAGCATTAAACTTTAAATTGTAATTTTACGTAACTCTTTTGTTTTGAACCTGGAACTTTACGGGACAGTAGTGATTTTTAGTATTCTCACTTAAAGTGTACATTATCTTTCTCTGTTCCGTAACATAAATTTGGTGACCTCTTATCAGGATATTCAGGATATTATCATAAGGATATTGCTTGATATTTTGTGACTGATTTATTCATGATGTCTACTATTACTACGCTTGATGAAGCCAAAGATTTTTTGTCAAATGTGCAAACAGTGTTGGATGTAGAAAACAGAACAAAGAATGAACTTAAGCTTGTTGCTCAACAATTGGGAATTGCTGTTCGCTCTCATCATTCTAAAGATCAAATTGTTGACATGATTAATGAAAGCTTGTTTAATGTAACTCCTCCAAATGAGCAAACGCAGATTGAATTAGCTAAGTTACAGCTAGCCCTGCAGGAGGCTCGTGCTAAGGAGGCTGAGTTTCACGCACAAGTTGAACTTGCTAGGATTCAGGCAGACCATGAGTATCGCATGAAACAATGTGGAACTGGATCATCTAGCTCTGATGATTTCGATGTGGCTAAAAATGTTAAACTTGTCCCTCCTTTTAATGAATCTGATTTAACAAAGTATTTTCAGTTGTTTGAGAGGGTAGCTACAGGTTTTAATTGGCCAAAAAAGTATTGGCCAGTACTCCTTCAAACTGTTCTCACCGGTAAAGCTCAAGTAACTTATGCATCTTTGCCTCAGGATCAATGTGATAATTATGATATAGTTAAGAGCTTGATTCTTAAGGCCTATGAGCTTGTTCCTGAAGCCTATAGAGTAAAATTTAGGACAACTTATAAACAAGATAAGCAATCCCATGTTGAGTATGCAAAAATCAAAGAAGATCTGTTAGAGCAGTGGTTAAATTCTAAGAATGTAGATTCTGATTTTGACAAATTTAAGCAGATGATTTTGCTGGAGGACTTCAAAAGGTGTATTTATAAAGATGTAAGCCTATATCTTGATGAGAAAAGAATAGATAATTTGTCTGATGCTGCAGTTTTAGCTGATGAATAGGTTCTCACTCACAAGAGATATTATAAAGAAAAAAGGAAAGCTGAGAGTAAGTACGTTGCCTCTACTCAGAGTACAGGTAACAGGAAAGAGAATAAGGATGATGTTTCTCAGGAAGTAAATACCAGCTTCACCTCTAGATTTCAGAAAAGTAAATGTACTTATTGTAGTAAGCTTGGTCATACTACGGAGAAATGTTTCAGGAGACAGCGTGATGTGAACAAAAAGGAGTCTTTAAATATTCAGTCAATTGGTCTAGTGTCCACTCTTGAGAGTTCCCAGAATTCTTTAACTGAGTTAACTGAACCTGCTTTGAGGGGTAACTTAAATTCTCATGATGGAGCTCCTCTTTTGAGCAGTAACGTGGGTGACACTCTCAAGAGTTCATGTGCTAATTTCCTGTCTGAAGGTTTTGTCAGTCCTCTGGACAGTAATGACAGGAAATCAGTTAAAATATATCGTGATACAGGTGCTTGCCAATCCTTTATGCTGACCAGTGTTCTAGGCTCTAATGTTAATTCCTCTGATGAAACTGTAATCTTACAAGGTGTAGGGAATAATTACTTCTCTGTCCCTCTGTGCAGAGTGAATTTAGAGTCTGGTTTTGTTAATGGTTCCGTTATGGTTGGGTTGGTTGAGACACTCCCAATGTCAGGTGTAACTTTCTTACTTGGAAATGATATTGGTGGAAGTCAAGTGTGTCCAGCTCCTCAGTTGTCTAGTGAGCCAGTGGCTGCGACCCAGGATCGTGATCCCTGATGTGTTCCCTGCATGTGCTGTCTCTAGGGCTAAGTCTAAAGTTACTGGTGATTTAAAGGATAATGATGATGATGATGTTATCCTAGCTGACACTTTTCTTGCTAATTTGGACCACTCACCAGATAAGGCAGTACCGCGTAGTGTAGATAATTTGTCTCGTCAAGAGTTGGTTGAGTTGCAGGTTGCTGACCCTGAGTTGAAAGGTCTAGCTAACTCTGCTTGCAGTGAGGAAGAGTCAGCTGGTGCATCTACTTGTTATTATATAAAGTCAGGAGTACTTATGAGGAACTGGAGACCCCCAACAGCATCAGCCGACTGTGAGTGGGAGGTTGTACATCAAGTTGTCACCCCTCGTGTTTGTAGGGAGGATATCATTAGAGTGGCTCATGATTCCAGTTTGGCAGGACACCTTGGAGTGAGGAAGACTGTGGCACGCATTTTGAAACACTTCTACTGGCCAGGTATCTTCAGGGATGTTTTCTGGTATTGTAAGTGTTGTCACACCTGTCAAGTTGTGGGGAAGTGTAATCAGACCGAAAAGGTTGCACCTCTAGTTCCCATTCCTCCTTTTGAGGCGTCATTCACCCGTGTGTTGGTGGATATTGTGGGCCCTCTTCCTAAGACTTCTTCAGGATTTTCTTATGTGTTGACCCTGATTGTTATGGCTACTCATTATCCTGAAGCCATTCCACTTAGAAATATCTCAGCAAAGAACGTGGTTAAGGAAATGCTGGGGTTCTTCACAAAGTTTGGTCTGCCCAAGGAGGTACAGTCAGACTGGGGAAGTAATTTCATGTCAAATGTTTTCAAGCAGTCTCTGAAAGAGTTGGGCATCACCCAGATCACGTCTTCAGCTCACCATCCCCAGACTCAAGGAGCGTTGGAGAGATATCATCAAACACTGAAATTGATGCTCAAGAAATACTGTTTGGAACATCAGAAAGACTGGGACAAAGGTCTTCCATTCGTTGTATTTGCCACAAGAGAATCTCCAAATGAATCACTGGGCTTCTCACCCTTTGAACTGCTGTTTGGCCATGAAGTAAGAGGACCCCTTAAGTTACTCAAGGAATGCTGGCTGTCGGAGGAAGATGACGTCAACCTGCTGGAGTATGTGATGAAGTTCAAAGAACGGCTGTCCACTGCTTTACAACTGGCGCGAGAGAATTTAGGAGCTGCTCAGGAGAAGATGAAGACTTGGTATGATAAGAAGTCCAGGTTACGCCACTTTCAGCCAGGAGATCAGGTTTTGTTTCTGCTACCGGTGCATGGGCAACCTCTTCAAGCCAAGTTTAGTGGTCCTTATTTCGTGGAGAAGAAACTCAGTGATGTCAACTATGTCATCGCCACACCAGATCGTAGAAAGAACAAGCAACTTTGTCACATCAACATGCTAAAGTTATATCACAGACGGGACGAAAATAATCCAGTCTGCACTGTAGCTGTTCCACCCGAGTCTGCAAGTGAAGTTCTCCCATGCAGCATGAGCCTGCGTGATAGTTTGGGGAAGAATCCTGATATCATGAATGATCTCCAGACTAAGCTTTCTCATGTAGCTCCCGAGGAAAGGCAGGAGTTTTCGGCATTACTGCAGGAGTACCCGCAAGTGTTCCGTGCCACTCGAGGAAGAACCACCGTGTTGATGCATGATGTCGATGTTGGAGACGCAAAAGCCAATTAAACTGCCTCCTTACCGTGTGAACCCAGTGAAAGTTCCTCTCATCCAGAAGGAGCTTGGCTACCTGTTGGACCACAAGATGATTGAGCCCTGTCAGAGCGAGTGGAGTTCTCCTGTCACTCTAGTCCCTAAGCCAGGTGGGTCACAGCGGCTTTGCATTGACAACAGACGTGTTAATCAGATAACCAAAACAGACACCTACCCTCTCCCTCGTGTGGAAGATTGCATAGACAAGATCGGAAAGGCTAGGTACAAAAGTAAGTTTGATTTGTTAAAGGGATACTGGCAAGTACCTATGACTGAACGTGCTAGGGAGATCTCATGTTTTGTAACACTAGGAAAGACTTTTGCATGTTCTGTAATGCCATATGATATGAAGAATGCACCAGCCACATTTCAGAAGCTCATGAATGTTGTAACAGAGGGTTTGGCAGTGTGTGTTGTTAATATTGATGATGTATTAATCTTAAGTGACAACTGGAAAGATCACCTATGCCATGTCAGTAAATCTCCTGAGCGTTTAGTTCAGGCTAATCTTGTAGCTAATTTATCAAAGTGTGAGTTTGGTCAAGCTAAAGTTCAGTACCTTGGGTATGTAATTTGTGATGGACATGTTGCACCACCAGGAGCTAAGGTTCAGGTTATAAGTGATCTTCCCAGACCTAAAAGTAGGAAAGAGCTACAAAGATTTTTGGGAATGGTAGGTTATTACAGGAGATTTGTTCTTAACTTTTCAATTCTTGTATCACCACTTACAGACCTACTGAAAAAGGGAGTTAAATTTGTCTGGACCAATAACTGTGAATCCTCTTTCAACAAACTAAAGCTATTCTATTAAGTCAGCCAGTGCTCGCTACTCCAAATTTTGCTAAGCCTTTTAAGATGGCTGGTGACGCAAGTGATACAGGAGCTGGGGCTGTTTTGCTGCAAGAGGATGATCAGGGTATTGAACACCCTGTATCTTATTACAGTAAGAAGTTCACTCCACCTGAAAAGAACTACTCAACTATTGAGAAAGAGCTTTTGGCCTTGATTTTGGGTTTACAGCATTTTTCATTTTATTTGTGTTCTGGTTTTGACCCCATAGTCATTTATACCGATCATAACCCACTGAAATTCCTTAGTAAGTTTAAAGATAAAAATCAGAGATTGACAAGATGGAGTCTACTTCTTCAGGAGTATTCATTAGACATACAACATGTCAAGGGGAAAGAAAATGTTATTGCAGATTGCTTATCTAGACTTTAGACAGATTGTTTTAGAGTAATAAGAAATTTCCTTTGTAAATTTCTTTTTCTTTGTGGGGAGGTGTTACATAGCCTATGATTTCATCATCCTTTGTGTAATTTTAACGCACAGTATGCTGCATGTTTGATCACGAGCGTGTTCTGCCTCAGTCCCCCCTTCTACCGTTATAGTAGAGTAAGTCGTCCTTTCTGTTGTTCAGAGCAGGATTATCAACTCTTTGTCCCCATGGCTTCATTTGCGCGTCCCTCTTACAAGTTGTATCAAGCTCTGCCGGCCCCTATATAATGAGCTCAGTCTCTGCATTATTGCCACTTAGATCTACTCTTCATTTTGTTCACATCTCTGTCCTCCCCTGTACAGTTGTTATTATTGTGAGTGCTCAGGAAGTCTCCAACCATCTAGCAGCTGTGTAATTTGAGTATAACTGTTATTGCATTTTTTCTTGTACTGTGTAGCATAAGGTGTTAATTCTTGGGCCTGGTGAAGTTTTGGTGATTAATGTAAGGTTTTATGTCAGCCAATTGTTAATAATAATTTGTATCTGTAATAATTTATCTTGCATTAACTGAGCATTACCCAGTGTATTCTCATTTTATCAGGGCTGACTTAGATAAATTTACTCTTGCTAATTTCGTGTTACTCGTAATAGAGGCTATTGCAGTTAACCATATATTTAACCTGTTTTTTGGCATTACATTATCCTTATGAGTCTTGAATGTTTTGTTGTTAGTTTGAGCATTAAACTTTAACTTGTAATTTTACGTAACTCTTTTCTTTTGAACCTGGAACTTTACGGGACAGTAGTGATTTTTAGTATTCTCACTTAAAGTGTACATTATCTTTCTCTGTTCCGTAACAATATATATATATATATATATATATATATATATATATATATATGGTAAGCACTAGTAACCACAATGATATTTCTATGAGGAACATACCGCAACTGAATGCACCACTGAATACATTATAATTTATCTCTCATAGAAGGCGCTGCTTGAGAGTGTCCATACATTCATTTCCCTTATCTTATTTGTATTTCACTAGTTTGCATGTCCTTGACTCACTGTGAAGTAATTATATTGATAATATTACATTTTGTTTCAATTAGCTCCTGCTTCAATTTTCCACTGGGATTCTCTCTCTCTCTCTCTCTCTCTCTCTCTCTCTCTCTCTCTCTCTTTTATTCAGTATGATCTTCACATCTTCATCAATCATAATATGTGTCACTTAGAACTACCAGTTTCCAGGTCTCTTGGTTGTCGCACTAACCTTGTTGCAACACGGATCTCGTGCGGTCTTTTGTCCATTCGCTTGACACAGCAGTATAGGATACATACAGTAACAAATAATCAAATAAGACAGAGTACCACTGGTAGAAATACAAAGACTGGATGTGCCCAGGAGCGGTTAAAGGTTGAAGAAAACTGGTTCATAAGGAAATTAGACTGATTCAGAAAGTTCATCATACGTAGGTTGTCTGATGTGATGTCTGTTGGCTGATGAAAGGTGTATTACTAGGTTTGAAGATGTCATATTTGTGGGTGCGAAGTGATAATGTGTAGCATGGGCTATTACAGACTCTGACTTTCTGTCTATCTATCTATTGCCAGACTTCAATCCCGTTCGGGGTGGCCACAAACAAATCGCCTCCACGTCGCCCTGTCCCCCGCCATTTCACTGCCCTGCTCCCAACTCACACCCTCCTCTCTCATATACCTCTCCACCCCATCCCTCCATCTCATCCTCGGCCTCCCGTTCCCTCTCCCCCCCTCCACCTCACTCACATACACCCTCTTCGTCAGTCTTTCACCCTCCATCATCTCTACATGGCCAAACTACCTCAGTGTATTCCTTCTAACGCTTCCTATCACATCCACATCCACACCACAACGCTCCTTTATATCCTCATTTGTCAGCCTGTCTCTCCATGTGACTCCACAGGCTCCTCTTAAATAACTCATTTCTACTGCTCTCACTTTTGTCTTGTGTCCTTCCAACAACGTCCAAGCTTCACTTACATACGTTCGAGTTGGTATCACAATACTGTCATGTAGTAACTTTTTCACTTCCATGCTCACTTTCCTGTTTCTTATCACCGCTTTCAAGGAACCAGCGACCTTTCTTCCCTGCTGTACCCTTTCAAGCACTTCACCCTCCAAACCTCCATCCCTATTCATCACACTTACCCTTTCAAGCACTTCACCCTCCAAACCTCCATCCCTATTCATCACACTACCCAAGTACTTAAACGTATTCACATTTTCCAATTCCTCACCATCCAACCTCGCTGTACATTCACTGACTTCACCTCTCTCAAAGACCATCACTTTACTCTTCCCTACATTCACCTTTAGATTCCGTTTCTTACACACTCTCCCAAACTCATCCACCAAGCCTTGCAGCTCCCCTTCGTCTTCACTCAACAACACAGTATCATCTGCAAACAACAATACAGGGAGTTTCCAAACACTACCCTCTCTCACCAGGGCCACTCCAACATCCACTACCCTACCTTGTACCTCTTTTATTATCCCATCCATGAACAGATTGAACAACCATGGAGACATGACACATCCTTGTTTCAACCCAAACTTCAAAGAGAAAAATTCACTCAGTTCACCATCCACACGCACTGCAGCCTTAACACCATCATGCATACTCTTCACAGCATTCAACAACTTCCCATCTACTCCATATATTCTTAACACTTTCCACAATCCTTGTCTATCGACCCTGTCATATGCTTTCTCCAAATCCATGAAAGCCGCATACAACGTCTTTCCCTTTTCTAGAAACTTTTCCACTAAAAATCTAAGAATGAATATCTGATCTTCACAACCTCTTCCCTTCCTAAACACTCCCTGTAATTCTCCAACTAATTCCTCTGTTCTTTCTCTGTCAGTAAGTATCCTACCATACACTTTTCCTATTATACTAAGAAGACAAATGCCCCTATGATTACCACACACTTCTTTTTTCCCTTTTCCTTTGTACAAGGGAATAATTATACCTGACTTCCAATCCTCCGGGACTCTACTTTCCTCCCAGGCCAATCTGCACATCTTCCACATCCATTCTACTACTATCTCTCCCCCATGCTTCAGCATTTCACCACACACTCCATCAATTCCTGGGGCTTTCCCCAATTTAACTTTCTTCATTGCTTCCACAACTACTATCCTACTGATTTCTTCCTGTATTCTCACCTCTCTCCTTGTCTCAGACTTTACTGTACAATAATCAGGGCCTGTATACAAACCAGTTGCAGATAGTGAACGGACAGGAGTTCCTGGACAAATAAGACCGACAGGAGTTGAGAAACTAAAGAAGAAATAGCGGATGTGATTTATACGAGCATGGTGCACTTGGAGCTTGGGGGCCGGAACAAGGTTCAGACAGGTTGTACTGAGAAGTTACGGACTAAGGCAGATTTTCAAGGAACAACGCTGCCAGGAAAGATTGTTAGGAGGTATGCAGCACAAACTTGAGAGTTAGTCGTGAGAAAAACACATCTGTCAAGGTCACTGGAGGAAGTGAAGGTGATATAGAAATGATCATGGGAGAGAAAGAAGTACTCTGAAGAGACAGAGGCTTGTACCAGTGAAAGGGAATGATGTGAAAGAGGTCGAATGTGATAGATGAACGAAGAGGAATATGAACAATTATATCTTTAGTAGGGAAAAAGTGCTCGTGGGCCCTTTGGGCCCCTTGCACTTGCTCCTGCGTAGGGCTCTTGCATTTATGTGCTGTTCCAGTGTAATGTCACTTGGATTTTTTGCAGCTAATCAATTGATCATGTTATTTGCGGTATTGGAAACGGAACCCAAGTTGTCCGAACGCAAGTCCGAAGTACACACACAGACACACGGCTACTGCTACAGTTTTTTTTTTTATCTACCTCTGGGCAAAAAATTCATCGGAGATCCTATGCCGGGCTTTGAGAGCAGCTTTTTTGGTCAAAATGTGATCGCTTATTAAATGTAGTAAAAGTTTTTCAATCGTGATGGGACCACGTTTTTTCACATCAGCGATTTTTATGCAATTTTTGTACCAATTTTGGTGTGATTTGAATGTGTAGTTTCGGCTGCCCAAAATACACACACACACACACACACACACACACACACACACACACACACAGCTACTGCTATAGTATATTAGATGTGGCTTCTAGTATTGGGAAGTACTGTTCTAAAGAGGAAAATGAAATCACGGGAGAAAAGTCGAAAGTAGAGTGAGCCCAATCCAACATAGAGCGAAGGTCAGAGATAGGTACAAAATCTAGGGTGACACGACCATCGACAGCATTGACTAGAATACGAATTAAACTAGAAACTTGGGAGACTAGAGAGTCCAGAGGAGCTTGCAAATTATCTACATGTAATTTTACATACAGTAACTCTGATACAATATTTACCTTCGATACTTCATGCTTAAGAAATCCCGTAAAATTATTTAACGTGCCTGTAACATCATTTAATGGTGTGTGATCTCTTTTAGCATAGAATGTTGAACACTTAATACCATTTCCTGAGACTCTAGAGCATTTGCCAATTGAACCAAGTCTTTCTTGAATCCAGAAAGGTCACGGACAGTCGATACACCAAATAATCTGCTCAGAATTTCTCCTCCAAGATCAAAGAGTCCACGTTTCACTCGTGAACGACCCACAGGTGTTTGGTTAGGGAAGGAATCTTGGAGAAGGTTGAACTGGTAATGAATGTAATCCAGTTTCCAGCAGATGGGTAGGTAGAGTGGGTACCAAAATGTGTCTCTGCGATGTTGATCTTTAATACCTCACTGGAGTTCCTGCAGGTCCTCTAGCTGATGTGCAAAGTTGGGCAGGGCGATGGCCATGGCGGCCAGTGGCTCTAGGTCGTAGCACAAGGAGACTACATCCTTCACCATCATTACCTCGCCTCCTGCGCCAACCACAGCCCTGGGCCGTACGACATCATCGTCCTCACCTGAGCCAGACCCGACCAGAGTCAGCACTGCTAGCACGTAGACCCACAACATCTTTCCTGTAAAATGAGTTGATGTTAGAGGTGATGTTAATGCAGAGGATGATGAATGTGTGAGATGATAACATTATGCAAGAGACTTAGTGGCAGAACGCAATTTGGCACGATAGTTATCAGCAGTAGGGGAAGGTGGAGTAAGAGCATTAGAAGAAAGACTTGAAGAAGAAGGAGCATCTCCTTGTTGAGGAGAAGATGTGGCCTATCGCAGTGGCGCCTCCAAGACTATGCACTTTGATGCACATTTGAGATCAACACCCATGTTGTCCCTGCCTAGTACGGATCTCTTATTTCGAATTTATTACCCTTACGAGATATGACACTGAAGGGACCCAAAAATTTACTATCTAGTTTTGAATCTCGGTCTTGATCTAGGGCAAAAACTAAGTCACCTACTTGGATGGTAAAATCTAAGGCAGCGGCATGTTGGTTACATATCATTTTTTCATTTGTAAGGGCCAGATTATCTTGAACGTATTCATGAATTTTCTGGAAGTTGGACAAGTGGACTCATACATAGTCATTGTAGTTGTAGATCAGATCAGGTTTGGATTACAGCAATGAATAAGGTAAGCCATAGATGGCAAAGAATGGTGTTTCAACAATTGACTTATTGATGAATGAATTAACTGAAGCAGCTACCTGCTGAATCCACTCGTCCCAAATGGAATCTGATCTCCCACTGTGTGATGCAGACTCTCCAATATCATCCTATTCTGGCACTCTACTAGGCCATTCGAGGCTAGATGATGGGCCACTATGTTGCATTTGTTAAATCCGTATTGAAGACAAATTTCTTCCAGTACTGAATTATTGAACTCTGACCCGTTATCAGTTAAAATTACTTCTGGTGTTGTGAAAGGGCAAATTACTGAATTAATAAAGGCATGTGCCACTGCGTTAGCAGATTTGTCATGCAATGGAGCTAAGGTAATGAATTTAGAGAAATGATCTACTACCACTAACAGACAGACGAAGCCGGATTCTGTACAAGGCAGCTTCAGAAGATCAAGAGAAACAGTTTGCCAAGGCTTTGACGGTATGGGTACTGCAACATAGAAGCAAGTTGACAGATGGTTCCCTTATGACGGGCACATGATGAACATGCATTGCAGTGTGCTTCTATATCCTTTCACATAGTGGGCCAATAATATGACAGATGTGCTTGCCATAAGCTTCTGTCTTTGCCAGGGTGTGATGCATGAAGGGTGTCGTAGAATAAATGAAAGGCAGCAGAAATTAAGTCTGTTGGAATGACTAGTTGCTTAACTTCACAATGAGGTATGTTGTTACCTTTCAGTACTGAGTGTTTATAAAGCAATTCGATGTTGAGGAAGAAATCAGATACAGGAACTGGTTACTTGGGCAAGGAAGAATCATCGCCTGACTCTAGAAAATATAATACCTGTGACCATGTAGGGTCCACACGCTGGAACCCATGTAGTGTATCATAACTGAACACTAAGTTTACATCGCAACCAATTGAGACTGTGGCTACATGCCGTGAGAGGGCATTGGCTACGACATTGGACTTCCCAGGAACGTATTCAAATGTTGGATTATAGTCAGTCACAGTGACTGCCCAACGTGCAAGTCGACTGGTAAGGTTACAGCTCCGAAACAAGTCACATAAGGGAAGACGATCTGTTTGGATGTGAATAGGATAACCATAGATGATGTCACAGAAATGTTTTAGAGACCAGACCACGGCTAGAGCTTCCCAATGAGTTACACTGTAATTCTTTTCTGCTGAGTTTAACACACGGCTGGCATAGGCAATGACACGTTTCTTTCCTTCGGAGTCATTTTGCATGAGAATGGCACCGAGGCCTACTCCGGAAGCATCAGTACAGAGAAGAAATGGTTTCGAATAATCAGGGAATGCCAAAACCGGGGCTTGTGCTAGGGCATTTTTCAGTGCTGTAAATGCGGTTGCTTGTTCATCAGCCCACACAAAAGGCGCATCCTTCTTTAGCAGTTTTGTTAATGGCGCAGCTATCGTAGCATACCCTTTAATAAATCAATGATAATAGCCAATAAGACCGAGGAAACTGCGTACTGCATCGGTGTTGGTTGGAGCAGGGAAGTTTTTTTACAGCTCTGACCTTGTCATCTGATGTATGAATTCCATGAGCATCGACAACATGTTTGAGTTTAGAGAACACTTCGCTTAATTTTTCTAAGTGTTCTTCTACTGAGTGACTAACTGTTATGACATCGTCTAGATTAGCAAAAACTGAGTGACGTATCATGCCGGTGAAAACTGTATGAATTATCCTCATGAACGCCAATGGTGCCTTTCTCAAGCCGAATGGAAGTCTACGGAATTGGTAATGCCGGTATGGGGTGCTGAAGGCAGTGATAGGACGAGATGATACCTCCATTTGTACTTGCCAGTAGCCACTTGAAAGATCTAGGGAGGAGAGAACACAATTGTTTTCACCTAAGGATTCCAGCAAATTACTGAGTACAGGAATTGGAAATCTGTCCGGGACAGTTAGCGCATTCACACGTCTGTAATCGATCACTGGCTGTAACTCAACACCTTTCTTAGGAATGAGAAATAGCGGGCTGTTCCACGGACTATCAGAGTGTTCAATGACCTCGTTGTCCAACACGTCCTGAATAAGATGCTCAGCTTGTTGACATTGGCTATGTGGTAAATGGTAGGCAGGTATATAATTACTGGCTGAGCTCTAGGCTGTAACGTAATTTGATACTTGACTAAGCTCGTTTTTCCCATATTCTCACCGGGTAGGGCTACGACTTCACGATAATCTCGCAAGAGATTAGGTAAGTGACTTCTGTATTCCGGGTAATCACTCTGTTTCACATGGGATTCAAGATTAGATGGAATGTCGGTTGACTAAGTAACTGAGCACACATCTGCAACAGAGAGTGGAAAATCTTGGCACACACATATGGCCACAGGGTATACCAATCAGTCACCAGTCTGTGTCCCCGTTCATAGCTTAAGTGGGACATTAGTAGTGTTGGCTAAGTACAAGTAGCATAAACTATCCTCCAGCATAGTACACAATGCCGACTCCTAAGCTAAGCCATTCACACAACACGTCTCAAGTAAGGTTAGTATATCCACTCCTGCTTTTGCACCCACAACACGAACAGAGACTTTGGTAAATTTATACGGCAACTAAAATGTGCACTGATTTGTTACTGCACGCCTTGTCTCTGCGTGTTGTAAAACATCATTCACTCTATGTATGATTGATTGATTGCAAATAATTAAAAACTGGCGGCGCAACTGCCAGGGTCATATGTCGCCGGACGACAAAGTAAAAGACACATCAAAATAAAAAGTGCATATTCATGTTAGAGTTAATATCTGTTAGTAGGAATAAAACACTGAAAATAATAAAAGAATAGTTTATAAAATATCAGTTACTTATAAAAGTGGAAGGAGGCCCGCCTCCTGAAAAAAACTAAAAACATCACGAAAATCGCTAGAGGCATCACCAAGCATCGAGGACAAACAGTAGGCACCATCTGTCCCTTTGTGCCTATGGAGGAATCTCTGACGTAGGTCCCCCAGACTCGGACACTCAACCAGCAAGTGATAGACAGTAAGTGGAACAAGGCAGTCATCACAGTACGGCTGAGATTCACCACTCATCAGGAACCCATGTGTAAGCCGTGAATGCCCAATGCAAAGCCTAGTGAGAGCCACCTCCAATCGCCGAGACGTAGAGGGAAGAACCCTTGACACAACCACGCTCTGAAAGATTTCTTTTAGTTTATTGTGAGAGACAACATCCCAGTGTCTCTGCCAACACATACGAATTGCGTACCGCAAGTAAGGTGTTACATCAGAAGCAGGAAGTGGGTAGTCGGTTGGGGGCTGTTGAGAAGACGCAGCTTTAGCTAAAGTATCTGCCCTCTCATTGCCCACCACACCAACATGTGCGGGTACCCAGCAGAAGTCTACTCGGCGGCCACGACGGCCAAGAAGAAAAACCCACTCTAAAATTGATAAAACCAATGGATGGGATGCATTAAAAGACTCCAGTGCGACAGAGCACTAAGCGAGTCACTAAAAATCACAAAAAAGGATTGGGGGAGAGTAAAAATAATTTTAACAGCATATAAAATTGCAGTCAGTTCCGCCGTATACACTGAAGTAATGCCAGGAAGGCTACCGCCCCTACTAAAGGAAGGGAAGACAACACCAAATCCTACTCCAGTATCAGTCTTAGACCCGTCAGTATAGACGGGGACAGAACCCTCATGAATGGAGGCATGTTCTAAAAAGAGAGACAGGGACACATGAGAGGGAAATGAGCCCTTTTTTTCAACAAAGGACCTACAGAAAGTAATACGAGGAAGCAGCCAAGAACCCACCCTTGGGATCCGATGTGGACAAATTGCCAGTCTCGGAACAGAGAGGGCCAACATAACAGACCGGACCCTGTAACCAAATGGCTTTTGGATATTAGGACGGGTGTCAAAAACAGAAGATCGGGAATCCTGGGAGACGATGGCACAAGAAACTGAGTCTGGAATGCGGTGAAGACGATACCAACACCTCATCATTAGCAACTGGTGTCGCAAATCCAAGGGGAGTACACCAGCATCCACCAATAAACCCGAAATCAGAGATGATCTGAATGCCCCGGTTGCCAGACGCACACCAGCACGATGCGCAGAATTTAACAACTGGAGACACGCATCTGTTGCAGAGGAATAGACCTCACACCCATATTCAAGTTTAGGAAGAATAAGAGACCTATGCAAGAGGAAGACGATCTGATGGTCAGCACCCCAAGAAGTAAGAGCTAAAACCCTCAAAAGACTCAAAGCTTTAAGACAAGCCGCCTTAACAGAATGAATATGAGGAACCCAGGTTAGTCGTCTACCAAACAGAAGACCTAGAAACCGCTTCTCTTCCACACAGGATACTCTCCTACCATAGAGATACAAGTCAGGGTCTGGGTGAACCCCTCGAAGACGACAAAAATGCATAGCCACTGTCTTTGTTGAAGAAAAATGGAAACCACGAGTTTCTGCCCAGTCAGAAATTCGATTGAGAGCCAGCTGCAATTTCCTCTCTATCAGAGACATTCTAGATGTGGTGAAGGAAATTGAGAGGTCATCGACATAAAGTGATCCTCGTACACCATCAAGAAGTACACTAATGACACTGTTAATAGCTACAACATACAGAGTAACACTAAGGATACTCCCCTGTGGTACTCCATCTTCTAGTGCTCGGGCAGTAGAAAGCACTCCTCCCACTCGCACCCTTAAAATTCGGTTAGATAAAAATTGTTGAATAAAAATAGGCAAGCATCCACAAAGACCACACTCATGAAGAGAGAGTAAAATACCATGATGCCAGGCAGTGTCATATGCCTTCTCCAAATCGAAGAAGACCGTGACCTGGTGTTGGTTAGTGGAGAAAGCCTCAGTGACAGAAGATTCCAAGGACAGTAGTGCATCGTTGGTAGATCGCATTTTTCGAAAACCATACTGGGCAGGGGATAAGAAGTCACCTCTCTCTAAAAACCATACAAGCCTAACATTGACCATCTTTTCCAAAACTTTACATATACAAGATGTAAAAGAAATAGGCCGATAATTCGTCGCCTGTAGGTGGTCTTTACCTGGTTTGGGGATGGGCATAACTACAGCAACACCCCAACAAGCCAGAAACTCCCCAGAACACCAGATCTTATTAAACAGTGAAAGCAAAAACAACAGGGACTCATCAGACAGGTGGTATTAAAAGGCATAAGGAATATCATCATAATCAGGAGAGGAATCGTGGCATTGCGACAGAGCCGTCTGGAGTTCAGAAATTGAAAATGGAACATTGTAAGGCTCTCCTCCAGCAGAGGCAAAACTGAGACCACGAGACTCTAGGCGCCGACGGTGGCAAGCCGAAGGCGTATCTGCATCCTTCTTTGACACACTGGCAAAATGATCAGCAAGCAACTCTGCAACAGGAAATGGATCAGCCACAGTTCCACCTGTTGCGGATAAAACAGGAGGGGAGGGAACAGTAAATTTTCCTGAAATTTTCCTTACCCGGTTCCACACCTGGGTGATGGAAGTCCTCATATTAATGGAGGAAACATAACCCTTCCAGGATGAACGCCTGGCCTCTTTTAAAACCCGCCTCATATGAGCTCGTGCTCTCTGATATGCTACCAAATACTGAGGATCCCCAAGGTGATCACGAAGTCGAGAGAAGGCGACTCGTTTGGCTCTCACTGCGGACCTGCACTCTGAGTTCCACCAAGGGACCGGACGTTTAGGAAACTGACCCTTCGTTTTTGGAATAGATAACAGGGCTGCTGAGTGCAACACGGTATTGAAATATGACGCAGCCTCAGTAAGACAGCCAAACTCATTGATAGAAAGGGAAATGGAACTTAATTCTCTGAAACGTGGCCAGTCAGCCTTATCCAGAAGCCAGCGAGGAAGTCGTGGCTGAGGTCCACCAGCACTAGCAGTTAAAAGTAACAGAAAATGGTCGCTGCCATACAGGTCTGGCAACACATCCCAAGTAAAATCTAAAACAGCATCAGCTGAGCATAAAGACAAATCAATGACAGTAAAAGTTCCAGTCTGACTATGGAAATAAGTTATTTTATTAGTATTAAAAAGGCCTAACTCCTCATCTTCCACTAAAGAAGCCAGCATTACACCCCGAGGGTTGGCCTCACTGCTTCCCCATAGTGGATGGTGACCATTCATATCTCCTAGTAACAGAAAAGGAGAAGGAAGGTCATGAATAAGGCGTTCCAGATCCACCCTTTCAATAGTAGCACTAGGAGGAAGATAAAGACTGCTGACGTAAAATCATCCGGACAGCGACAGCCTGCAGGGGGGTGGAGATGTCCAGATGACAGTATGGAATATCCTTGCGAAGGAAGATAGCAGCACCTCCATGACAACCTTGGCCCGGCACAGGATCAGAATAAAAGGCATGGTAGCCAGAAGGGCCAGAAGGAACAGTATCACCTACCATGGTCTCCTGGATGCACATGCACAGAGGAGTAAATTGAGAAACAAGATGACACAGTTCCTCATAGTTGGCACGTAAACCCCGACAGTTCCACTGGATGATGGAACCCATAATGGAGGAAATGATGATTAAGTGCGGGACTGTACACCTGACAAGCGAGCGGGTTTGGTTTGATGCTTATGAAGACCCTTCATAGGAGCCTGCCCAGCACCAGAAACCCACATCCTCTATCTAACATCTGAAGACAAACGTGAGGATGGGGAAATAAGTTTTACAACACTCCTTCTTGGAGTGGACATACCAGTTTGTTTGGAAGGTGGCTTGGGAGCTGTCTTTGGAGGTGTAGGACGGCCATTGCCCCCATCAGAAGCCCCAGAAGTGGAAGTAGAGTCCACAGGACTCGGATCATTTCAGGAGAACATCCTATGCTTTAGATCTGAAGCACCAGCAAGTTGCCCAACAACATCCCCAGGTGGGGACCGGACCTGCGGTGAACCATCAGCTTCAGCTGTTCCCTGGCTAGATTCCTCAGCCTGCGGGGCAGAGGAAACAGGAGAGGAGTCGACACAAGGGTCGACAACAGAGACCTTAGGTGGCCGGTCTTCATGCTCAGAGGACTCTGACGAACAACGGTGACGTTTGCCAGGTACAGATGGAGGCTCAGTCATACTGGGTAAGACAGGAGAAGGAGTCCGGTCAACGTGGACGTCTGCCACCACCACAGAAGTGTGCAAGCCATCAGCCACCGCAGTGGGGGCGGAAACAGTTGGAGTAGCGGTCAGGCAAACATCATTCTCACAATCAGTACTAATCATGGGGACAGCTTCCTGTAAATCACGAGTTGAAGGAGTGGGTACTGAAATTGTTCGAGGCTGCCTCTGAGATACAGGGCGACCCATTGACGTTCCAGAAAGGACAGAAGCATAAGTAGCCCCAGGCTGAAAGAAGAGAGTCTGGGCTCTCCTTTTAGCTTCAGGAAATGAAACCCTCTCACGTGTACGAATGGACAAAATCTCCTTTTCCAGGCAGTATCTCGGACAACTTTTTGAGGAGACAGCATGAGGACCTCCACAGTGATAGCATTGAAGGGGTCCTTTACAATCACTGGTATGGCTTGGTTCTCCACACGAGACACAGACCCCAGGAAGGCCAGCCTGTGCACGACGACAAAATTTGCTGACATGTCCATACCCCTGACAGTGGAAACACCGTCTTGGGGTGGGCACATATGGCTTCACCGGAAGTGACAGCCAAGCCAGCTTCACAGAGTTAGGTAGGGTCAACCTGTCAAAAGTCAAGAAGAGGGTCGGAGTTGGGGTCAGAACACCATCAATTTTTTTCTGTAGTCGCTCGACACATATCACATCATAAGAACTCAGCTCCTCCAACAGCCACGCCTCTGAGTATCGTAGGAGGTCACGGGAAAAAATCACTCCTCTGCACCCGTTAAAAGTAGCATGGGGAGCACAGTCAACTGCAGCACGAGAAACAGAAGTCGGCGCCTGTAATCTAGAGCTCTCCTCTCGGGAGGACACCTCAGTAAGGATGTTTCCATCCCCTTGGGAACAGATCTTAGGTTCCCTGCTGCAAGCTGAGACAATGGCACGGTGCAGATCAAATATGTCAAAATCCAACATTGTCCCTTTCATAGAAGGTTTCATAACCAGATATTTTGCATATTTTTCTGGCACCTTATCATCTGAGCCGAACCCCAGAGCCGAATCAACCCGACGGGATCTTCCCCTATTACCAGTTGAACGCTGGGGCAGAGAAGGAGAGTCCCTAGGGGCCTGAAAAGGCTCCAGAGTGGCAATGAGGGAGCTACATTCTGAAGAATATCCAGGGACAGATGCAGTGTCATCACCAGATGTATTTTTAATGGCAGCCATGAAAACAGACAAAAACTTCATTCCCCTACCCCTCCACCCACCATGGAGCCCAACAAGAGGAGGTCATATGTCAGGGATAAATACCACTGGTGACCCCAGAGGTAGCAGGAGAGTATACGCAGGTAACCACCAGGGGACCGGGCAAGGGTGACCCCAGGACGATAGGAGCCACCAGGCCCCCCAGTGCCCACTTGACCCTGGCCAACGCATGACCAGCCGATTGACCTGGTCGGGCCCAACCAGGCCACCCATCTAGCCAGAATAAGGGACCAAAGAGGTGTATTGCTAGCTGCAGGGCGCATTGTGCAGCATCGCTCAACCCCCAGGACTCTTGTCTCCCAGCATTACGGGACACCATGCACGGCAAACACGTGGGGAGGCAACAGTCCTGCCCTAGATGGCAAATGGGCAGGGACTAACATCACCAGCAGGCCTCCTTCACCAGTGATGTAGGGGGTGCTTGGTCCACGAGGTCAACAAATACCGAACCCTACAAAAGTAGGCAGGCCTCCAAAGTAGGTGGCACCGCCAACCACGCTTCAAGCCCCACCACCACGTCAAGGTGACCCCCTTCAGCGGGGTCACTCTATGTGAGGTAGTTAAATGAGACGTATCTGGGTCGGCAAATGTGCCACTGTTAGAGGGGTTGATATGATCTGCAGTTAGATGCTCAGAGAGTGTATCCATTGGTAAATGCTCAGAGGATGTAGTACTGGATGTTAGCAAATTTGGCTATTCAGGTAGCGGTGTGTTAATGGCGGAATCACGTGAAAGTTTATTTGGCACAGTACCAGGCGTGGATATTCCATACTAAATAATGGGAACCCGTTGATATCCATGCTATGACAAGCTGATATGAGGACAATTGATTGTTGAGCCATCGTTGGAAGGCTGATGAGAATTGCTGCTGGATAATTAAGATCATTTTTTACTAGAAATTCGGCGTCGAAGGGTGTTAAGACACTATCAAATTGGACTTCTAAGGTGACCTTCCCATTGACCTAAAATTCTGAGCCATCCACACCGCATAGACGAATGTCAGGCGGTTCGAGGAACCCAACCCTTTTAGTTGTTCCCCTAATGTTGTTTAGAGAGGAATCGGAATTCAAATTTACCATAGATCTGGTGTCCATGAAGAAAGAGCTTTGTACCCCTTCACTCCATCCTAGAATGACTAGGCCTACAGAAGTTATGGGTCCCACCTGGCGAATGGGGAGTTGATCTTCTGTTACAGTACTTTCAGGCACCAGAGGACCTTTCGCTTCTAAGTTAAATTTTTCTGACCCGAGCGCTCCTCTTCCCCCGACTGATGACTCTTAAGGTAACGACACTCGTCAGTGGAGTGAGTTGTACTATTCTGATGATATTTGCATGTAAGACGATGGGATTGCAAAGGTGAGCACTGCCATTCCCACGAGAGAAATCATCTTTGTTTGCATGCGCAGCTAGACTCTCGATGACCTAAATTACTGCAGTGCCAGCACACAATCGAGGAGTGCTTGCTTCGTCACTCAGTAAATTTGTCACGACTGCTAGATGGTGATCGGTACTGTGAGTGAGACCGATTATAAGGTTTGCTTTTTGTAGCTGGCCACGAACGTGAGGAATCCGATGAAGTAGAGCTGGTGTGTAGCACTCTTGCAGTACTGCCTGCAGAGTGAGAGGCTGAAGTGTGAGAACTGGCCTGGTGAGTGAAGTCTGATCCCGACCTTTCTATTATGGCCTTTGAGATGTTAACTATTTTGTCACCGGGGTTAAAGCCAATTTGTCTTTGGGGGTCTGTAAGCCAGTTACTAAATCTTAGGTAACCAAACAAATCTTCAAAATTGTTCAGTGAAACCATAAGCTGTCCATTAACTTCTACCCATTGAGTACCATGGAACAATTGGCGCATCTCAGAACTCATCACCCTCATGGTAGTGGCTGCTTCAATTACCTTTGCATGTTGGGGAGATATTTTCATATCCTTCTCCATTTGCTTAAGGAGGTTTGTCAACCCTATGAAAGAGGCGGCACTGGAATGTTGGCAAACAAAGTTGAATTAACTGCTGGCGACAGGCATCAAATGTCTGGCAATCTTCGAAGTGCCCCGCATGAATAGCGGCTCCTATTAGTGACCGGCCTTGATGTAGTCGACCCATTAGATAAGAAACTTTTAAGGGTGCAGTTGTGATTTGCCGATTACAAGTGTCATTTTCGACCTCTCTGAGGCAGTCATAAATGGAAACTGTACTATCCTCTTCTATAAATTTGGGTCAGTTAACGTCGTCCAAATATATGGACTGGGGAGGTGGGGGGTTCTGATTCGCCATCATAGGAAGAGGGTGAGACTGCGAAGGTGAGAAAGTAGGCATGGTAGTAAACTGAGAATGAAGTGTCGTGGCGGTAGTGGTGTATATCAGGGTTGGTGGTGGTGTATGTGAAGTAGTTTTTTTTTTTTTTTTTTTTTATGCGAGGAAGAAGGAATCAAAGGCCATGAGCCCGCAGTAACAGTTCCCTCCAAGAGAAAAACAAAATACAATAGAGAGCCAAATTCAAGATCCGATCATTTTGAGATGCCTGGACACACTGCGTTTGAAAGACTGGAGATCATAGGCAGCAGGAAATACAGATAGAGGGAGACAGTTCCAGAGCTGACCTGTTGCATAAATGAAAGACTGGGAGTAACGGTTAACTCTTGCATTAGAGAGTTGGACAGAAAAGGGATGAGAGTTTGCTGCCAGACGGGTGCTACGCGCACGTCGTAGAGGTGGAGGAATGCAAGCAGACAGTTCAGAGGAGCAGTGACCATTAAAGTAGCGATAGAAAAGAGATAAAGATGCAACAGTGCGGCGAAGAGACAGAAGTTGAAGGGAGTCAGTAAGAGGAGGAGAGTTAATGAGACGAAAAGCCTTTGACTCCACCTTATTGAGAAGAGCTGTGTGTGGGGAGCCTCCCCACACATGAGAGTTGTACTCCACACAGGGGCGGATAAAACCCCTGTATAGAGACAACAATTGTGCAGGGGTAAAGAAAGAGCGGAGTCGGCTTAGCACACCCAATCTTTTGGAAGCAGATTTTACAAGAGATGTAATATGATCTTTCCAAGATAAGTCCCGAGTAAATGAAACCCCAAGCATGTTCAAGGATGATGCAGGATTAAGCTGAATATTATTAAACATTAATGGGTATACCTGTGGATGATTTTGTCGGGTTGATAGGTGTAAGAACTGAGTCTTAGATGCATTAAAGACAACCATATTATTTTTACCCCAGTCAGAGATACGAGCCAAGTCAGACATTAGGTGTGCCATAGCCTCATCCCTTGTTTCTTGAAGTAACTGTTGAGATGGGCGTTGCGGGAACCGAATGGAAAGGTGAAGGGTGGAGTCATCAGCGTATGAGTGGATAGGGTTAGATGTACAGCTTAGAAGATCATTGATGAATAAAAGGAAGAGAGTTGGTGACAGGACAGAACCCTGAGGAACACCACTGTTGATAGATCTAGGAGAAGAACGATGGCCGTCTACAACAGTGGCTATAGAACGACCAGAAAGGAAGCTAGCGATGAAGGCACAGATAGAAGGATAGAAACCGTAGGAGGACAGTTTGGAAATTAAAGATTTATGCCAGACTCGATCGAAAGCCTTTGAGATGTCAAGTGCAATGGCAAAGCTTTCGCCGAAGTCCCGAAAGGAGGATGACCAGGAGTCTGAAAGGTAGGTGAGAAGATCGCCAGTGGAGCGTCCCTGACGGAACCCATACTGACGATCGGAAAGAAGGTTGTGATAGGAAAGATGCCTTAAAATTTTTCTATTAAGAATTGACTCGAAAACTTTTGAAATGACGTTAAAGCAATTGGACGATAGTTGGAGGGTTGGGAGTGGTCACCCTTCTTTGGGACTGGCTGAATGAGAGCAAACTTCCAGCAAGAAGGAAAGGACAGAGGGTGTGGAGAAGGCTGAGTGACTTCAAGAGAATCAGTTGGGGAAGATGATAGAGTATCTGGTGTCAATATCTGGATTTAGGGTAGGAGTAGTAGGGTCACTATGGGTGGTAGTAAGTGTGGTAGGAGTAATAGGAGTAGCCGTAGTAGGAGCAGGTAGGGAACTTACAGTATGCTTACTATAAGATCTGCCACTACGAAGATACGTTACACTATTATTACACACAGGATCATCAGTTTCACTATCAGATTCAATAGGGGAGAGATCTTCCCTTCTAAAAAAGGACATTAATAAAACAAGAGGCAAGTAAATGAAAATATATGAACAAATGGATGAATAAATGAAAAAATGAATAAATGAAAATATTTATAATATATGAAGAAATGATTTATATACAATGAATATAACTGAAAATGAATGCGTTATTTACAGCTGAGTATGAATATAATTGGGAGAAAATGGGATGAAGCAGGAGTGAGTGAATGAGAAATTCTGAATGAATGAAAAATGAAGAGCGAAAAAGCAATGAATGGACAGGAGTAAATGATTAAAATAACACAATCTATAGAGACAGCTCGCCATCTCTGTAGAAAGGTATTGATTAATGTGATGGGAAAAGAAAATGCATGAAAATGCACATAGAAAAATAATTGTAGTAAGATGTGTTCGCTGTGGTAGGTTAGTGTCGAGTGAGCCTCTCGGTCCAGGAGTGTCTCCTCCCCTCGACAGCGTTGATTGGGCGGAGATAGTGGTAACGTAAGGCTGGTGTCACACTATGCGGCGGCGCCCGGCGCCGCCGCATGGCGATAACACACACAAACAAATGAGAGGTGTCACACTACTGCGGTGGCGCCGCATCCGCCGTACAAAGCCGCATCATGCTGCGGCGGCGCCGCAGCGCCGCGACGCCGCATCACGCCGGTTGTGAGGACAAAACACACACAGTTTAATGCACGTGGTCACACTATCCGGCCACGTCGCACGGTGCTCTGCTGCTACTACTCCTGTGTTGTGTTTACGCTATGTTTGACGTGGATAAATTTATTAAATGCATACAGGAAAGGCCAGCAATTTGGGAGAAGAGTGTAGCAGAATACTCCAATAAAAACTGTAAAGAAAAATCATGGATTGAAGTAGGGGAATTGATGTACGAGAATTGGCTTGATTTAGTCAGCAGAAAGTAATGAGAAAGGTAAAATATTCTTTTTTCTTTGTATTTCCTATAAAAAGTAACATTATTTATTATGTATTTACGTATAATACATACTGTGCTATTTAAAGTACTAAAATTATTTAGCAGACATATCCTTCCTAATATTCCAAATAAATTTCCATGCTAAATAAGTATCATAATTACTAATCTTTAATACTGAAATGCTAATACTTGATGTATGTATATATGTATATTTATATAAGTGTGGTACATTAATCACCATCCAAAAAACACATTATAGCCTAGTACATATGTCTACGACGTGTTGGCTCTTTCAGTAACCCCCTCTGCCTCTAGTGCACAAACAGTCAGTTTAGACAACATGATTAACCTATCCACGCTGGCTGCTGGGGGTAAACTGTGCGGTTTGGCCGCACAGTGTGACGTGGTACAAGCCATGCGGCGGCGCCGCAACGGCGCCGCCGTATAGTGTGACACCGGCCTAACTCGGCGGCAGCCAAGCACTGGGCGGAGCAAGAAGCTGATAGGAGTGTGAGGGTGTGACGTAGCTGGGTGTGAGTGGCCACGCTCCCTGGGTGACGTCAGGGCTGTGTGGTAGGTAGGGGGACGATGACATAACGGCGTTGGGTGGCGGTTGGGGGCTACTTCCCGGAGTGGGGTTGTGGTTGGGGTTTGTGGGAGCTAAAACTAACCCCGTACAGCGTGATAATATAACAGTTCAAACAGAACTGGCAGGTGAAGGCAGGTAGTGAGGGTAGTGGTGGAGGCTTACGTGGCTGTGGTGGTGTGGTGGTAGGTGGGGCGTTGGTGTGGAGGAAAGTCCCGAAACCACACCAAAACAGAAGAACCACACCAAGACTGCAAAAAGGGCTGGAGGCTGGAGCAAAGCAAACAGCAGTGTGGGAAAGTGGACAATACAGCCGAGATTGCCCGTAGAATACGTGAAATCATTTTTATCCCACTTGCTACCACCAAATGTTAAAAATGTTAATCCCCCTTGACATCAGTCGTAGGTGAATTCAAAATCTTGGAGTGGTTTTCTGATAATATATTAATTACCGCCTTATGATCTCCGCACAGCCGTATGAACACCACCCTTACACATCCCCAGGCCGTTGCTAACTGCCGGAGGAGTGACGGCAGGAGCTGTGGTGCTGCCTTAATCTCAGGGTTCAGCAGAATTAGAATCAGGCCAGTCCTTAGTAAGCGATCAATGACGCCCTACTTAGATCACACTTTTAATACACTTACATGCTATACTTACATATTACATATTATTACAGATGGTTACAACATCTAGCATGATTGCATGCCTTGGCCTTTGTCATCTAATGGAGATTGTCCATGATCCTCGATCTCTGACAGTCTCTCTAAAGTTCTTTATTCCTGAGGTTACACTCTGTGACCAACTCCCAGGTCTTTTTCGGTCTGCCCATCGTGCCTCACCCCTAACGTTCACACCTCCTATCTTCTGCATCCAATAGACGTGGTGCCGGTTCTGGGTAAACATGGCAACTGCACTCTGCCAAGTACTTAGAAGCTTATGGTATTTATATCTTTTAATTTAATTTATCAGTTGCACTGATCAAGACGTGATAACTTAATTCATTGCGGTTGGAGGGAAGCAGCCACCATATTGGTGGTGACGTCAGTATTCATACTGCAGATGACACTCCAATCCATCACACAGTACTTTACCAGTAACAGCAATAGTAGTTGTCATGATATTTACTGACATGGTCACCGTAGATCCAAACTACTCTCTTCAGGTATGTTTTGAATGAATACTTTTCATGGTGTATATGGGTGGTACCTGTCAGTCAAGTGAACTGCAGTGAAACTGAATAGAAGTGGCTTACAGCTACACCATTCCCGAGCGGTGCTCATACCTCTTGAGGTGGAAAGTGTTTAATATATAGCGTACAGTATCAGTTCTATGAGTTTAACTTGGTATTATGCTCATGAATATTTAATATTTGACTTCTTCAATATTTGTTTTCTGAAAGAACAGTTTCAGTGATTCTGAACTAGATTGTGAGGTACCTTCAGGAGGGTGCGATGAAATACCAAATTGGTGGTCATTTACCAAATCAGGCCCGAACCAGCACCTTTAATTGGTAAGTATTATTGATTTTATCACCATATAGGTTCATACACACCTAATTATATGATATCTGGTCAAATATTTATGTTTAACTTAAAAAACAAAAAAATCCGGATTCACAGCGAGAACACGCTAAAATTAGCGGAATTGTTTCTCCTTTACCTCAACAACTTGCCTTGGCAGACTTATACCGTACTTTGTATAAATATTAAATTAACATACAAATGCATTTATCTGCACTTTAAATCGGCATTTGTGCAAAATAGAAGTCTGTCAAGGCGTGTTGGCAACAACAGTACAAATACTCATTAAATTTAGCACGTTCACGCTCTGAATCCTAATTTTCTATTAATAGTTAAATTAAACATAGGTTTTTGACGAATTTCAGATAATGAGGTGTGTATGAACCTATGTGGTGAAGAAAATAATATTTTCACATCAGTAAAGACTGCATTCCAGTGCTGGGAACTTCCAACGAGCAGCCAGTCACCACTGATTTCGTTTATTCTCATTGGCTGGTACACAGAGGAATAATTTCCCAGGTATGCTTTTGTCTGTGCACTTACACATTTGAACGAATCACTAGCAATTATTCCTCTTGTCACTGGGCACACTTGGAAGTCAGAAATAAGCACAGTGTATGCAGGCTAGACGAAACCAAAGTCGACTCTGCTGCCTCAGTGTAAGTAGTGACGTCACGACCAATCAGATGCCGTTTCAGAGTTACGTGATTTTTCAGCTGCTTTATCTAGTATTTTTCATGTATCCGCACGATTTTTTTGGAAAAAATGGTTGACAGCAATTTTCTGCGTATTTTTTGCCTATACAAGTATCTTACTTAAGGAAAAAAAAAAAAATGACCGGAAACTCGTCTATTGTTATCCCCCATCCTTTCCACACCTCAGTCTACCCCTCCTCATCAAAACACGAATATATTTCAGTCCCATCTCAACTTTTCCATCGTAAACCTAGGCCTTGTACTCGTATTCAAGGACACACTGAACATCTGTAGCACCAGTCGAGCAGGGCATAATGGAAAGCTGATGACAGGGAGTGCTGGAGCTCCCGTTTCATCAGCCCTCAGGCCTAGTTCCTGACCATCCCCCTTTGCTGAACTTTTTCAGTGTCTCAGTTACACAGAGGGTAGGCCAGCATGCACTCCAGTACAAATTTCTCTAACTATCTACACCAAACTACATGCACAGTACACACTACACTTCCTATTCAAAAAAAAAAAAAAATGGCGTCTCTTCACCAAGCCTCGGAGTCCCCAAGGGGGGGGGACCATAAATGCCCCCACCATCCGCCCCTCTCCCGGGGACGACTCGAGGTGCCTGGAACCACTGTCTGACTTCTTCTTCATTTCTGCAACATTCGCGGCCTTTCCTCTAACTTTCGCTCTGTTGAGCACCACCTCTCCTCCTCTAAACCTCACCTTCTTTTTCTAACGGAGACTCAGCTGTCTCAGGCAACTGACAGCAAACCCTTTTCTGTATCCTCCTACTTTCTCTATAGTCATTTCAAAGCCAAAGGTGGCTGTTGTGTATATATACGCAACGACTTATCTTGCTTCGTGTTCCTGAACTCGATTCTTCTGAATTCTCTACACTCTGGCTTCGGCTTTCCTGTCATTCTCTGACTAAATATATCTGTGTTGTTTACTTATCCCCTAATTCTACTGACTATCAAAAATTCTTCGACTATCTTACTTCTACGATGGAACACATTCTATCCATTTCTCCTTTCTCTGAAATCTCCATTCTAGGAGATTTCAATGTTCACCACCACCTTTGGCTCTCCTCTCCTTTCACAGATCCACCTGGTGAACAAGTCTACATCTTTTCTATCCTTAATGACTTAGAGCAGCTTGTACAGCACCCTACCCGTATCCCTGACCGCCTTGGAGAGAGCTCCAACCCACTCTTCCTCACAACTAATCCTTCTGCTTACTCTGTTAATCTTTTCTCTCCGTTGGGCTCCTCCGATCACAACCTTATTACCTTAACCTGTCCTATCACTCCGGTATGGCCTGTGGACCCTCCAGGGAAACGTCGTCTGTGGCATTTTGGAGCCACGGACTGGGAGGCCCTCAGGCAGTACTTCTTTGATTTTCCCTGGAATGATTATTGCTTCCATGGCCGGGAGCCATCTGAGTGTGCCTTGCACATTACGGAGGTTATTCTCTCGGCATGGAAGCATACATTCCATTCTCATATCCTTTGACTAACCCAAGAAAGCCTTGGTTTAATCACGCTTGTTCTAATGCTGTCCGCAACAAGGAGAGGGCCTGCAAAAGGTACCGGAGCCAACCCACCCCTGAATCACATCATCTTTACGTTTCTGCCAGGAATCGTGCTAAGTCTGTTCTTCACTCTACTAAAAATAATTTCATCCATACTAAATGCTCTCAACTCTCCAACTCGAATTCTTCCCGCTCCCTCTGGCACCTTGCCAAAAATCTTTCTAACAACTTTACCTCATCATCCTTCCCTCCTCTTTTCTACTCTGATGGTTCTGTAGCTATTTCTTCTACTGATTAAGCAGATCTCTTCGCACAGACTTTCTCCTCCAATTCCACCTTAGACGATTCTGGTGCTGTTCCTCCATCACTTCCCCCCTCTGACTTCCTCATGGCTGACATTAAAATTTCTTCAGTTGATGTATTTTCTGCCATCACTGGCCTCAGTACTAAGAAGGCATATGGGCCTGATGGGGTCCCTCCTGTTGTTCTCAAGAACTGTGCTTCTGTGCTTACACCCTGCCTAGGCAAACTCTTTCGCCTTTGTCTGTCAACTTGTACCTTTCCCTCTTGCTGGAACTTTGCTCTCATTCAGCCAGTCCCAAAGAAGGGTGACCATTCCCAACCCTCCAACTATCGTCCAATTGCTTTAACGTCCTGTATTTCAAAAGTTTTCGAGTCAATTCTCAATAGAAAAATTTTAAGGCATCTTTCCTATCACAACCTTCTTTCCGATCGTCAGTACGGGTTCCGTCAGGGACGTTCCACTGGCGATCTTTTCACCTACCATTCAGACTCCTGGTCATCCTCTTTTCGGGACTTTGGCGAAAGCTTTGCCATTGCACTTGACATCTCAAAGGCTTTCGATCGAGTCTGGCATAAATCTTTAATTTCCAAACTGCCCTCCTACGGTTTCTATCCTTCTATCTGTGCCTTCATCGCTAGCTTCCTTTCTGGTCGTTCTATAGCCGCTGTTGTAGACGGCCATCGTTCTTCTCCTAGATCTATCAACAGTGGTGTTCTTCAGGGCTCTGTCCTATCACCAACTCTCTTCCTTTTATTCATCAATGATCTTCTAAGCTGTACATCTAACCCTATCCACTCATACACTGATGACTCCACCCTTCACCTTTCCATTCGGTTCCTGCAACGCCCATCTCAACAGTTACTTCAACAAACAAGGGATGAGGCTATGGCACACCTAATGTCTGACTTGGCTCGTATCTCTGACTGGGGTAAAAATAATATGGTTGTCTTTAATGCATCTAAGACTCAGTTCTTACACCTATCAACCAGACAAAATCTTCCACAGGTATACCCACTAATGTTTAATAATATTCAGCTTAATCCTGCATCATCCTTGAACATGCTTGAGGTTTCATTTACTCGAGACTTATCTTGGAAAGATCATATTACATCTCTTGTAAAATCTGCTTCCAAGAGATTAGGTGTGCTAAGCCGACTCCACTCTTTCTTTACCCCTGCACAATTGTTGACTCTATACAGGGGTTTTATCCGCCCCTGTGTGGAGTACAACTCTCATGTGTGGGAAGGCTCCCCACATACAGCTCTTCTCAATAGGGTGGAGGCAAAGGCTTTTCGTCTCATTAACTCTCCTCCTCTTACTGACTCCCTTCAACCTCTGTCTCTTTGCCGCACTGTTGCATCTTTATCTCTTTTCTATTGCTACTTTAATGGTCACTGCTCCTCTGAACTGTCTGCTTGCATTCCTCCACGTCTATGACGGCCGCATAGCACCCGTCTGGCAGCAAACTCTCATCCTTTTTCTGTCCAACTCTCTAATGCAAGAGTTAACCATTACTCCCAGTCTTTCATTTATGCAACAGGTCAGCTCTGGAACTGTCTCCCTCTGTCTGTATTTCCTGCTGCCTATGATCTCCAGTCTTTCAAACGCAGTGTGTCCAGGCATCTCAAAATGATTGGATCTTGAATTTGGCTCTCTATTGTATTTTGTTTTTCTCTTGGAGGGAACTGTTACTGTGGGCTCATGGCCTTTGGTTCCTTCTTCCTCGTATAAAAACAAAAATCCACCTAATCATTGTAATTTCAGTACGTTTGAGCCTACAAATATGATCTCCCACTATTGGGTAGGTCTCACAACCATTCTGCATTACACTCCAAACATATGCAACATCCAAAGATCCCTTAGCACGGAGGGAGAGCCCTCTCAATGTCTGGAGAGACACCAACTCCCTGAACGTCTTCCAACTACTCACTCCAGCCACAGAGCTAGTTCCATCCTCACCTCCAGCACATAACATCATATCTCCCAAGTAACATAACTTCTCTACACACTCAAGAGACTCACCAGCAAGAGCAGTCATTTCATTCCTGACATTCTCCACTTGCTCTGCTCGACAAACCACACATATGAACACAGCATTATCTCGCAGTCTGCCTCTAATAACACTACATCTGTAGTGGTGTTAGAGGCAGACTGGAAGAATGAGTGCACTCACTGATCACAAACACTACACAAGACGGAATTACTTCCCACGCCCTTGTGGCAAGCCTGCACATGACCACTCTCCCTCTTCTTTGCCAGTACCGCTACCAGCCCTAGATACCAACACCTTTGTTTTATTACGAGCCACGATAGCAAAACTGGTATTGTTTTCAGTTTGTCTGTGTATCTGTGTGTCTGCTAGCACAATAACTTTGCAACTGCTCAAGATATCATCACAGGTGTGTAGTAGGGAAAAAAGTCGATCACGAGTTCGAAAATGGTGAAAGTAGTTCAAGGTTTGTGTGTCTATTACCAAAATAATTTTGCAACCGCTCAAGATATCATCACAAAATTTTACAGGTGTGTAGTATGGATGAAAATCCCCGACGGGTTCGAAATTGGTGAAAGTAGGTCAGGGTCAAGGTCATATTCCGGGCCGTGCTAAATATGTATCGGCTTGCTGCTAGTGTGATTCCCTCCTTGGGGAGGGGCTCTAGTTTATCTGCACTTACTCTCAAGCCCTTGTGCCCCATACCATCACTTCACTTCCTAAATCTTTCCTCCATCTCCCTTTCATTCTCTGCAGTCAACACCAAACCATTGGCATACCATTTACTTGAGTCCATCTCTGAAGGCACGTGAGAAGGCTTCAAGCACCATGATTAATAATAAGGGACTCAAGGCTGAACTCTGATGCACACCAGCTCTCACGGAAAACTCATCACTCGCATCTCATTCACTTTGACCTGGGTGTGAGCACCCACATGCATAGCCATAACCACTCTAATCAGCATCTCCACAATCCCAAATTTTCTCATTGCCTACTTCAGTGCCTCCCTAGGGACTTTGTCAAAGGCCTCCTCCAAATCAACAAAAACTAAGTACAGACTCTTTTCTTTCCTATGTCTTTTTCTGAAGATGTCGAGCAATGAATATGGTATCAGTGGTCCCTTTGCCTGGCATAAACCCAAACTGCATATCATCAATGCTCGCTCTTTTTTCTAACAATACCTTCTAGTACTCTCTGAATTACTTTCATTATCTAGTCCAAAAATTTTATGCCTCTCAAATTTCCTCTTTCCAGGGCATCACCCATCCCCTTGTGCATACCTACAGTCACACTGTTCAGCAAGTCATCTAGAACCACACTCATTTTATAAATGCATTTATCAAATCAGCAACTAAACTCACTGCTATATATCCTTAGGTATTCAACATTTCAGCAGTCAACCCTGACACACCTGCTACCTTCCCCACTTGCATCCTGCCTTTTGCCCTGCTCACAGATGCAGCGTCGATCAAAAGCCAAGTGTCAGACACTGGATCTGCTGATTCCAAACCTTCCCTGTTCCAATCAAGCTTCTCATTTAGCAACTGGTTATAATGCTCTCTCAAGGCGTCTTTAATATTCTCACTGTTCACCAATACCTTTCCTTCATCATACTTCACACATTGCTCACATCTGATATCCCTGTTTTCCATCTTCATCTGCTTTGCCACCTTAAAAATCATGTTCTTCCTTTCAGCGTTATTTAGGTATCCTGTAAAAGTAACTGAGACTCAGATTATTCCCTGTATACCTCTTCTTTAGCCCTATACTTTGCTGCCAAGTATTCCTCTTTGCTGTCACCCCTCTTCCATTGGCAAGAAAGTTTTCTTTTCTCCTTATCTACAGCTTCTACAACCTCATCCCACCACAGTATTACTTTATGTCTTGGAGGTCTACTTATCCATCCACACACTGAATCAGAAACTCTCAGGAAATTATTCTTGAGAGCTCTGTACTGTTCATTAACACTTTTGTCAACAGCTCCCAGTTCAGTCACCACTCTACTTATCTCGCTATAGAAGGCATCCCATACTGCATGGTTTTTCATCTTCCATATATTACTCCTAGCTGCACAGGTCTTCTTCACCACCCATTCCTTAAGTGCCGTGTTTCATATCTACAGTAAGTTCTGTGTCTGCACACACTCTTCACACCCTATACCTTTAACATCCCTCTCCATCCTCATATCAGCCCTCCTGACCAGTAAATAGTCTATCTGGCTATTGTTTCCCCCAGGCTCGTATATATCAACCTAATTTCCTCCAAGAACGCGAGTTGCACACAATCATGTTCATTGCCTTCCCAAACTCGAGTATCCTTTCCCATTCTTCTTTCCTAGTGCCATGTGTACATCCCCTGTGTACCTCTTCATATCCCTGAGCTGCTTCACCTACATGACAATTTAAGTCCCCACTCAATACTTCAGTCTCATCATCCCCCATATCACTTACTATTCATATCAAGTCGTCCCAGAATCTATCTTTTTCTACATCATCCAAGCCAGCAGAGCATGTGCTTTTCGAGGAGTAATATATTACGAATTACTCCATAGGTAGAAAAAAAAGACGATCGTTACTGCTTAGAAAATGGAATGGATAAAAAAAACTGAGAGTAAACCTTAAAGTATATCGCCACACCCCTGCAGTCATCCTTTTATGTTTTCACGTTATTTGAAAGGTACTGCAGTATTATGAGCATATAACGCAGGGGCTTAAATTTAGCAACATAAGTGTACACAGCAGTTCTTTTTGATAGCAAAATCCGATCGAACCATTCTTAGTAAATCATATACTCGTATTATCAAACACTGTCTGTCATAAATGATGTAGACAATCATAAAATTATATATATAATACTGAAAATGTCTAAACTCATCACGTAAAAAAAAAAATTATTAACCCTCGGCGTCCCGTCGACATTCTATAACGTCCACACGTTTTGTCACTGCCAATCCCGTCGACGTACATAAACGCGAAAAAATTGCAAGGTCCCTAATTTGCAAAATTTTCAATTTTCGTGAGTGATTTTTGGTACGTATACACGTGACACCTTCCTCTACAAGATGCCAGGCAGGGACAATGCCTTACCCAGCATGACCTCCTCCCACCCCATGCATGCCATTGTCTCAGCAATTCACCTGTTATCAGTGACCTGGCCAGTATAGCCATGTCATGCCATGGTACGAAATTCAGGGCCAGAGTGATTCCCCAATCAATGACAATGTGGAGGACAAACTTTACATAGCATTAGAGGAAGAAACAGTTAGAAATGATGATCAGGTAATGTGGCAAAAAAAGGTCAGGTATTAGTGAGTGAAACAATGCTTATAATGCCTATATTACTGCTTGAAAACCAATATACTCTTGTACTACATATAAATTCGTACCAAGTAAATCAATAAATATCGTTTATGAGTGGTGTGAAATAGTAATCCTCCCACAGAACTCGTATTCTTTGGTGCTAGCCTGATAGAAAACCCAGAAAGGTAAGGAGGTACTCCAACCTGTATTGAGTACTTTAAACCTCAGGTGAGCGATTTCTCTTTGAATTTTCGATGTTTCTCACCAAAAGCGAAGGTTTGAGCCAAAAAAAATTTTTGCCTAAAATGGTCGGGATTGGAGGGAGTCAGTGGTGGAAAAGTGGTTGGGATGGGGCGGGTTAAGTAATGAAAATGGAAACAAAAATAATGGAAGTAAATTCAGTGGACAGGAGAACAGTTGAGCGAGAGTCGTGAGCAAAGATGAGTGGCAACATGGAGCCTTGTCACCAGTTCTTGCAAGTCTCTATAGAAGGCGACGGTCTCCCCATACTCTACAACTGTCTAGTGAGCGCAAATGTATTTTTTTTTTCTTCTGTCTTCATATAATAACTTCCATATATCACAACATACATAGGAATATGTAATTTTACTCAATTTTCTCGATGCATTTGCTAAGGAATTTACATTCATTGTATAGTAAGGACTCTGCACACCATCATCCTCATGTGGCCTTACTAATGCCAGATAAAGTTACAGTATTTATTGTTTTAATGTCTTATTGCTCACCCGTCACGAAATATATCCTAGGACCTTATTTAATATGTTTGTTGCGCTAATACTCGTGCACTAGTGCCTTGGTTTAAGGTCTGCTTATGATGAAAATTGTTTTCCCCCAGAGCATGGTATCTGGTGGTTTGAAGTAAAATGTTCAAGTTTAAAACAGCTGTGCCTGTATATTGCAGAGGAAAATCCAGAGAATGCTTATTACGAACTCAAGCATTTTCTTTACCCAAGGATTTGCTTTAGTTTCTGGTTAATAATCTTTATGTTAATAATTTGCGGGAGGTGATGGCTGAATTGAGAAGAAGCCTGCAGTCCTAATGGACCCAGGTTTGAATCCCGGCTGGGGTAGGGAACAGTTTAAGGATTTGAATTTCATAAAAACATACATTCCTGATCTATGAGAAAACCCGCCTACATGTCGTGAGAAAAGCCTCCACTAATGCCAATACACTATTCTATGAGACAGCCCTAGCATGTATTCAGTATGGATGATGGGTGTTAGCGCCGGAAGTGGTGACATGTGGAGATGTAAAAGGACTACTGGGCCTTGGAATAGGCCACTGCCCCCGAGAAATGGGATCTGAACCCTTTGTCCAGAATTGGGGACATAAAAAAAAAAAAAATACTATTGCGTTTAACCGTTATTGGCAATTTTGTTGTTAATACATGCATAAATACTTAGGAAGTTTCCACTCTACCTGACTGTGTCTGCGAGTTGTGATGAAATAATGTTTCACATCTCATATTCCAATGAGGGAGAGGAGATATGCCATTGCTCAGTCAGTCCCTTAGGCTCATTCAAGCTGCACGCTGTAAATAATTTCACCAGGATCTTGCAGAGACCCTCGCAAACCTAACCAACCCATCGTCTTCTGACATTAAATAGCTATGTATCCTTAGAGATGTGGTCAAATTGAGGGGAACTAGCTGTGATATGAGGATAAAGAATAGATAAGTTAGTGTTACTAATACCCACTCATTTAAAGAGACTCCCATTACTCAGTTTAAATTTCGTGTTAATAGCAGAATACCCTTAAACAGAATTTATGTTCCTATGTAAATTATTTCTGACATTTCTGTGCCCCAAGAGAGGAAGACAGATGTGACCGAGGTTTTAAACGAGATCAGGGTTGGATTCGTGGATTCGACTCCGTGCACGGTAGAGGGCCAGACACGGAGATGCGTGTACCGAGCTCTGGGTGGAAAAGCTGGTTCCTTTTCGAATGATGAGCATCTGTGTGCCGTGCTGGATTCGTGGGACAGAAACCGTACTATTCTTTTGGGGGGAAGCAAATGAAATATTCAAGTTTCGGTGGGAATGTAGGAACAGGTTTCTAGTCTTGCACTGATGGAATCTGAAGACATATGATATTAATCAAATGTGGAGAGAGGTAAAAGAGGTTTTGCATGAGAGTGCTAAGGTTACTACTAAGAAAAAGGGAAAAGCGAGAGGGAAAAAGTGGATGTCAAATGAAACATGGAATGCAATTCAGAAAAAGGAAAGAGGCTAAGTTAAGAAGTGAAGAACAACATGTTGATGGTCAGGTAGTTGAAGTACTTAGAGCAAAGTACTGAAGTTTACATTCTGAAGTAAAATGACTTGTTAGACGTGATAAGAGGAGGCAAAATGGTGAAAAGGCAACAGAGACAGAAATTAAATTAAGTAAAAATGACGGTCAGAGCACAAGAGCAGCGTATCAGGCCATAAAGGAGTTAACTGGGACTGAAAAGAGAAGGAAGGAAATACCTGTACGAGATAGAAATGGTAATTTGATGACTAAAGATTTGGATATAAAAGGAAGGTGGAAAGAGCACTTTGAGGGGACTTTGATGCATGGTCGTGAGGAGTGCAGACGTGCTTTCCATCTGCTCTCTTCTCTAGTTTTCAGGGCTGCCTCACCGGCAATTAGATTTTTTTTGTTCACCCTTCTGGTGACGTATAGGTTAGCTAGTTTCTAACTTTCCACCCCTCCCTATTAGTTTGGAACAGTAGGTGTCTGTTCCTATTTACTGAGATTACTTTTGCTTATCGCCCACGGAGGGTCCCCCCCACTGATCGCTCTGGAGTGTGAATTAACACGGTTGGGCCTCCCTGGAGTGGTTTGAGAGGGCAATTTCAGCCTTAGGTGTGTGGTCCCCGGTTGTTTGTCCCTTGTTCATTTTTCCTCCTCCTTCCCACTTCCCCCTAACGGGGGAAGTGGTCCCTATGGTGGACAACCCTACTGCCTCCCCCCCCTTCAGGGGGGGAGGTAGTCCTGACCGACCCCCGACTGCTGCACGGACTGAACGGCCCCAGACATGTACCCGCCTTGACATTAATGTACATAACGCCGAGTTTGTATTGATTCATGCCGTTGCTTCCACTCCCCTGTCCAGCCTCAATCCCTTCATCATCAAGAAGGTGATTGATGGGTGTCCAGGAGAGGTGGAACAAGTGAAAAAACTTGCGAGTGGAGACCTCCTCGTAAAAACCATGAATTCTGCCCAGGTCAAGGATTTCCTGAAACTGAGGAAGTTCCATTGTCATGATGTCCAAACAACGATCCCCCACTCCATGAATTCCTGCAAGGGTGTTATCACCAGCAGGGATCTTGTGCTCATGGAGGAAGAAGAAATTGTACAGGAACTTTCTCAGCAAGATGTCATAGAGGCGAGGTTCATTACCAGATTCTCGGAAGGCATCAGGACGAAGACTGCAACAGTTGTTCTCACTTTCGGCAAAGTATCTCTTCCAGCCAATGTGAAGGTTGGATACGAAATTGTTAATGTTAGACAGTACATCCCGAACCCCCTTCGTGGTTCAAAATGTCAGCTCTATGGACACCATGAAAAGGCTTGTCGGGCTTCCAACATTGTGTGTGGCAAGTGTGCGGCTGTGGGTCACTCTGCTGACAACTGTACATCCGAGACTGAGTGCTGCTTTCACTGCAAGGATGCTCACTCCACTTCCTCGAGGGCTTGTCCCACGTGGAAGGAGGAGAAGGAGGTCTGCACAGTAAAAGCGACACAGGGCATTTCCTTCTACGATGCTAGGAAGAAGGTGAAGGAGTTGCATGCAACTCCCAAGCCTAATATCTCCTATGCATCGGCGGTAGTGTCCCGTCCCGTGATGTGCACCGTTGAGACACAGACTGACCTAACATTCGCTCCTCATGCCCCACGCCCTACCTCTCAGTCTAAGCCTCCTGTACACTCCAACTCTCTGATGGACATCCCTGTTGCTACTTCCTACTCCCAGGCTGCTGCTGCTCCTTCGCAGTCAGTGCGGCCAAAATCAAAGCCAGACAAGTCTGACAAAATTAATTTGACCACCCTCACTAAGCAGTCACGTCCTCATGTCCTTCCCGCTCCTGGTCCAGCGAGGGAGAGGAAGAATAGCTCTTCCTTGGTGGAGTCTGGGAGCCTTGTAATTGACGAAAATATGGAAGTCTCCATGAACAAGAACCGGGAAAGGTCCCCCGGTAGCCACTCGCCTGGACGCGGGGGGCATAAAAAAACTAAGCATACTGGCCACCCTCGTAAATCTTAAACCGCTGCATTCACTCTATTACAGTGGAACTGTAGAGGTGTCGGGAATAAGTTACACAATATAGCAATCTTGCTGTCAATACACAGGCCAGACGTTGTTTGTTTACAGGAGACGCGCCTGGAGGATCACCCTGATCCTCCACAATTAAAACACTATCACTCGTATAGAAGATATGAAGGTCACGGAGTCGCCATATACACACACAAATCACACCCACAAATGGAAGTGATTCTAAATTCTACTCCGGAAGCTGTCGCGTGCAGAGTAAAATTTAATAACACATATCTGTCTATTTGCTCTCTGTACTGTCCTCCACACGGCCCCATTGATAGTGATGCTTTAAATTCACTAGTTGAACATCTTCCTGGCAATAAGTTAGTGTTGGGCGATTTTAACGCCCATCACTATCAATGGGGTAGCATGAGGATCGATGGTCGTGGGGAGCAAGTAGCCAACCTAATACTACAGTCCAACCTCTGTCTTCTGAACGATGGTAGAGCGACTCGTGTAGATGATCATACTGGTAACTTTTCGGCCATTGACTTATCTTTGGCCTCCCCTGGTATACATCAAGATTTTTCATGGAATCCTTATGACGACTCCTTGGGAAGTGATCATTTACCTATCTGTCTTTCTTATACATGCGACATCATTTCAGACCCTACACCTCCAGAATTCAACTATAAGAAAGCAGATTGGGGATCCTTCTCAAGGATCGCCAATTTAGATATATCTGGGGAGACCATAGATGTTAAGGTCGAAAATATAACCCAATCCATATTACACGCAGCTGAGGCTGCTATTCCCAAGACTTCTACAGTTCATGCGAAGCATAGAGCACATTGGTGGACGCCGGATTGCCGACAAGCATTAAGAAAACGCAATAGGAGATACAGGATTTTTGATAGTCAGTCCACTGAGGAAAACTTTATTGCATACAAACAGGCACGGGCTGAGGCAAGGAGAATAATAAGAAGGGCCAAACGTGACTCCTGGCGGTCCTTTGTGTCCACGGTGACTCGTACAACACCATTACGTAAAGTCTGGTCCACTATAAGAATATTAAATAATAAAGGCCCATATTTCCCAGTCACCACCTTGCAAGTAAATAATAACATCTATGATGAGCCCGTGGACGTTGCTAACATCCTCGCCAGGAGTTTTTCTCATGTAAGTAGCTCAGCCAATTATGACCCACGTTTCCAACATCATAAACGCATGGCTGAGCTACAGATTATTGACTTTGCCACAGAAGACGTAGACTCCCCGTACAACCAAGAGTTTACGCTAGATGAACTGCTCCTTGCCCTTAAATCCTGTAAAGACACCAGCCCTGGACCAGACACCATCACGTATGGTATGATCCAGCATCTTAATCAGGACAACCTGATTAAGATGTTAGCATTGTACAATGAGATTTGGGCGTCTCGAATGTTCCCAAACTCATGGCACTTTGCGCACGTCATACCGATACCCAAAGAGGCTGGTCGTCTTATGAATCCCACTTCATTTCGTCCTATTGTGTTGACTTCTTGTCTATGTAAGGTCATGGAACGAATGGTAAACAATAGGCTTCTTTTTGTTTTAGAGTCGAAGAATTTGTTAAATGATCAACAATGTGGGCTCCGTAAATACAGTTCACTAGATCATTTAATGAATTTGGAGGATTGTATTGCAGAGGCATTTGCCAATAAAGAATTCATGATAGGGGTGTTCTTGGACATCCATAAAGCCTATGACATGACATGGCGACACGGTATACTAATGAGGCTCTATGCTTATGGTTTAAGAGGAAATTTGCCTATTTTTATTTCAAATTTCTTAAGGGACAGGACTTTCTCTGTCAAATTACCCCGTAACGTAACATCGGATATATTTATCCAGGAAAACAGGGTGCCACAGGGAAGTGTGCTTAGTCCTACTTTATTTAGTATTATGATCAATGATATTCTGTCATCAGCTCCCATCCCCAGGAATCTTAAATACTCGCTCTATGCTGACGATTGTGCAATATGGCACTCCTCCCGTAATGCATAATTTTCAGCTGGACGGATTCAAGCAGCCCTTGACTCCGTCCACCAATGGGCCTTGCAGTGGGGATTTAAGTTTTTCGTCCGTAAGTGTGCCGCTGTAGTTTTTACAACTCGTAACGTCCCCGATTTGCGTTTATTTTTGGATAATCAAGCGGTACCCTTTCAAAATTCTGAAAATTTTTTGGGCCTTCACTTTGATCGCAGAATGAATTTTAAACTTCACGTTAATACTTTGCTTGCTCGTTGTGATAAACCATTAAATGTCCTTAAGTACCTAGCGGGTACTACATGGGGTGCCGACAGAAAATCTTTATTAATGGTGTATAAGTCCCTTATTTGATCGAAGCTAGACTATGGCGCACAGGTGTATGGCTCGGCATCTGATGCCACGCTGAAAGGATTGGATGTGTTGCAGAATAAATGCTTGCAAATGTGTCTTGGAGCTGTCCGGTGTACCCGTGTAGCTCGTATGGAAGTGGAAGCGAATGTGCCTCCCCTCCGTATTCACCATGACCACCTGGCATTATCGTATGGGTTACGAACATTAAGGAAAAGTAATATCGGCAATGTGGCCTGTACCCCCCTGCGTCAATACCACCACCTTCTGCGGGGGGTGCGTCGGCCACTTGCCGCTCGCCTCCACTTACTGACTCAGGAGCTTAGTGTGGACCCCAGTGACTGTGACAAGTTGGTGCTAAAAAATATAGTGCCTTGGGAGCCACCCAGCTTTACAGTGGATGTATCATGGCTCCCAGCACCAAAGGCCAAGGCGCCGGAGGCGGAGGTCCACCACTTGTTTCATAACATCATTGTTCGTCACTTGGGGTCCCATCAATTGTACACCGACGGCTCCAAGTCGAGTGAATGTGTGGGTGCAAGTGTGTGGTCGACTGAATGTGCCCTCAGGTATCGGTTGCTGACTCATACATCTGTGTTTACTTCAGAACTTTTTGCTATTCACAAAGCCATAGACTATGCTCTCAATTCTAGGCATGACTCATTTGTCATATTTTCAGATTCAAAATCAGCCCTTCAGGCAATTGCATCTTGCACTACGGACTCTCACAAGATCCAGGGCCGCATCGTTAATAAGTTGCATTCATGCAACAAGTCATTCACACTGATCTGGGTGCCTGGTCATTGTCATATCTACGGCAATGAGCAGGCTGACTTACTTGCAAAGTCGGCTGTAGAGCTCGAGGAGACTTGGGACGTTCCTCGTGATCTACGATCGAGTCTCTCTCGGAAAGAAATCAGTAAATCTTCTGTGGCAAGGTCAGTGGACTAGACTAAATATTCCAACTTGTAAGCCGTACCTGGGCGACTGGGACACTGCCAACCGTCCCAGTCGCCTCGAAGAAAAAGTGTTGGCACGGTTACGGCTCAATGCCACCATTTTAACCCACATTAAACCATATATGGAAAGACGCTTCCCACCGCACTGTGACATCTGTAATGCGGTGTTATCTATCAGTTATATCATCCTGCGCTGTCGGCGATTTACTCGTGAACGTGCTTCACTTATAAATTACTGCGGCGCAGTAGACGTCCCCTTCACCCTTTCCACCATCCTGGGTGATGGGGACATTGTTATGACTGATAAATTGATGGCTTTCTTGAGAGAGACCGGACTGATCAGAGTGATGTGACTTTTTTACTGTGTGGTTATGGTTTTTATGAAGAGTAAATATGTATATATTGTAATATTAATTAGGGTTGACAGTTGACATATTTTAAATAGTTCCTCCTCCCACCGATCTATTTCTAATATAGATGTCCCCTACATTACGCCAAGTTCCTTGCCTGACAGTCACTAGCTGATGAATGCAAGTGTGCAATATAGGAAGGTATTGGGCACTTGCAGTTGATGGTGGTCTGCTGGGCGAGGTTCTTCACTTTTCGTACAAATTATGTAAATACATTATACTATCTTGCTTAAGTTATTCTAATTAGGGACGACAGCTGACGTATATGGAAACGTTCCCGATTCGTCTGGTTCCCTTTCATATATTGATGGCCCGTATATTAGGTTGTCCCTCGACTGACAGTCACCAGGTGATGAGGGCAGGTATGTCATGTAGAAAGGCATTACATATCTGCAGTCGATGGTGTTCTCTTGGTCGAGGCTTTTTGAATATTAGTGTAGATCTAATTATTTGTCTCTTAGGATTTAGTATAGGTTAGCGATTTGTCTGTTAGGTGGTTAGTTTTAGGGTCTGTTAGGTTGTTAGTTTAAGGGTCTTTAGATTAGGTATTTTTGATTATAAGTAATATAAGGTTATAAATATAAAAAATAAATAAAAATAATAAAAATAAAACTACAAAAAAATAATAAAATAAAAATTATTATATATATATGTACGTGTGCATGAAAGTGTGTATGTTCATATTTTTTTTTTTTTTTTTAATGCGAGGAAGAAGGAACCAAAGGCCATGAGCCCGCAGTAACAGTTCCCCCCCAAGAGAAAAACAAAATACAATATAGAGCCAAATTCAAGATCCGATCATTTTGAGATGCCTGGACACACTGCGTTTGAAAGACTGGAGATCATAGGCAGCAGGAAATACAGACAGAGGGAGACAGTTCCAGAGCTGACCTGTTGCATAAATGAAAGACTGGGAGTAACGGTTAACTCTTGCATTAGAGAGTTGGACAGAAAAAGGATGAGAGTTTGCTGCCAGACGGGTGCTACGCGCCCATCGTAGAGGTGGAGGAATGCAAGCAGACAGTTCAGAGGAGCAGTGACCATTAAAGTAGCGATAGAAATGAGATAAAGATGCAACAGTGCGGTGAAGAGACAGGTTGAAGGGAGTCAGTAAGAGGAGGAGAGTTAATGAGACGAAAAGCCTTTGACTCCACCCTATTGAGAAGAGCTGAATGAGGGGAGCCTCCCCACACATGAGAGTTGTACTCCACACAGGGGCGGATAAAACCCCTGTATAGAGTCAACAATTGCGCAGGGGTAAAGAAAGAGCGGAGACGGCTTAGCACACCCAATCTCTTGGAAGCAGATTTTACAAGAGATGTAATATGATCTTTCCAAGATAAGTCCCGAGTAAATGAAACCCCAAGCATGTTCAAGGATGATGCAGGATTAAGCTGAATATTATTAAACATTAGTGGGTATACCTGTGGAAGATTTTGTCGGGTTGAAAGGTGTAAGAACTGAGTCTTAGATGCATTAAAGACAACCATATTATTTTTACCCCAGTCAGAGATACGAGCCAAGTCAGACATTAGGTGTGCCATAGCCTCATCCCTTGTTTGTTGAAGTAACTGTTGAGATGGGCGTTGCGGGAACCGAATGGAAAGGTGAAGGGTGGAGTCATCAGCGTATGAGTGGATAGGGTTAGATGTACAGCTTAGAAGATCATTGATGAATAAAAGGAAGAGAGTTGGTGATAGGACAGAGCCCTGAGGAACACCACTATTGATAGATCTAGGAGAAGAACGATGGCCGTCTACAACAGCGGCTATAGAACGACCGGAAAGGAAGCTAGCGATGAAGGCACAGATAGAAGGATAGAAACCGTAGGAGGGCAGTTTGGAAATTAAAGATTTATGCCAGACTCGATCGAAAGCCTTTGAGATGTCAAGTGCAATGGCAAAGCTTTCGCCAAAGTCCCGAAAGGAGGATGACCAGGAGTCTGAAAGGTAGGTGAGAAGATCGCCAGTGGAGCGTCCCTGACGGAACCCATACTGACGATCGGAAAGAAGGTTGTGATAGGAAAGATGCCTTAAAATTTTTCCATTAAGAATTGACGCGAAAACTTTTGAAATACAGGACGTTAAAGCAATTGGACGATAGTTGGAGGGTTGGGAGTGGTCACCCTTCTTTGGGACTGGCTGAATGAAAGCAAACTTTCAGCAAGAAGGAAAGGTACAAGTTGACAGACAAAGACGAAAGAGTTTGCCTAGGCAGGGTGTAAGCACAGAAGCACAGTTCTTGAGAACAACAGGAGGGACCCCATCAGGCCCATATGCCTTGTTAGTACTGAGGCCAGTGATGGCAGAAAATACATTAACTGAAGAAATTTTAATGTCAGCCATGAGGAAGTCAGAGGGGGGAAGTGATGGAGGAACAGCACCGGAATCGTCTAAAGTAGAATTGGAGGAGAATGTCTGTGCGAAGAGATCTGCTTTATCAGTAGAAGAAATAGCTACAGAACCATCAGAGTAGAAAAGAGGAGGGAAGGATGATGAGGTAAAGTTGTTAGAAAGATTTTTGGCAAGTTGCCAGAAGGAACGGGAAGAATTCGAGTTGGAGAGTTGAGAGCATTTAGTATGGATGAAATTATTTTTAGTAGAGCGAAGAACAGACTTAGCACGATTCCGGGCAGAAACGTAAAGATGATGTGATTCAGGGGTGGGTTGGCTCCGGTACCTTTTGTAGGCCCTCTCCTTGTTGCGGACAGCATTAGAACAAGCGTGATTAAACCAAGGCTTTCTTGCGTTAGTCAAAGGATATGAGAAAGGAATGTATGCTTCCATGCCCGAGAGAATAACCTCCGTAATGCGCAAGGCACACTCAGATGGCTCACGGCCATGGAAGCAATAATCATTCCAGGGAAAATCAAAGAAGTACTGCCTGAGGGCCTCCCAGTCTGCGGCTCCAAAATGCCGTAGACTACGTTTCCCTGGAGGGTCCACAGGCCGTACCGGAGTGATAGGACAGGTTAAGGTAATAAGGTTGTGATCGGAGGAGCCCAACGGAGAGAAAAGATGAACAGAGTAAGCAGGAGGATTAGTTGTGAGGAAGAGGTCAAGTATGTTGGAGCTCTCTCCAAGGCGGTCAGGGATACGGGTAGGGTGCTGTAGAAGCTGCTCTAGGTCATTAAGGATAGAAAAGATGTAGGCTTGTTCACCAGGTGGATCCGTGAAAGGAGAGGAGAGCCAAAGGTGGTGGTGAACATTGAAATGTCCAAGAATGGAGATTTCAGAGAAAGGAGAAATGGATAGAATGTGTTCCATCGTAGAAGTAAGATAGTCGAAGAATTTTTGATAGTAGAATTAGGGGATAAGTAAACAGCACAGATATATTTAGTCAGAGAATGACAGGAAAGCCGAAGCCAGAGTGTGGAGAATTCAGAAGAATCAAGTTCAGGAACACGAGAGCAAGATAAGTCGTTGCGTATATATACACAACAGCCACCTTTGGCTTTGAAATGAGTATAGAGAAAGTAGGAGGATACAGAAAAGGGTTTGCTGTCAGTTGCCTCAGACAGCTGAGTCTCCGTTAGAAAAAGAAGGTGAGGTTTAGAGGAGGAGAGGTGGTGCTCAACAGAGCGAAAGTTAGAGGAAAGGCCGCGAATGTTGCAGAAATGAAGAAGAAGAGAGTCAGACAGTGGTTCCAGGCACCTTGAGTCGTCACCGGGAGAGGGGCAGATGGTGGGGGCATTTATGGTCCCCCCCCCTGGGGACTCCGAGGCTTGATAAAACGACGCCATTTTGGGTAAATTTTGAATAGGAAGTGTAGTGTGTACCGTGCATGTAGTTTGGTGAAGATAGTTAGAGAAATTTGTACTGGAGAGCATGCTGGCCTACTCTCTGTGTAACTGAGACACTGAAAAAGTTCAGCAAAGGGGGATGGTCAGGAACTAGTCCTGAGGGCTGATGAAACGGGAGCTCCAGCACTCCCTGTCATCAGCTTTCCATCCACCTCGGGAGTACTGCCCTGCTCGACTGGTGCTACAGTCTACTCCCATGCATGGATGTGTGTATGTATGTATGTATGTATATATGTATGTTTGTATATATATGTATATATGTGTCAATATATATACATATATATATATATATTTGCCTTAATGACCAGAGGCTCCGGCCTCAATGGTCGATAGGCAAAAAACAAAAAAATAAAAAATAAAAAGCACTTTGAGGGACTTTGATGAATGGTCGTGGAGATGGAAGACGTGTTTCTGAGCTCTCCTCTAGCTGCAGGGTTGATTCACCGGCTTTAGCTTTTTCCATTTGCTCGCCACTAGGGCGTTTTTCAATAAAGTTAGGTTAGCTAGACCTCATTTTCCTCCCTGGCTTTAGTAGATATAGTAGGTGTCTATATCTAATTACTGAGATTGCCTTTGCTTACTCACCTCTGGAGTGTACCCCCCACTGATCGCTCTGGGGTGTGAGTCACACACAGGCGCATCCTCCCGAGAGTGGTTTGAGAGGGTAATCTCAGACTAGGTGTGTTTTTCCCGGGCAATTTCTCCCTTGGTTGTTTTTCTCTTTCTTCCCACTTCCCCCGTCTAATTACTGAGATTGCCTTTGCTTACTCACCTCTGGAGTGTACCCCCCCACTGATCACTCTGGGGTGTGAGTGACACACAGGCGCGTCCTCCCGAGAGTGGTTTGAGAGAGTAATCTCAGACTAGGTGTGTTTTCACCGGGCAATTTCTCCCTTGGTTGTTTTTCTCTTTCTTCCCACTTCCCCCTCACGGGGGAAGTGGTAACTATGGCGGACGCCACTACTGCCTCCCCCCCTTCGGGGGGGGAAGTACTCCTGACCGACCCCCGACTGCTGCACGGACGGACTGCCCCCAGACTGAACGGCCCCAGACACGTACCCGCCTTGACATTCATGTAAATAATGCCGAGTTTGTATTGATTCATGCTGTTGGTTCTACTCCCCTGTCCAGCCTCAATCCCTTCATCATCAAGAAGGTGATTGATGGGTGTGCAGGAGAGGTGGAACAATTGAAAAAACTTGCGAGTGGAGACCTCCTCGTAAAAACCATGAATTCAGCTCAGGTCAAGGATTTGCTTAAACTGAGGAAGTTCCATTGTCACGATGTCAAAACAACGATCCCCCACTCCATGAGTTCCTGCAAGGGTGTTATCACCTGCAGGGATCTTGTGCTTATGGAGGAAGAAGAAATTGTACAGGAACTTTTTCAGCAAGATGTCATAGAGGCGAGGTTCATTACCAGATTCTCGGAAGGCATCAGGATGAAGACCGCAACAGTTGTTCTCACTTTTGGCAAAGTATCTTTTCCAGCCAATGTGAAGGTTGGATACGAAATTGTAAATGTTGGACCATACATCCCGAACCCCCTTCGTTGTTCAAAATGTCAGCTCTATGGACACCACGAAAAGGCTTGTCGGGCTTCCAACATCGTGTGTGGCAAGTGCGCGGCTGTAGGGCACTCTACTGACAACTGTACATCCGAGACCGAGTGCTGCTTTCACTGCAAGGATGCTCACTCCACTTCCTCGAGGGCTTGTCCCACGTGGAAGGAGGAGAAGGAGGTCTGCACAGTAAAAGCAACACAGGGCATTTCCTTCTACGATGCTAGGAAGAAGGTGAAGGAGTTGCATGCAACTCCCAAGCCTAATATCTCCAATGCATCGGCGGTTGAGTCCCGACCCGTGATGTGCACCGTTGAGACAAAGACTGACCTAACATTCGCTCCACATGCCCCACGCCCTACCTCTCAGTCTAAGCCTCCTGTACGCTCCAACTCTCTGACGGACATCCCTGTTGCGACTTCCTACTCCCAGGCTGCCGCTGCTCCTTTGCAGTCAGTGCGGCCAAAATCGAAGCCAGACAAGTCTGACAAGATTAATTTGACCACCCTCACTAAAAAGTCACGTCCTCATGTCCTTCCCACACCTGGTCCAGCAAGGGAGAGAAAGAATAGCTCTTCCTCGGTGGAGTCTGGGAGCCTTGTAATTGATGAGAATATGGAGGTTTCCATGAGTAAGAACCGGGAAAGGTCCCCCGGTAGCCACTCGCCTGGTCGCGGGGGGCATAAAAAAACTAAGCACACAGGCCACCCTCGAAAATCTTAAACCGCCGCATTCACTATACTACAGTGGAATTGTAGAGGTATTGGGAATAAGTTACACAATAAAGCTATCTTGCTTTCTATACACAGGCCAGACGTTGTTTGCTTACAGGAGACGCACCTGGAGGATCACCCTGATCCTCCACAGTTAAAACACTACCACTCGTATAGAAGATATGAAGGTCATGGAGTCGCCATATACACACACAAATCACACCCACAAACGGAAGTGATTCTAAAGTCTACTCTGGAAGCGGTCGCGTGCAGAGTAAAATTTAATAACACGTATCTGTCTATTTGCTCTCTGTACTGTCCTCCACATGGCCCCATTGATAGTGATGCTTTAAAATCACTAGTTGAACATCTCCCTGGGAATAAGTTAGTGTTGGGCGATTTTAACGCCCATCACTATCAATGGGGTAGCTTGAGGATTGATGGTCGTGGGGAGCAAGTAGCCGACCTAATACTACAGTCCAACCTCTGACTTCTGAACGATGGTAGAGCGACTCGTGTAGATGATCATACTGGTAACTTTTCGGCCATTGACATATCTTTGGCCTCCCCTGGTATATATAAAGATTTATTATGGAATCCTTATGATGACTCCTTGGGAAGTGATCTTTTACCCATCTGTCTTTCTTGTACAAGCGACATTGTTTCGGACCCTCCACCTCCAAAATTTAACTATAAGAAAGCAGATTGGGGATCCTTCTCAAGGATCGCCAATTTAGATATATCTGGGGAGACCATAGATGTTAAGGTAAAAAATATAACCACCCAGCTTTACAGTGGATGTTACATGGCTCCCAGCACCAAAGGCCAAGGCGCCGGAGGCAGAGGTCCACCACTTGTTTCGTAACATCATTGTTCATTACTTGGGGTCCCATCAATTGTACACCGACGGCTCCAAGTCGAGTGAATGTGTGGGTGCAAGTGTGTGGTCGACTGAATGTGCCCTCAGGTTTTGGTTGCCGACTCATACATCTGTGTTTACTTCAGAACTTTTTGCTATTGACAAAGCCATAGACTATGCTCTCAAGTCTAGGCATGACTCATTTGTCATATTTTCAGATTGAAAATCAGCCTTTCAGGCAATTGCATCTTGCACTACGGACTCTCACGAGATCCAGGGCCGCATCGTTAATAAGTTGCATTCATGCAACAAGTCATTCACGCTGATCTGGGTGCCTGGTCATTGTCGTATCTACGGCAATGAGTAGGCTGACTTACTTGCCAAATCGGCTGTAGAGCTCGAGGAGACTTGGGACATTCCTCGTGATCTACGGTCGAGTCTATCTCTCGGAAAGAAATCAATAAATCTTCTGTGGCAAGGTCAGTGGACCAGACTAAATATTCCAACTTGTAAGCCGTACCTGGGCGACTGGGACACTGCCAACCGTCCCAGTCGCCTAGAAGAAAAAGTGTTGGCACGGTTACGGCTCAATGCCACCATTTTAACCCACATTAAACCATATATGGAAAGACGCTTCCCACCGCACTGTGACATCTGTAATGCGGTGTTATCTATCAGTCATATCATCCTGCGCTGTCGGCGATTTATTCGTGAACGTGCTTCACTTATAAATTACTGCGGCGCAGTAGACGTCCCCTTCACCCTTTCCACCATCCTGGGTGATGGGGACATTGTTATAACTGATAAATTGATGGCTTTCTTGAGAGAGACTGGACTGATCAGAGTGATGTGACTTTTTTACTGTGTGGTTATGGTTTTTATCAACGGTAAATATGTATATATTGTAATATTAATTAGGGTTGTCAGTTGACATATTTTAAATAGTTCCTCCTCCCACCGATCTATTTCTAATATAGATGTCCCCTACATTAAGCCAAGTTCCTCGCCTGACAGTCACCAGCTGATGAATGCAAGTGTGCAATATAGGAAGGTATTGGGCACTTGCAGTCGATTGTGGTCTGCTGGGCGAGGTTCTTCACTTTTTGTACAAATTATGTAAATACATTATACTATCTTGCTTAAGTTATTCTAATTAGGGACGACAGCTGACGTATATGGAAATGTTCCTGACTCGTCTGGTTCCCTTTCATATATTGATGTCCCCTATATTAGGTTGTGCCTCGACTGACAGTCACCAGGTGATGAGTGCAGGTATGTCATGTAGAAAGGCATTACATATCTGCAGTCGATGGTGTTCTCTTGGTCGAGGCTTTTTTAACATTAGTGTAGGTCTAGTTATTTGTCTCTTAGGATTTAGTATAGGTTAGCGATTTGTCTGTTAGGTGGTTAGTTTTAGGGTGTTTAGATTAGGTATTTTTGATTATAAGTATTATAAGGTTGAAAATATAAAAAATAAATAATAATAAAAATAAAACTACAAAAAAATAATAAAATAAAAATTATTATATATATATATATATATATATATATATATATATATATATATATATATACGTGTGCATGAAAGTGTGTATGTTTATATGCTTGGATGTGTGTGTATATATATATATATATATATATATATATATATATATATATATATATATATATATATATATATATATATATATATATATACATATATATATATACATATATATATATACATATATATATATATATATATATATATATATATATATATATTTGCCTTAATGACCAGAGGCTCCGGCCTCAATGGTCGATAGGCAAAAAAAAAAAAATAAAAAAAAAATAAAAAAAAAAAGCACTTTGAATCTATTCTAAATAGACCAATCCCAGCTGAAGAGGACATTTTGCCAGCCGAGAGAGATTTGCAGATAGAAACAGGGGATATAGCCTTGGAAGAGATAGCAAAATCTATAAAGGAGTTAAAGAATTTTCAGGCCCCAGGTGAGGATGGAATATTTCCTGAAATGCTTAAGGTGGATAATGACGAGTTGATGAATGCGCTTTTGAAACTTTTTACTGTGGCTTGGGATAATGATGGAATTCCAGAAGAGTGGAAAAATGGAGTGATTATAAAAATACCAGAAAAGGGAGATTTAAGAGTGTGTGGCAATTGGAGGGGGATAACTTTGACACCTGTAGTTGCAAAAGTCTTTTCCAAAATTTTATTAAACAGAATAGAGCCAGTAATTGACAAATTTTTAAGAGAAGAACATGCGAGAATTAGAAAGGGTTGAGGTTGTAATGCTCAGATTTTTATTGTAAGGCATCTAACGCAACAATCTAATGAGATGAAAATGCCACTTAGTATGTGTTTTGTGGAGTTTGAAAAGGCGTTTGATAGTGTTTCACGTGGAGCTATGTTGAAAATTATGAGATTCTTTGGTATACCAGAATAGTTTGTAAATATTATTAGAAGCCTGCATGAAGGTACTTTTTATAAGGTAATGGTGGGTGGTTCTTTGAGTGATCCATTTCAAGTTAGGTCAGGAGTGATTCAAGGAGGAGTTCTTTCGCCATTGCTTTTTGTTTTGGTTATGGATTATGTTATGAGAAAGGTTGTAAGGAGAACAGGTGCAGGAATTAACTGGAAAGAAAAGAAGAAGATGATGGATTTGGACTATGCTGATGATATTGTACTGATTTGCGGAAGTATTTACGAGATGCAGAGGGTGCTTGATTATCTGATGGAGGAAGGAGAAAAAGTGGGATTGATAATATGGAGAGACTGAAATTATTAATATGAACGTGGAGAACCAAATCAACTGTGTAATTGGGAATAATGTGGTGAAGAATGTAGAAAACTTTAAATATCTGGGAACGATTGTATCATCTAATGGATCATTAAACAATGAAATTGAGGAGAGGATTAGACAGGCTTGGCGAGCTGTTGGAATGTTGAAATCTGTTTGGAATAATAATATGCTTTCGGTACATATTAAAGTGAAAATTTACAAGTCCATGGTTAGACCAGTTTTAATTTATAGGCATGAGTCATGGTACAGTACAGTTGCAACAGAACAGAAAGTATTAGGATTTGAGAATAAAATACTGAGAAGGATTCTTGGGGAAAAGTGGCAAGACAGAGTTACAAATGAAAGAGTAAGGGATATTACGAGAGTGGAACCAGTTAATGAATATGTGAGACTGTCTCGCTGGATTGGCTGGGGCACATATACAGAAAAGAAGGCAGTTTAATACAGGATGTGCCAAAGTGGACTGCTAGAGGAAGAAGAGGTAGAGGTAGGCCGAGGGAAACCTGGTTGAGGACAATGAAAAAAGAAGCAGGAGAGGAGTGTTGGTGGGACCTGAAGGAGATGGCAAGATTGGTGGAGAGAGTTCATCGAGGCCCTATGCATCCCGCAGGGTGCCACAGGATATGATTGATTGATTGATTGAACTGCTTCTGAGCTCAGCCATATTTAGTTGTTTATTTAGAAATATGATTTGGGGAACAAATATTTAATCGAAGTGGTTTAACAACCCTAGGAAATAGGTTAAAAGGTAAAACCCTTCCCTACAATTGTCAACATTAAATGTGATCAAATACTTCTGGGCTCAAATAAATTTGTTGTTTAGTTTGGGGCTCTGATTGTGGGGTCAAAGGTATAACCAAAACTGTTTAACAAAGCAAGGGGAGAAGTTTAAAATAAAACTTTCCCCACAATGATCAAAATTTAAAGTGCAAATTTAGCATTTTAACGTGAATAAAAAGGCAATCAGCCAAAATGTCTATTTCACCGTTAACATGTGGTAAGGCAGCATGGGTAACAAGAGCTATAAACGATTGTAAGGAAGTATTGGAGGAAATACCATTGTCAAATGAAATATTAAATACAGGTAGTAGTCGTTTGAACATATTACATGACAGATGGACTGTGTATGAAGGTTATAAAAATACAGAAGCAGCTATTATGAAGGAAGATAATAAAGAGCTGTTGAAATCAGATACTTCAAAATACAAAAGTAATTTTCAAGAATATATGACAACCGTAAAGTTACTTGAAAGAATATTAGCTAATACCGCCACAGAAACTAGAGTTGTGCAACTGAGGAGCAAAGCTGCACTGCCAGAAATTACGCTCGCAGAGTTTAATGGGCAGTAGATTTGGAGATCCATCTGGGATAAATTTAAATACTTAGTCTATGACAGAAGAAATATAAGTAAACTCTCCTATATGTTTGGACAGGTCAAGGGTATGCCTTCCAAGTTGATAAGTGAATTTCCTGTTGAAGTAAATAATTATGAGGAAGCTTTGACTATCCTTAGATAGAATTATATAGACAGGGTGCAGATCATTACCCAGTCACTGAAGACTAATCGAATACCAATACCTAAACATGACTTTGATTCTTTACAAAACATTCGGATTGCGGTGAGTTGTAATTTAAAAGCTTTAGGTACTTATGAGGATGTAAAAGCAGCAGATTGGGTGATTTCTAAAATTGTATCCTTAAAATTGCTACCTAGAACAAAGGATGCGTTATATGGTAGGAACCAAACGGACAATTTCTCCTGTGTGGAGACTGAAGAGAGATTAACGCAACTCTGTAAAAAGTTGCAAGGAACAGTGAATCCTGCTGAAAGTAAACAGAAGGTGGAACTGAGGAAAAGAACCACTAATCAACTGGCTGTGAAACCTAAGTCAAGGTCAATTAAGTCTGTTAATAAAGAGGAAGTCGGCACTTTTATTAGCTCCTAAAAGTCTGAGGAGAAATTACCAAGAACAATATATGAACAAGCAGATGATGAGACGAAAACTTCTATGGTAAAGGACAGGAAAAGCTGTGTGTTTTATGGTTAGCGACGTACCACTGTATTTGTCAGAGTTATCCTGATTATACCTCTAGAATAGTGAGGCTGTAATAACTGGGGTGTTGTATGATCTGTATGAATTCAGGACACACATCCACAGACTGTAAAAGAATATTAAATCTGTTTCATATGCAAAAAAGGTAATCACCATAGTGCGTTGTGTCCAAGGATGGTGAAGTATTAGGTTCCTAATCCCAAAAGTGTCAGTGTGACATTTACGAAAGCAAATTATCCAGTAACAGTACCAGGTGCAATTCCCATTGCAGATGACGGTGCACAGAAAACCTTGATTTCTGCTGATACTGTTGAGAAATTAAAGTTACCTATTATAGGCAACGGAAATCTAGCCCTTATAGGGTTCTTAACTACTAAGGAAGCACAATCCTTTGGTTTAGTTAGACCTCTAATACAACGGGGTAGATATAAATGCCGTATAACATCAGCAGTGCTGGATGAGATGGAAACAAGTATATTTATCAAAGGACTAAAGTAAACCTCTGATTATCTACAGAGCTTAGGGATAAGCCTGGCTAAACAGAATGTGAAAACAGATACTGTGGGTCCCAGAAATATGATTATTGGGTCAGATTACCGTGGAAGATTCCTACACACGACTTTCGAGAAGAATAAAGTACGATTGTTCAAGAGTCCAGGAGGTAGCCTTATTATGAGTCAATTAACTTCCGAAGCCAGCCAGAGGAGAGGCCAACTGGTAGACTCAGCCTTTGTTATCCTCGCACAGTCATTGATAGCAGGAGAATAGGTGCAGAATTAGAACGAACTCAAATAAATGACTTATTGGATGAGAAAACTGAACCTGTACACAAATTGTTGCAACTCTGTCTATATAAGGCATTGGTCTCCCCATACTTTACAACTGTCTGGTGAGTGCAAATTTAGTTTTTATTTATGCTATCTTTATACAACAGGTTCCAAATATCACATTATATAGAATATTTGTAATTTCACGCATTTTTCTCTACACATTTACTAAGGAATTTATATCCATTCTATAGTAAGGACTATGCACAGCATTATCTTTATCGGGCCTTACTAATGCTAGTTAAAGTTACGGTATTGTTTCAGATGTCTGATTGCTCACGAGTCACAAAATAAATCTTGAGGCCCCATTTCCTGTGTTTGTTGCGCTACACTTCGTACACTAGTGCACTGGTTTAAGGTGTACTAACCATGAAAACTATTCTTCCCCTGAGCAAGGTATCTTGTGGTTAGCAGTAAAGTGTGCAAGACTAAAATAGTTGTCATAGTTGAAAGCAGAGGAAAATTCTAGAGAATGTTTATTGCTAATTCAAGAGTTTTTTTTTTTTTCACCCTGGGATTTGCTTTAGTTTCTGGTTAATATCCTCATTAAAAGCTTCTGCGTTTAATCTTTATGGACACCTGTACTGAAAATACGTGTATAAATATTTAGGAAGTTTCCAATATACTTGATTTTGTCTGTGTGTTGTGGTGACATGGAAAACGGGATAATGTATTATATCTTAATGTGCATAAAATGAACATTTGATCTGATTGTTATTTGAAAATACAATTAATTTAAGTTGGACTTTCCTTGTAAATTTTTCGAGGTAATTCATTGAATATAAGTAACTGTAATTAAATAATGTTTGGCATCTCTGTTTCCTATGAGGGAGAGGAGACAAACCATTCATCAGTCAGTCGATTAAGATCGTTCAAGCTGCACGCTCTAAATAATTTCACCAAGACGCTTGGACAGACCTGCCCAAGACCATTAGCCGTCATCATCTGTCATTCCGACACTAGCTAGCTAAGTATCTTTAGAGATTTTGCCAAACTGACGGGAACTAGCTGTGATATGAGGATAAAGAATAGGTAAGTTAGTGTTATACCCACTCATTTAAAGAAACTCCTATTACTCAGTTTAACTTTCGTGTTAATAGCAGAATACCTTCAAAGCGAAGTATTTTATTACATATTTTATTTCTGACATTTTGATGCCCCGAGTCAGGAAGACATATGTGTACTGAGACTTTAAGCGGGTTCAGGGTTGGATTCGTTGGTTCGGCTCTGCGCACGGTAGTTTCAGACACGGGAATGCGTGGGCCGAGCTCCAGGTGGAAAAGCTGGTTCCCTTTCGAGAGATGAGCGACTGTGTGCCGTTTTGGATTCGTGGGACAGAATCTGTACTATCCTTTTTGTGGGGAGACATGTGGAATATTAATGAACTAACTGCTTCTGAGCTCAGCCAGTTTAGTTGTTTATTTAGATATATGATTGTGGGAACAAAAATATAACTGAAGTGGTTTAACAACCCTGGGAAATAGGTTTAAAGGTAAAACCCTTCCCTACAATCGTTAAAATTTAATGTTGTCAAGTACTTCTGGGTGCTGATAAATTTGTTATTTTTTAGGGGTTCCCATTGTGGGGTCAAATGCATAGTTAATGCGGTTTAACAATAAAAATCTTCCCAACAATCATCAAAATTTAAAGTGCAAATATAGCAATTTAATGTGAATAAAAGGTAATCAGCCGAAATATTTCCTTGTTAAAGAAGTTAATAAGTGGTAAGGCAGGATGGGTAACAAGACCTATAAACGACTGTAAGGAAGTACTAGAGGAAATACCATTGTCCATGGAGAAATTAAGTGCTGGTAGTCTTTTAAAAAGACAGATAGACTAAGAATGAAGAAAGTTATACTGATGTAGAAGCAGCTATTGTGAAGGATGATAATATAGAGCTGCTGAAATCAGAGACTACAAAATACGAAAGAAACTTAGAAGAATATATAACAATTGTAAAGTTACTTGAAAGAAAATTAGCTAATACCCCCGCAGAAACTAGAGGTGTGGAACTGGGGAGCAAAGCCTCATAACCAGAAATTACTCTCCCAGATTTTGATGGGAAGCAAAATTGGACATCCATTTGAGATAATTTTAAATACTTAGTTCATGACAGAACAAACCTCTCTGATGTAAATAAACTCTCCTGTATGTTTGGACAAGTCAAGGGCATGTTTTCCAAGTTGAAAAGTGAATTGTTTGTTGAAGAAAATAATTATAAGGCAGCTTTGACTATCCTTAGAAAGAATTTTGAAGATAGGGAGCAGGTCATTACCCCGTTACTGAAGACTCTAACTGAATTACCCACATGGATGAAAATAAGGAGGCAAAAATCTTCCATGATGAAGGACAGGAAAGGTTGTGTGTTTTGTAGTGAGCGACATTATCCTGATTATGCCTCTAGAATAGCGAGGCTGAAAGAGTTGGGGTGTTCATGATTTTTATGAATTCAGGACACAGGTCCACAGACTGTACAAGAAAATTAAATCTCTGTTTCTAATGGAGAAAAGGGTAATCATCATAGTGCTCTGTGTCAAAGGAAGATCAAGTATGAGGTTCGTAAACCCACAAATGTCAGTATGACTGTTGCGAAAGCAAATAATCCAGTAACAATGCCAGCTGCAATTCCAATTGCAGATGTGAAAGTAATGATAGAAAATAGAAATGTATCAGCACGTGCTCTTTTTGATAAAGGTGCATAGAAAACCTTCATTTCTGTTAATACTGGTGAGAAATTAATGTTCCCATAATAAGCAAAGTAAAGCTAGCCATTGCAGGGTTCTTAACTATGAAGGATGCATAATCCTTTGATGCAGTTAGACTTTTCATACAACGTAGCAGATATCAATGCGGTATAACAGCAGCTGTACTGGATACAATGGAAACAAGTATATTTATTGAAAGACTGAAAGAAACCTCTGATTATCTACAGAGCTTAGGGATGAGGCTGGCAAAAGAGGATGTGAAATCAGATACTGTGGGTCCCAGAAAATATTATTATTGGGTCAGATTACTGTGGAAGATTCTTACAAAGGGCTTTCAAGAAGAACAAAGTACAGTTATTCAAGAATCAGGAGGTTGCCTTATTATGAGTCAATTGCCTTCTCTGAAGCAAGCCAGAGGAGAGGCCAACTGGCAGACTCACTCTTTGCTAACCTCACAGTAGGAGAATAGGTGCAGAATTAGAAACTACTCAAATGATTCATTGGATGAGAAAAGTGAACCTGTGCACAAATTGTTGCAACAATCTCCAAAGAAGGCGTTGGTCTCCCCATACTTTAAAACTGTCTGGTGAGCGCAAATTTAGATTTTTTTCAATTCTGTCTTCAGATAATAGGTTCCTGATATCACAGTATATAAAGGTATATGTAATTTTGCTCATTTTCCTTAGCACAATTTGCTAAGGAATTTATATCCGTTCTATAGTACGGACTCTGCACAGCCTTAACTTCATGTGGCCTTACTAATGCTAGATAAAGTTACAGTATTGTTTGAAATGTCTTACTGCTTACGAATCACCAAATATATACTGAGGCCCCCTTTGCTGTGTTTGTTGCGTTAATACTCGTACAGTAGTGCTTTGGTTTAAGGTCTACTAACCATAAAACTATTTTTCCCCTGAGCAAGGTATCTTGTGGTTAACAGTAAAGTGTGCAAGTGTGAAATAGTTGTTCCTGTTGAAAGCAAAGAAAAATTCTAGAGAATCATCATTGCTAATTCAAGCGGTTTCTTTACCCAGGGATTTGCTTTAGTTTCTGATTAATGTTGATGAACGTAGCAGAGAGGGTTGATTAAATGGAGTGGTTGCAGGTGTATTGCAGATTATTGGCTCCCCCTCTATAACCAGTGAATTTTAACATGATCCGCTGCTTAGTAAAATGGTGCATTATCGAGTTGAATGAATAGTTAGGTCTCTCTCTCTCTTTCACCTTCCCCTTTTGTGTATCGTAAGCAAAATGAGTTACAGAGCACTCTTGGGTTACGGAGTTTGTTGTATACAGTTATATCGAAGTGTGATTGACAGAGTAAATTAGCGTGACGGCAGACCTCCTAGCTGACCCTGTCTCCTGCCTTTTGTTATGGATTGTACTCTCAGGGTCTCCCTAACCCCTTCGGACCTCAGGCGAATCTCTCCGGCATTATACACAGTTCGGAGGGGATGTGCGTGCCGTGTGTGATGTAGTGTCTTGTCGATTTCCATTCACGTGGACTAACCGACTAGAGCTGGTTATCCTACATGTTTGAATACGTCACGAAAATCTTGGCCGTCAGGGCCAACAGGATTGTGGATATACATCATGTGAATTTACATTCCTAGTGAGAAGCAGTGTATGTCTCCAGCAGACATTACATACAGCACATTATGTGAGATATACACTAGTGCCCATATAATATCTAAATATCGTTCGGTCATGCAAAGCTGTCGTACCAATGACAGTAAATATTGTAATAACATATAATTGCAGATTATATACACATTATAATAAACGTGTAAGCTAAGTAAGTGAAATACATAATAATGTAAAAGTAACAATTGTGCGAATAGTGCATAATTGCAGTTCTATCTATCTATTGCCAGACGCCTCAATCCCGTTTGGGGTGGCCACAAACAAATCGCCTCCAAGTCGCCCTGTCCCCCGCCATTTCACTGCCCTGCTCCCAACTCACACCCCCCTCTCTCATATACCTCTCCACTCCATCCCTCCATCTCATCCTTGGCCTCCCCCTCCCTCTTCCACCCTCCACCTCACTCACATACACTCTCGTCGTCAGTCTTTCACCCTCCATCCTCTCCACATGGCCAAACCACCTCAGTGTGTTCCTCTTAACGCTTCCTATCACATCCACATCCACACCACAACGCTCCTTTATATCCTCATGCGTCAGCCTCTCTCTCCATGTGACTCCACAGGCTCCCCTTAAATAATTCATTTCCACTGCTCTCACTCTTGCCTTGTGTCCTTCCAACAACGTCCAAGCTTCACTTACATACGTTAGAGTTGGTATCACAATACTGTCATGTAGTAACCTTTTCACTTCCATGCTCACTTCCCTGTTTCTTATCACTGCTTTCAAGGAACCAGCAACCTTTCTTCCCTGCTGTACCCTTTCAAGCACTTCACCTTCCAAACCTCCATCCTTACTCATCACACTACCCAAGTACTTAAACGTACTCACATTTTCCAATCCCTCACCATCCAACCTCGCTGTACATTCACTGACTTCACCTCTCTCAAAGACCATCACTTTACTCTTCCCTACATTCACCTTTAGATTCCGTTTCTTACACACTCTCCCAAACTCATCCACCAAGCCTTGCAGCTCCCCTTCGTCTTCACTCAACAACACAGTATCATCTGCAAACAACAGTACAGGGAGTTTTCAAACACTATCTTCTCTCACCAGGGCCACTCCAACATCCACTACCCTACCTTGTACCTCTTTTATTACCCCATCCATGTACAGATTGAACAACCACGGAGACATGACACATCCCTGTTTCAAACCAACTTTCAAAGAGAAAAATTCACTTAGTTCACCATCCACACGCACTGCAGCCTTCGTGCCATCGTACATACTCTTCACAGCATTCAACAACTTCCCATCTACTCCATATATTCTTGACACTTTCCACAATTCTTGTCTGTCCACCCTGTCATATGCTTTCTCCAAATCCATGAAAGCCGCATACAACTTCTTTCCCTTCTCTAGAAACTTTTCCACTAAAGATCTAAGAATGAATATCTGATCTACACAACCTCTTCCCTTCCTAAAGCCTCCCTGTTCTTCTCCAACTAATTTCTCTGTTCTTTCTCTAACTCTGTCAATAACTAGCCTACCATACACTTTTCCTATTATACTAAAAAGACAAGTACCCCTATGATTACCACACACTTCTTTTTCCCCTTTCCCTTTGTACCAGGGAATAATTATACCTGACTTCCAATCCTCCGGGAGTCTACCTTCCTCCAAGGCCAATCTGCACATATTCCACATCCATTCTACTACTATCTCTCCCCCATGCTTCAGCATTTCACCACACACTCCATCAATTCTTGGGGCTTTCCCTGATTTAACTTTCTTCATTGCTTCCACAACTTCTATCCTACTGATTTCTTCCTGTCTTCTCACCTCCCTCCTTCTCCCAGCCATTCCCCAGCCACTTATACTCGCATTACTTCCATCCTCTATGTTCAACAATTCTTTAAAGTGCTTTCTCCATATGCTCACTTTTTCTCCCTTCTCCACTAGTAATCTACCATTTTTATCTTTCACTCCCCTGCTAACTTCACTTCCACCCTGTCTTACTCTATTCACCTCTTTCTAGAACATTTTCTTACAGTCCCTCCACTTTACACTCAAATCCCTTCCAAATTCCTCATCCACTCTCTTCTTTCTCTCTCTTACTAATCTTTTCACCTCTCTTTCTTTCTACATATAACTCTCTCTTCCGCCTCTCAACTTCTTCCATGCCCCTATTTCTCATCCATTCATTGTATGCCTTCTTCTTTTGTGCCACAGCCTGTCTTACCTCTTCAGTCCACCACGCTGTTCCTTGCAGCCCCCTCCGTCTTCTCTTCATCCCACACACCACATCACATGTTGCACATATTTCTTCTGTAAATATCCTACACACACCTTCCACGTCTCCCATCTGCTCCAATTCATATTTGCCCAATCGTTCCTACACTTCTCTCTTATACTCTGCCTTTTTCTCATCCTCTTGTAACCTTTCCACTCTCCTTGCAACTACTCCTTCCTCTCGTCTTTCTCTTCTTCTATTCCTCCATCTTAATTGAATCCTAATTCTGGCCACCACCAAGTAGTGGTCAGAAAGTCCACTTCCCCCAACCTCTATAAGCTCTTGCATCCATTACACATCTTCGCATCCTTTCATCCACACACAATCAATCATTGCCTTCCTTTCATTCAGTTCACCACCCACCCTTCTCATCACTCGCCATGTATACATGTGGATCATTTTATGCCTGAAGAGGGTATTGGCTATCACCAACTCCCTCCCAGCACAAATGTCCACTAACTCACTCCCATTCTCATCTATCTCAACAGGCACACCCCACTCACCAACTATTCCATCCACCTTCACAGTCCCAACTTTACCATTCATATCACCGATCAAAAACACTCTCTCATTCCTTCCAAATTTTTCCATGCACACTTCTACATTTGTCCAGAACTCTTCTCTCACTCTTCTAGCACGATCTTGCGTTGGCGCATACACACACACAATCGCCCACATTTGTATTCCAACTTTCAACTTTACCCACACAATCCTTGACCCAACCGATCCATACTGTCTTATGCTCTTCTTCCATCTTTTACTCACAACTATACATACTCCTTCCTTTGCCCTCTCATTCTCACCTACTCCTGCACATATACCCCATCCATACTCCCAATTTCTCACACTTTCTCCTCCTCATTTTGTTTCAGTTATTCCACATACATCCACTTTCGCACCCTCAAGCACCTGGACAATCTCTCTCTCTTTCACCTCATCATTCGCTCCCCTTACATTCCACGTTCCGATAACCATGTCCTTTGTCCGGTCCTTGGTCGTCATCGTTTGGTCAGTCCTTGTCCGAGGCTTATTGTTTTTTTTTTTTTAGTTAGTTGTTTTCCGGGGAGGGGCACTAACCCTCCGCCAACCCTTTTAGTCGCCTTTTACGACAAGCAGGGATACTGGGGGAGTATTCTTGAAAAAAAAAACCCTACCCCCAAGGGGATGTTAATGCAACGGTAGTTATAATGAAACTTTTACGCAAGTGTGGGTGTAACATAACATTGTGTTAATGCAACTGTTACACAATTGTGGTTGTAATAAAATTATAGTTACATCGTGTTAATGGAATTGTTACACAAGCGCGGGTGTAACAAAACTGTAGTATTATTGTAATGTAATTGTAGTTGCATTGTGTTAATGCAACTGTTACACAAGCGTGGTTATAACAAAATTGAAGTTAGTTCGTTCGTTTTAAGATTCCCTCCACCTATAATGGAGGCAGGGCCATACATTAGCCTGGTCGGTGGAGGTGAGCTTTTTCACAGTCGGGGGGAAGAGAGGGCCTGGGGGGTCCTGAGAGGCCCCCCAGCACACACGCCCTGTCTTCTGCTGTTTTTTTTGGTGTAAGTGAAATTCAAGTTACATACTGTAGTAGTAGTTACATCATGTTAATGCAACTATGACACAGTTGTTGTAACATAATAATAGTTACATAATTGTAGCAATTGTAACAAACTGCAGTAATGCTAGTGTTTGTAGTGTTATAATTGTAGTTACATAATTGTAGCAACTGTAACATTACAGTAATGCTAGTGTTTGTAGCTGTAAAACTGATACATATGTATATAACTTATATAATAATAGAAATACAATGGCAAGTCTACAGTAGTCAATCGTATCATGAATCAGCCATATGTGATGTTCTTACCATCTGTGTATGTGAGATACCATACATTGGCTTAGTTATGTTCAACAGTTTACATTTTAATGATTTTCTTTATGTAACCCCATATTTTTTTATTTAAAATTAAATAAATAATACTTATAATATATACAGTGTTCACTCAGTTTCGTTTGTACCACGCATCACTTGATACTATGGTTCTCCAAAGGTTGTGAAGTCAACTTGATATTATTGCTCATTCTTAAATTCATCTTTAGGTATAAGTTGTAAGTACTCATGTGTATGGTTGAGCATAGCATATTGTTACTAGCTCCATTTGTTAGGCATTTTCACTTGATTTTCCTTGTAACTGTATAAAGGATAAGTGTGAAGTTATTTCAATTTTCTGGTTTTACTGATTTGACTGCGTCAGCAATCGGTGTCATCACTCTGGAGTTGGCAGACAGGCTGGCAGACAGGCAAGCAGGCAGGTGCAGGATGGCAAACTGGTGTCACGCACATAAACTGACTGACGTGTTATGATGTCCTTAGCAAATAATGACGCTGCTGAGTCGCTGCCTCACTCTGGTAGTTGTGGTGGAGATGTTGGTGGTGAGGACGAGTGGTGGAGGTCATGGTGGAGGGTGGAGGAGGGAGGAATGGAGGTCAGTTGTGTTGATGATACATCACCATGCTGGGTCAACACTATTAGAGCAGTACAGATGTACTTCCTCCTTCCTCACTTTGTTGTTGCTGGTAGTTTCTCACTTGGTTTGTACCTTTGTTCTCACTGTATTCGCGTGAAGTTTGATTGATGATTGTTGCTTGTAGAGCAGTCATAGATTGTTTTGACTGTGTAGGTGATTCTTGATTGATGACTGAGACGTTAATCAGCTTCGTTTACCGCCACTGTTTACTGTTGTAGCGGTTCAGGTGAGTCATCTGCTGCTTATTAACTTGTTAGGCATGGTTTAATTGTAGTTCGTTTTACCGCTGTCACCAACATCGATGACGTCGCCGTAGACAGACGTAGAGAGTTAAAGAGGTTGTAATTGTAGATCATCGAAGCACCTCCAGTATAATATCATGAGGCGTCAATTATGGCTCGAACCTGCCACTGTCACCAATAGTGATAAACGTAGTTTCTAGTTTACTGTTGATCATCGCTGCCACCAATATCGATGAACATAGCTGACGGGTTTGATTAGATGGAGTGATTCTAGGTGTATTATAGATTAAAGGCTTCCCCTCTATCACCAGTAGGGTGTAATGAGAGCCTCTACTTAGTAAAATAGTGCAATGCTGAGTAGAATGAATAGGTAGGTCTCTCTCTCACATTGTTAGCGAGGTGAGTTACAGACCACAACTGGGTTATTGAACTGTGACTGACAGCTTGATGGCAAACCTCCTAGCTGACTTTATCTCCTGCCTTCCACCCGGGATCGTACTCTCTAACCCCTTGACCTGAAAGGAATCCCTCCGACATTATATACAGTTTGGAGGGGATTGTATGTTCTTAGCTAATTGTTCTTACCTAATGGTATCTTTACAGGAATGAGTCAAGCTCGTACTGTCCCGTGTCTTAAACCATATTTATCGTACATATCCTTAAATTTGTGAATTGTTTTGGCACACACTATTTCATTCGGTAGTGCATTCCATTGATCAATTGCTCTGTTTGGGAAACTGAATTTCCTTACGTCTTTATCACCTCTCTTCTTATGCAGTTTTTTGCAGTGTCCTCTTGCTGATGCTTCTCCATATGTTAAGTAATCATTTATGTCTATTTTCTCCTTTCCTGATATGCACTTATATAGCATTATCATGTCACCTCTTTTCCTTCTCCCCTGTAGTGTTGGTAGATTCAGTTTATTTAGTCTTTCTTCGTAGCTTAGGTCCCTTAAGCTTGGTATCCATCTTGTAGCAGCCCTTTGAACTTTTTCAATCTTGTCTATATGCTTTTTGAGATGAGGACTCCAGACTACTGATGCATATTCCAGGGTTGGTCTAATGAATGATGTTATTATCCATCTTAGCATGTCTTCATTTATGTATGTGAATGCTATTCTCATATTTGCAAGCAGTGTATACATGTTCCGTACCTTCTCGCTGATGTGGTCAGCCGGAGATAGTCTGTTATTGATAATCACACCTAGGTCTTTCTCTCTTTCTGATGTGTATAGGGTTTTATTTCCTAACTTATAATCCCAATCAGGTCTTTTTCCACTTTTACCAAACTTGATTACATGACACTTGTCCACATTGAATTCCATTTGCCATGTACTACTCCATTCATGAAGTTTATTTAATTCTTCTTGTAGCTCCCTACAAGAGTCTGTGTTAGTAATTCTCCTTTGTATTTTTGCATCATCTGCAAACATATTCAGATAGCTCTCATTTCCAGTGTTACTGTTTATATCATTTATGTACACTAAAAACATGATTGGTGCCAGCACCGAACCCTGTGGTACTCCACTGGTCACTTCTTTCCATGATGAGTAGTTTCCTCTTAGTACTGTCCTCATTTCTCTTTTTATGAGAAAGTCTTGCATCCAACAAAACAGTTTGCCTCGAATTCCTCCTTGATAGTACAGTTTCCATAAAAGTCTTTGGTGTGGTACTGTGTCAAAAGCTTTCTTGAAATCTAAATAGATACTGTCCACCCATCCTTCCCTTTCCTGTATTGTGTTTGTTACTCTGTCATAGTAGCTCAACAGATTAGTAACACATGATTTTTCTTTTCTGAAACCAAACTGTCTTTCTGTTATCATACTGTGTTCTTCTAGATGATTTCCGCAAGCTTTTCTTATAAGTTTTTCTAATACCTTGCTTACAACACTGGTCAGTGATACTGGTCGGTAGTTCAGAGGTTTTTGTCTATTTCCTTTCTTGAATAAGGGGACTATATTTGCTTTTTTTTTTTTTTCCAAATATCGGGTAGTTTCCCTTGACTCAAGGATTTCTTGAAAATTAAAAATAATGGTTTACTCAACTCCTTTGCACATTCTCGTAATGCCCAACATGAAATTTCATCAGGACCACTTGCTTTTCCTCTGTCTAATCTACTTAACTCCTCCTGTATTACTTTTTCTGCTATTTGTATATCTGGTAGTACGTTTGGACATGCGTGTTCCACATAGTCCCTCTCAAAATTTTTTTCTTCTGTAAAAACTAATTGGAAATTCTTATTTAGTGCTTCACAACTATCTTTGTCTTGTGTATAAGTGATTCCCTCATCCGTAATGGATTGTATTATATCTTTTACTTTGGTTTTGCTTCTGATATAGCTGTAAAACAGCTTTGGTTGATCACTACTTTTATTTATTATATCTTCCTCAAACTGTTTTTGGGCTTCCCTCCTTATTCTTGTATAGTCGTTTCTTGCCTGTTTGTAATTATTATACGCCCTTTCACTATTGTGTCTTCTGTATCTATTCCACAACAAATCTCTTCTTTCTTTTGATTTTTTACATTCTATATAGAACCATTTCTGTATTATCTTATCTGCTTTTTTGTGCTGTGGGATGTACTTCTGGACTCCTATTTCATAAAATTCACAAAATTGTCTATATACAGCATTTAAATCTTGTCCTCTAAGCTCATTTTCCCAATCAACTTCTAAGAAATACTTCTTTAGGTCTTGATAATTTCCCTTTTTATAGTTTAGGCTCTTTTAGTAACTGTCATTGCTGTTTACTATGTCATATGCTATCCTGAAGTTATAATTTAGTACTGCATGATCGCTTTTGCCGAGTGGACGGTGATATATTAAACTGTCAATGTCATTTTCTTGCCTAGTAAATATTAGATCTAGCACTGAAGGTACATCAAGTCCTCTTTTTCTGGTGGTTTCCCTCACATGTTGTGTTAAGAAAAGCTCTTGCACGAGATCCAGGAGCTTTTGGTCCCAACAGCTTTCTTGGCTATTTATATCTAGAGTATTCCAATTTATATTTGTATTGAAGTCCCCAGTTAGTATAATTCTTTCCGATTTCTCTTCCATTTTATGTAGCAATGATCTTATACTCTGAATTGTACTCTCTGCCAGGTCCTCATATTCGTCTCTTTCCCATGTGTTTGATCTGGGTGGCATGTACAAATTGGCTACAATTACTTTACCTTCAGATGTGTCGATCTCTACTGCAATCAGTTCTGCTTGTGATGGTATATCTAGGTTTATTTCCTTGACTTTTAGATTTTTCTTAGTTAATATTATAATTCCTCCACCTTTTTATAAATTTCTGTCTCTTCTCCATATATTGTATTCCTCTAAGTTTAGTATGTCATTGGATATCCTTGGTGCTAATTTTGTCTCAGTTAGGAATATTATTTGTGGTTCATTTTCTCTGACATAATCATTCATCTCTAGTAATTTAGATACCATTCCATCCACACTTGAGTACATCAACTTTATCTTGTTTATATACTTGTCATGACATGGTTCTACTACCTTCCTCCTTTTTCTTCCATCCTGTTTGTGTACCACTTTCGTACCTGCAATCCTATTAGTTTGTAAAAAAAATTTCTTCTTCTCCTCTTCTGATCTTCCCTCATTTTTTGTTTTTGCTTCTTCCCTTTTCTCTTTCAGTAATTCCTGTTCCTCTTGTGTTAGGCATCTTTTTATCCATACATTTTTGAACTCCTCTTTTTCCATAAGATTCTTTGCATTTTTTAGTATCTCTTCCACAGTGTTTACACTCTGGAAAGTCACCTTTAGAGGTCTTGTCTTGCTTTTCTCGTATTTCCCTAACCTTTTGTGTTCCTCTATGTCTTTACTACAGATTTCCTCTGATACTTCTTTCAGTAAGCTCATTACATTTGCCATCTCCTTTTTGTCTCTAGTGATCTTGTTTTTAACTTCTTCCTCTTCTATACTAGTGATTACTATTGATTTATTTATTTCTACTGAATCTCTGACTAACTTTGGATTGTTTTGGATTATACTTTTCACTTCCTTTTTAATGCTTTTTTCTTCCACCCTTGTTTCTAAGTCTTTCTTTACTTTCACCATTTCAGCATACGTGGTTTCTACATCATTTTTGTAGCTTTGCACAGCTTCATTCACCTGTGTTATCTTCTCCTCAATATCACTGCTCTGGTCCATAAGACTGCTTGCTTGTCTAATTGTCTCTGTGTCATTTTTTAACTCTTCCATAACACTCTCGTGATTGACTACTGTACTTGCCATTTCACTCACTTTCTTCCTAAGCTTACTCAATTCCACTGTTAGTTCACTGATGGTTGTGTCTTTCTTACTGGCCTCCCTTCCTAGTTTTTCTTTGCTTCTTTATTTCATCAATTTCATTTCTGAAAGCCATTTCTAGTTTGTGTACACGTTCAACCAGTCTATTGTGAGTCTCCACTTCAACCAGTTGTTGGTAGAAATCATCATTTTGCTTTTTACTTTTATCCCTTTTCTTTTCCAAATTTGTTTTACTGAAGTATGTATCCATTTTGTAACACTAAATGAATAGAGTATGTACTTACAGAGTATGTACACTTTCCCCGTGTTGCTGTAGTATAAACAAACCCAGCTGACTCAACGCATCGTGGTTCTTTGTTCTGTTTGAACCAGTCTTATTTAAACTTATTATTTCTTTTCCTTTTAATAATGAAAAATCATTTAGTCTAACCTGGTACAGAGCTTGACTCATTCAAAGATACTAATTTAGGTAATGCCGTGTTGGTCTGGTATGGAGCGCCGGTGACGGACGTGTACCTCCGATGATTCCCTGTGTGTGTGTGTGTGTGTGTGCGACGTAGTGTCTCGTAATTTCCATTCACGAGGACCAAATGTTTGAATACGTCACGAAATTCTTGGTCGTCTGGGACAACAGGATTGTGGTTATACATCAAGCGGACTGACATTCCTAGTAAGAAGCTATGTTTTTCCATCAGACACTACATACTGCACATTGTGATGTGAGATAATTCATAAACTAGTACCTATAATGCCTCCATTGATAATCCTTTTAAATAATAATTTAATTGCTACTATATTTAACCTTTATGGACAATTATATTGTAAATACGTGTATAAATACTTAGGAACTTTCCACTATACCTGATTTTGACTGTGTGTTATGATGACATGGAAAATGGGAGAAGGTATTATATCTTAATGTACATAAAATAAATATTTGATCATATTCTTATCTGAAAATATGATTGATTTGTTAAGCTAGACCTTCCTTGTAAAATTTGGGAGGTAATACACTGTATTTAAGTAAGTGTAATTATATAATGTATGGCATCTGTTTCCTATGAGAGAAAGGGTATACACCATTGCTCAGCCAGTCCCTTAACCTCGTTCAAGTTGCATGCTGAAAATGATTTCACCACAATGCTTGGACAGATCCTCACATATCTAACCAAGACCGCTAGCCCGTCTTCATCTGTCATTCCGACAGAACCTAGCCAAGTACTCTTAGAGCTTTGGCCAAATTGAGGGGAACTAGCTGTGATTTGAATTTAAAGAATAGATAAATTTGTGTCATTTATCCCCACTCCTTGAAAGAGACTCTTATTCCTCAGTTTAACTTTGGTGTTAATAGTAGAATACCTTCAGAAGGAATTTATTTTACATTATAATTTTTTTCAGATACTTTACTTTCGTGCCCCGAGTGAGGAAGACAGATGTGCACTGAGGCTTTAAGCGAGTTCATGGTTCGATATGTTGATTCGACTTCACGCACGTTAGAGTGTCAGACACAGAAGTGCATGTATCGAGCTCCAAGCAGAAAATCTGTTTCTCTTTCGAATGATGGGCGGCTGTGTGCCATGTTGGATTCGTGGGACAGAAACCGTATAATTCTTGGGGGGCGGGGGAGTCAAATGGAATATTAATGAACTAACTGCTTCTGAGCTCAAGCCAATTTAGTTGTTTATTTAGTAATATGATTCTGGGAACAAAGATATAACCGAAGTAGTTTAACAGCCCAGGGAAATAGGTTTGAAGGTAAACCCTTCCCTACAATCATCAATATTTAATGTGATCAACTGCTTCTGAACTCAGGTAAATTTGTTGTTTATTTAGGGATTCTGAGGGTATAACCCAAGCGGTTTAACAACCCAGGGGGAGAGGTTTAAAATAAAATGCTCCCCATAATCATAAAAGTTTAAAGTGTAAATATAGGTATTTGATGTGTATAAAAGGTAATCAGCCAAAATGTCTACTTCCTTGTTAAGTAAGCTAACCCCTCCATGGCTGCCAGTATCGAATGATGTTTAGCCGATATATGGTCATAGGCGTCGTTTGAGCGCAGCCTATAAAAAACTGCAAAATTTTTGGGGAAGTGAACAAACGTTCTGAACATCTTCAGACTGACCTACATTACTCTCCCATACATCCCATCAAGCAGTTCAGAGTCTGCTGCTGTAAAGAGTGGATTTTCGATTTTTTTCGCTCGTGGCCATGCCCAAACAAGCACAACTACACCCATTATCTTAACCCAGACAGAAAATAACATCTTTGTCCTCTCTTGCAAAACACACACAACCACCCTGTTTACGATTATGAATTAATACAGGTACAAACAAAAAAGACAAGATAATAAGAGAAAAGTACATTTTTGTCTTGGTATCTTTACCTATTTGCTCAGGTTTGTTGTACTGGTTTGGATCATTCGATGCAGTGTGACCTGTAGAAAATTGTGAAAACTTTCGGGAGGTGAACTAACATCTGGAACATGAGACTGACCTTCACTTCACGCTCTCACATCTCATTTGTCGATTCGCCACCTGCTGCAGTGACAAGTGGATGTACGATTTTTTTTGCCCGTGGCCATGCCTAGACACTTGTAGTTACACCCAATATCTCGACCCAGACAGAAAATATCATCTTTCTCCTTCCTTGCCAAACACACACAACCACCCTGTTAACGATTATCGTTCCCCTAATGCCCCTCCAGAGCCGAGTTTATTTGACTCTCTGTCTTCACAACTAAGTGTCCTCAGCATTAATACTGCATCAGAAATTACTATTCTGGGCGATTTTAATGTTCATAACGTTGAATGGCTGACCTATTCAGCCAGAACTGATGACTCTGGTCTTGAATGTGAGCTATTTGCAGACTCATTTAATCTCACCCAGTTAGTCAGTCAACCCATCCGTGTACGAGACGACCCCGATCAAAATCCCCACCTACTGGACTTGTTTCTAACAACCAATTCAGATAATTATGGTGTCGAAGTGAAGTCCCCCCTGGGATCCTTTGATCATTGTCTGATTCAAACCACCAGTTTAACACCTACCATACCCTCCTGCTCTGAGCCTGTCGTGGTGACTAAATGGCACTACGACGGGGCAGACTGGGAGGGACTCCATAATTTTTTCATGGATGTTCCTTGGACCTCCTTTTTCTCCCAAGATGTAAATTCCACATTGGGATTAAAGTTGGCATGGAAACATTCATTCCCCATCATAGTTACAGAAAAAGATGTAATTCTCCTAAATGGTTTAACCACAATTGTGCTAGAGTAACAGAACATAAAACAATAGCCTATAATACTTATACAAGGACCAAAACCAAAGAATCCTCTAACTATTATAGAAATATCAGAAACCATGCTAAAACTATCATCACTCTTTCTAAATCAAACTTTCTGCATAGACAGGCTAACAAACTACTAAACAACCCAAATGATAACAAAATATTCTGGTCAACCCTTAATTCATTCAAAACTATCTTCACTACCTCCTCTTCCATTCCACCTTTAGAGTCCCCCAATGGAAATCTAGTAGGTGACCCATGTGGAAAAGCCAATCTTCTTGTTGACATTTTTTCAACAAACTCAACCCTCAATACAGAAAATTACAATATTCCTGTACTTGATTTTGATTCCTCTCGAATACCTCCTTTCATATTCACACCAGATACGTACAAGCTGTATTACAGAATCTCTCAGCAGACAAAGCTAATGGTCCAGATGAAATTCCTTCAATAGTACTTAAAAATTGCTCCTCAGTGTTGGCTCCTGTATTGGCAAAATTTTTCCGTTTATGCATCCATACCTCAAGTTTTCCAGCCTCTTGGAAATAAGCAAATATCCATCCTATTCCTAAAATGGGGGCAACTTCTGATCCATCAAACTACAGACCAATTGCAATAACTTCCATTCTCGGTAAAGTTTTTGAGACGCTAATTAACAAACACATAATCAAGCATCTAGAAATCAATAAATTAATCAATGATCGACAGTATGGATTTGGACAAGAACCTTCAACTGTAGACATTCTTTTCCTTCTTACCCATCAGATTAACAAAACAACAGACCAACACGGTGAAACACACACAATAGCACTAGATATATCAAAAGCATTTGACAGAGTATGGCACCGGGCCTCATTGTCTAAGATATCACACTATGGCCTTGCATCACTGGTTCCTCTAATTTCTTCTTGCCTTCATAACAGAAAAATACGGGTCATGGTAGATGGTATTTATTCTCAATTTCATTCCATAAATGCTGGTGTACCTCAGGGATCAGTTTTGGCGCCAACCCTCTCTCTCATTCATATAAATGAACTATCTGTCACTCACAACCCAATACACTCTTATGCTGATGACTAGACCCTTCATAGTTCTTTCACGTTTAGTACCCCCTTTACATATTTTGATATTATAAACTCCCAAATAAACACAGCAATTTCTCTGAACCAGGACCTTTCTAAAATTAATCAATGGGGACAAACAAATCTGGTCTCATTCAATGCTCAGAAAACTAAATACATTAATTTCTCCAACAGAAAGAATCCCCCAGGCTCTCACATAATTTTAAATGATGTCAATATTCCCATATCCACTACAGTTGATATCCTAGGTGTTACTCTAAACCCTAACCTAAGCTGGACAGCTTATGTTAAATCCCTTGTTAAAAATGCTTCCAAAAAATTGGGACGTATGTACAGAGTTCGTGAGTTCTTCACTGACGAGCAGATGGCCGCAATATACAAAAATCATGTGCGTTCTCAGATCGAATACTGTTCACCACTGTGGAGTGGATGCGGAGCGGTTGCATTGAGGCAGTTGGACAAAATTCAAAATAAAGCCATTAGATTAATCAATAATCCTTCCATAACACAAGACCTTCCTCCATTATCAGTACGTAGAGATGTTGCTTCTTTGGCATTATTATATAGATATTTTTACCTTAAGTGTTCAGACGAACTGGTTTCAATTGTTCCTCCCCTTCACATTTTCTCCCGAAATACACGGGCAGCTGGGAGCGCCAATGAATTCACACTCTCTCCCCCGCAATGCAGAACCTCTGCTTATCAAAATTCATTTATCCCCAGAATTATTACTCTCTGGAATTCACTTCCTGGGAGTTGTTTCCCACAAACATTTAATCCACTTCAATTCAAATCCAGTTGTTATAAATATTTTATGAATGTAGGATGCCTTTAGGCACATGGACTTATTTTTTTTCCCTTTGTTTTTCCTTCCTCCATTCATTACCTATTAAAAAACAAACAAACAAATACAGGAATAAACAAAAAAGACATGAAAATCAAAGAAAAATTAATTTTTGTTTGGTATCTTTAGCTATTTGCTAAGGTTTGTTGCACTATTTTGAATCATTTTACATACTTTTTGCCTTCTACAAGCCTAACAAGAGAGTTTTCTGTGTTCAAGTGATGCTTTCGTGGCTGAGAAGGCCTTCCTTCCCTTCCTACTAATCAGCTCATGCATGGTGCAAAAGGCAGGTCATCTCACAATTCAACCTTCACTGTCCAGCCTGTACACTCAAGAGATGACGTCTATCTCATTTAGATTTGAAAATTGAAACCCTCGCCTCCCTTTTCCAACAAAGTCCATCACCCAGACTACAAAAATAAGTCGATACGACCATAAACACAATGCCGAGAAATGCAAAATATATTCATAATATAATTTTTTACATTCAAATTCTGCATATTATGTACTGAAAAACTTCAAAACATACACATATAGTTATTTCACACCTATTTAGCACCATTGACAATGTTTTTTGGTAAAAAAAAAAAAAAAAGTGTTTTCACACCTTTTTAGCACCATTGACAATGTTTAAAAAAAAAGTGCGATGTTGCGTCACTGCAATACCTATGTGTGACTAGTATCACCTGCCAAAATTTATGCAACGTCTGCATTCAATTGCATGCAGGAAGCTGAAATTTGCACTGCCAGGTGCATCGGATCATCCTCTTCAATATGGCAAGGGAAAAATAATCAATATTCGAAACTTCAGAAAATTGCCCCGACGTCAGCCAGGGGCCCACATAAAATTGTGGACCCATGCCCATGGAGGGGTTAAGAAGTGGTAAGGCTGGATGGGCAAGAAGAGCTATAATCAATTGTAAGGAATATTAATTGAAATACCATTGTCAAAGGAGAAGTTAAGTACTAGCAGTCTTTTGAACATATTAACCTGCCATGTCCCTTTGACGTACATATACACCTGAACATTTTGTCACTGTGACTCCTGTTGACGTTTATAAATGCGCAGCAATTGCAAGGTCAGTCATGTGCACGTTTTCCAAATTTCAAACATAATTTCTGGTACGTATATGCGGGACACCTTCCCTTACCCGAGCCCAGGCAGGGACAATGCCTTACCCTGCGTGACCTCCCCCCCCCCCTGCAAGCCATTGTCTCGGCAACTCACCTGTTACCGGTGACCTGGCCAGTAAAGACATGTCATGCCATGGTATGAAATTCAAGGCGAGAGTGATTTCCCAATCAATGATAATGTGGAGGACAAAGTTTACACGGTGTTAGAGGAAGAAATGATCAAAAGTGATGAGCAGGTAATGTTGCCAAAAAAGGTGTGGTATGTTGATGTGTTTGGTGAGTGAAACAATGCTTATATCGCCTATATTATTATGTGAAAACCAATATACTCCTGTACTACATATAAATTCATACCAAATAAATAAATATCTACCTATTCTGAGTGGTTTGGAATAGTTACCCTTCCCATAGAAAACATCTTCACTTGATCGTGGCTCAGTACGGTACCAGGTGAGGGGAAGGTCACCTGTTTAGACCACTTCTAAGCTCAGGTGAGCAATTTCTCTCTGAATTTTCGAAGTTTCTCATAAAAAGTGGAGGTTTTAGCCACCCCACCAAAAAAAATCGAAAATCTGCCGGGATTGTGGGAGGTCATTGGTGAAAAATCTGCCAGGACATGGTGGGTTAAACGATAGATGGACTAAGTATGAAGAAGGTTATACTAATTTAGAGGCAGATTTTGTAATGGAAGATAATAAAGAGCTTATGGAATCAGAGACTATAAAAAACGAAAGTAAATTAGAGGAACAAAACATTTGTAAAGTTATTTGAAAGAAAATTAGCTAACCTAATACCACAGCAGAAACTAGAGTTGTAGTTGTGCAACTGTGGAGTAAAGCCGCGCTACCAGAAATTACGCTCTCGGAGTTTGATGGGGAGCAAAATTGGAGATCTGTTTGGGATGAGTTTAAATACTTAGTCCATGACAAAACTGACCTCTCTGATGTAAGTATACTCTCATATCTGTTAGGACAGGTCAAAGGCACAGCTTCCACGTTGATAAGTAAATTATCTGTTGAAGAAAATATTTATGAGGCAGCTTTGACTATCATTAGGCAGAATTATGAAGATAGGGAGCAGGTCATTACCCAGTTACTGAGGACTCTATCCATACCTAAACATGATTTTGGTTCCTTGCAAACCATTATGATTGTACTGAGTTGTAATTTCAATGCTTTAGGTACTTTCGAAGATGTAAAAACAGCAGATTGGGTGCTTTCTAAAATTATATCCTTAACCCATGGACTGGGCAATTCTTTTTTTTTTTATCCCTCCTCCCCGTGGTGTGCAAAAAATGATTTTTTTTTTTTTAGTTTTTATTGTAAACTTGAAGACAAATATCCAGGACAGCATCTGGTAAAAAAAGAAAAAAAAAAAAAAAACTCTCCCTCTGTCTTTGAGTAGCACCATGCATAAGTTTGCATACGGGTGGAGTTGTGAAAAAATTAAAAAAATATTTATAATTCTGTTTATTATAAACTTGAAGACAAACATCCAAGAGATCAACTGGTGAAAAAAAAAAAAAATCTCTCTTTCCGTCTTTGCATAGCACCATGCGTAAGTGTGCATATGGGTGGAGTAGTGAGCAGTGATGCATGGACACTGGAACGTTAGCACAGCCAAAGCTATGGCTCGCAATGCAGCGCTTCCCAGCCAGACCTGTTGCTCGCAATCCATGGGTTAAAGTTGCTACACTGAAGCAAAGATGCTTCACATGGTAGGTACCAAAGGATCATTTCTATGGTGAGGATATTGAGGAGAGCTTAACCCGCCCCATCCCGGAGACGTGAATTCACGTCTTCACATGATATGCACTCATATCCCGGAGATGTAAATTAACGCGACAACATTGCAAGGACATTGCACGGTCCCTAATTTGCACAATTTTCAATTTTCGCGAGTGATTTTTGGACACGAGTCTTGGTACAGCACAGTGACTATGGAAAATAAATTCTTGGTGTTTGAAAATAAAGCACTTAGAAGAATATTAGGAGTTAAGTGGTGGGAAAGGACACCAAATAGTAGAATTAGAGAAATAACGGGAGTGCAGCCGATCGATGAATATGTTAGATTCTCACGATGGAAGTGGCTAGGACATGTGTACAGGAGACAGGGAATAGTACGAGGTACACCAGGGTGGGTGGCACTTGGTAGGAGAGGTAGAGGAAGGCCAAAAGAGACGTGGGTGAGGACAATGAGACGGGAAGCTGGAGATGAGTGTTGGGGAGATCTTGAGGAATTAGCACAAGATAGGATGTGGTGGTGTGAGTTCATCGAGGCCCTATGCATCCCCGAGGGTGCCACAGGAAATGATTGATTGATTGATTGATTTTTGGCACGTATACACGGGACACCTTCCTTTACAAGATGCCAGGCAGGGACAATGCCTTACCCAGCATGACATCCTCCCCCCCCCTGGATGACCTTTTCTCAGCAATTCACCTGTTATCAGTGACCTGGCCAGTAAAGCCATGTCATGCCACGGTACGAAATTCAGGGCCAGAGTGATTCCCCAATCGATGACAATGTGGAGGACAAACATTAGAGGAAGAAACAGTCAGAAATGATGATCAGGTAATGTGGCAAAAAAAGGTCAGGAATGGTGATGAGTTAGTGAGTGAAACAATGCTTATAATGCCTATATTACCGTTTGAAAACCAATATACTCTCGTACTACATAAAAATTCGTACCAAATAAATAAATAAAAAGCGCTTATGAGTGGTGTAGAATAGTTATCCTCCCCCATTGAACTCGTTTTCTTTGCAGCCAGCCTGATAGAAAACCCTGTAAGGTATGGAGGTACTCCTACCTGGATCGAGTATTTTAAACCTCAGGTGAGCGATTTCTCTATGAATTTTCGATGTTTCTCACCAAAAGCGGATGTTTGAGCCAAAAAAAAAAAAAAAGGTCCAAAAATGTCGGGACTGGGGCGTACCACTGCCCAGAAAACGTTGGGATGGGGCGGGTTAATGCAACTCTGCAAACATTTGCAAGGGACAGTGAAGCCTGCTGAAAGAAAACAGAACGTGGCTCTGAGGGAAAAGATCCACTAACCAACTGGCTGTTAAACCTAAGTCAGGGTCAATTGAGCCTATACATAAAGAGGATGTTAGCACTTTTATTAGCTTCTAAAAGTCTTAGAAGTTACCAAGGACAAATACTGGACAAGTGGATGATAATATGGAGGAAAAAACTTCCATGGTGAAGGAGAGGAATGGTTGTGTGTTTTGTTTTGGACATCATCCTCACAAATTATATCCTAGGGCTCCATGTGCTATGTTTGTTGTGCTTATACTTCTACACTATTGTCTTGGTTTAAGGTCTGCTAACCATGAAAACTACTTTCCCCCAGGGCAAGGAATCTTGTGGTTAGCAGTAAAATGTGCAAGATTAAAATAGTTGTCCCTGTGGAAAGCAGAGGAAAATTCCGGAGAATGTTTACTGCTAATTCAAGCAGTTTCTTTACCTAAGGATTTGCTTTAGCTTCTGGTTAATAATCCTTATTTTTAATCATTTAAATGCTATTGCATTTAATCTTTATGATGACTATATTGTAAATACATGTATAAATACCTGGGAAGTTTCCACACTACCTGACTGTTCCTGCATATTGTGGTGACATGGAAAATGGGAGAAGGTATTATATCTTAATGTCCATAAAATGAATATTTTACAATATTCTTATTTGAAAATAAAACTGTTTTGTTAAGTCAGACGTTCCTTGTAAACTTCGTGAGGTAATTCATTGAATTTAGGTAACTGTAATTAATGTTTGACACCTCCGTTTCCTGTGAGGGAGAGGAGATGCGCCAATGCTCAGTCACTCCCTTAAGCTCGTTCAAGCTGCATGCTGCAAATAAAACCAGGATGCTTGTACAGACCCTTGCAAACCTAACTAAGACTGCTCGCATGTTGTCATCTCTCATTCGGACACTAAGTATCCTTAGATTTTTCTCCAAATTGAAGGAAACTATAGTCGCAGCATACAACTCTGAGGTTGTAATTATTGTGCCCTGACATCCTATCATTCAAAAGTGCGTCTGATTTCGTGTGTAATAATATTCGTGTATAATATATTCGTGCATAATAATATGATTCGTGTCTAATATGATACGAAATCGGAAACACTTTTGAATGGTAAATTGCCAGGGTACGATAATGACAACCTCAGAGTCGTGCGCCGCGACTATAGCTGTGATATGAGGATAAAGAATAGGTAAGCTGGTGTTAGTTATAATCACTCCTTTAAAGAGACTCCTATTACTCAGTTGCTCAGTTTAACTTTTGTGTTGATAGTAGAATACCTTCAAACCGAATTTTTTTATTACATACAATTTTTTCTGGCATTCTGCTGCCTTGAATGAGGAAGACAGCTGTGTATTGAGGCTTTCAGTGAGTTAAGGGTTGGATTCATTGATTCAGCTCCGTGCACGGTAGTGTCAGACACGAAAATGTATGTTCCGACCTCCAGGTGCAAAATCTGGTTCCCGTTCGAATAATGAGTAGCTGTGTGCTCTGTTGGATTTGTGGGACAGAAACCATGCAATCCTTTTTGGGGGAAGTCAAATGTAATATTAACCCCTTATGGGCAGGCGACATATCAATTATACAACCGTGTGGGGTGGCATATTTTCAGAAAAAATAAAGTATCAAGGAATAAGCCTATATATACATAAATCGATGAAAGTGGATAAAAATAACGAAAATAAGACGTGTTGCGTGGTAATACGTCAATGTTGGCTGCAGGACGAGGAGAGGGAGGACCGTTTGCAGGCAACTTATCAACCAGGCGCGCTTAGGGCGAGGCTAGCGAACTCTTCACTTATTTTCGTTTTCTTCACCACTGAACACTAATCTTACTATTTAGGCATTCTTTACACTGTTCAGTGTCTTCAAAGTCTTATGTATGTGTTTTCTATTTTACTTCATCACTTATAACAATAAAACTTAAGTACTTATATTCTGTTTTACTCGAACACTTTAACACTACAACTTATGCATGTATATTCTATTTGCTTGTTTCAAGACTTCGGTGGGTAGAAGGCAGGACAGTAGGTGACAAGGATGCTATAACGTCCAATTTCACCAATAAATTAGGACAGAAAATGGCCGGACGTTACTTAACAACGCCTGCCTCCTCATGCACTGACATTATGTAATGTCGTCCACTTGATAGGGATTAATGAACTAACTACTTTTGAGCTCAGGCAGTTTAGCTGTTTATTTAGAAATATGACTGTGGGAACAAAGATATAACCAAAGTGGTTTAACAACCCAGGCAAATAGATTTAAAGATAAAACACATTCCTACAATCGATCATCAAATATTAATGTGATCAACTGCTTCTGGGCTCAAAAACGTCCCATCAAAGATTATAAATGTCAGAAAATTTATACCTCTTTTCTCTGATGAGTGTTGGTCTAAACACGACCAAAAATAAATTTAAATAATGGAAGTCTCTTAGGAAATTAGGATATACTTAATACTCTTACTGATCAGTTAATATCTCCTTATATCCTAGCTATTCCCCCTGATTTGGCCAAATCATAAAGGTTACTTAGCTAGACAGAGTCAGAATAACTGATGACGATGGGCTTGAGGTTTCAGTCGGTTTGTCTGGGGCTTCCAAGCATCCTTAGGTGCGTTTTTTGCAAGGTGCTGCTCGAACGAGCTCTAGGAACAGAGTCAAAATGGCGAATCTCTCTTCCCTCATTGGATTCAGAGATGCCAACTATTATTTAATCACATTTAGCTAAATACAGCGAATTACTTCATGAAATATACAAGGAAAAGCCCAACTTAATTTAATCTTAGTTTTAAATAAAGCTAAAGCCAAATATATCCCTTTATCTTTGTAAATATGTATTAAACCTTCCTTCATTTTTCTCGTGAGGATACACGTCATCCTACCACCCAGGCACAGTAAGGTCAGTAGAAAATTCCTAAGCATTTACATGTATTTACAATATAATTGTCCACAAGGGTTAAATACGGTAGCATTTAATTTATTAATAATAGGTATTAATCCCTCCATGGCCATGGGTCTGTAATTTTATATGCGTCCATGGCTGATGCCGGGGCCATTTTCTGAAATTTCGAAAATTGACTTTTTTCCTTGCCATATTGAAGAGGAAGTTCTGATGCACCTGGCAGGGCAAGTTTCAGCTTCCTAGACCCATCCTGTGGCGTACAATCAAACATGGAAGTTGCATAAATTTAGGCAGCTAATACCAGTCACACGTAGCTATTGCGGTGATGCAACATTGCAGTTTTTTTAAACCAAAAAACATTGTCAGTGGTGCTGAAAATGTATGAAATAACTATATATGTGTATTTTGAAGTTATTTAGTACATAATATGCGAGGTTTGAATGCAAAAAATTATGAATTAAATTTTGCATTTTTTGGTGTTTATTGTGTTTATGGTAGTATCGACTTATTTTTGTAGTCTGGGTGGTGGAGTTTGTTGGAACATGGAGGCAGGAGTGTCAGTTTTCATACCTAAATAAGATACACGTTGTCCCTTGAATGTACAGGCTGGACAGTGAGGGTTGAATTGCAAGGACTGCCTTTCGCACCTCGCACGAGCTGATTAGCAGGAAGAGAATGAATGAATGAATGAAGATGTGACATGTCGGCGCAACAGTAGAGGTCATATGCCGCTGAACAGAAACATTAAAAGAAAGTCAAAATATATATAAACCTTAAAAGGCAAGGGGAAAATGATGTATAAAACAACCAACATATAAAAGAAATAACCAAAACTAAAATGTGGTGGAAAGATTAAGGTTAAACGAGAACATTATCATTAAAATAAACTAAAATTTGGTAAAGCCCTACAGCCTGTGGAGAAAGCCAGAGCTCAACATGAAGGAGAAGGTGCCTCCCCTCATAGAACAAGCCTCTTCACCAAGCACCAAGGAGAGAAGGCACGATCCATTGCCGGCTCGGCACCCGAAAAGGTACCGCCTACAAAGGTCCTCAAGACTGGGGCATTCCACAAGATGATACCACACAGTCAAAGGAACCAGACAGTCATCACAATATGAAGGGGGTGCCCTCTCCACACAAAAAAAACATGAGTCAACCTAGTGTGGCCAATCCGGAGACAGGCCAAAGCTGTTTCCCATCATCGGGACAGTTCCACATACCCCCCATCGCCTAGGTTCCGACAAATATTGCAGAGTTTGTTCACCCCTACTGTATCCCACCTCCTCTGCCACCAGAAATGGACAGCCTCCACAGCGGCTGTACATAAATCCTCGGATGGGACACGATAATGAGGAAACGAAGGGTGAGAGGCAGCTGCTCTCATCAAAGAGTCGGCACGCTCATTGCCCACGACCTCCACATGTGCAGGGACCCCTACACAGTTGTACAGTATCCTTGCCTACGTATTAAGTAGGGTCACTCTAAGACAGACAAGACTAGGGGATGTGATGGGAAGCCACGAGACAAAGCTTGTAGGACACTGGCTGAGTTACTAAAAACGGTAAAAGAAGCTGGTGGAAAACTAAAAATCAATTCAATTACGACTAATATGGCAGTAGCTTCAGCAGTAAAAACAGATGCAGAAGAAGGGAGACTCCCACCACGGCTAAAATAACGAAAAATGACACCAAAACCTGTCCCCACACGGGATTTAGAGCCATCAGTATATACAGGAATTGAGTCACTGTGAGCAGAGGCATGTTCTAAAAAACAGGACAAAGCTGCCTGTGAGGAAAGGGAGGCCTTCCTTTCAAGAAAGTAATCACATGGTTGTGCCTCTGGGAGAAGCCAGGAAGCCACTTGTGGGACACGCATAGGGCAAAGAGGAGACGAAGCCAGGAAGCCACTTGGGGGACACGCATAGGGCAAACAGGGGAGGACTAAATACCCAATTCCCCCATGGCAGCCCTCACTCTGTACCCAGACGGGTGTGGATAATGAGGGCGGGTGTTATAAAAGGGGAGAAGAGTGATCTCAGAGACAGCCTTACAACTCAGTGAGGCTGGAAGACGGAGAAGGCGGTGCCAACACTGCACCATTAAGGACTGCTGGCGGACATCCAGTGGTGGTTCGTTTGCATCAACCAATAGACTGTCAATTGGGGAAGACCGGAAAGCCCCAGCTGCCAGACAAATCCCAGCATGATGGACCGAATTTAATGGCCAAAGCCTTGCCTTTGTAGCAGAAGAGTACACCACACACCCATAGTCCAATTTGCTCCTTTCTAAGGCACGGTAAAGGCGGAGCAGGATGGTTCTATCAGCTCCCCAAGACATATGAGACAGAATCCATAAGAGAGACAGGGCATGGAGGCATGATAGTCCTAAGGAACAGATATGTGGTACCCACGTCAGTCTCCTGTCAAAAACAAGACCAAGAAACCTTGTCTTGTCCACACATTACACCCTGTGACCATATAACTGGAGGTCTGGGGTCTGGGTGTACACCTCTCAAATGGAAGAAATACAAGGCCACCGTCTTTGTTAGGGAGAAATGGAAGCCATGCATGGTGGCCCAGTGAGAGACCCCTGTCCAGAGCAAGCTGCATGCGACGTTCAACCACGAACGTTCGGGAAGCAGCATACCATAGAGCCAAATCATCAACATACAGTGAGGCCAATACCCCTTCTGGAACTGAGGACACAACACCGTCCAAAGCTAGAGCGAAAAGGGTCACACTGAGGACACTTCCTTGAGGCACCTCTTCCTCCTGAGGGTACGAAGGAGACAAGGTGACACCCACCCTGACCTTGAATGTGCGGTCACGCAGAAAATTTACTATAAACAGGGGCAGCCTGCCACATAAACCTAAAGAATATACTGTAGTTGTTGGAAGATACCAAACCGCCATGTAGTATCATATGCCTTTTCTAGGTCAAAGAAAATGCACTGCCTAGCAAAAGCGTCACAAGCTGCAGCCTCAAGACGGATCAGTGCGTCCGTTGTTGAGCGATATTTTCGGAAGCCAGACTGACACTGAGAGAGACATTCATTCCTTTCTAGGAAATATATTAGGTGCATGTTGACCATTTTCTCAAATAATTTACACAGGAGGGGATGCATTGATCAGGTGTTTGCTGTGAGACAAGTGTGTGAAAAGTATTTAGCGAAAGGCAAGGATGTGTTTTTGGCATTTATGGATTTAGAGAAAGCGTATGATAGAATTGATAGGGAGGCTTTGTGGACTGTTTTAAGATTGTATGGACTTGATGGTAGGTTACTAAAAGGGGTGAAAAGTTTTTATGTAAATAGTAGAGCGTGTGTAAGAGTGGGAATTGCTGTGAGTGATTGGTTTCCCGTGAGAGTGGGGCTGCGACAGGGATGTGTGATGTCGCCTTGGTTGTTTAATATTTACATGGATGGTGTTGTAAGGGAGGTGAATGCAAGAGTTTTAGGTGGAGGTCTGAGTCTGGTGAATGTTGATGGTGGAGAGTGGAATCTGAAACAGCTGCTATTGCAGATGATACTGCACTGGTGACTGATTCAGAGGAGAGGTTGAGACAGTTGGCAGAGGAGTTTGGAAGGGTGTGTGAAAGGAGGAAATTGAAAATAAATGAGAATAAGAGTAAAGTGATGAAGTGTACGAGGTTGATAGATGGTAGGGGGATGAATATAGTTTTGAATGGTGAGTTGCTTGAGGTGGTAGATTGTTTTAAATATCTAGGGTCACATGTTGCTGTGGATGGAAGAATAGATGCAGAAGTGAAGTTTAGAATAAATGAAGTAGGAAAGGTGCTGGGAGGAATGAAAAAAGTGTTTAAATGTCGTTCGCTTAGAATGGATGTAAAGAGAAGGCTGTATGAGGGTGTTGTGGTACCGACTGCGTTATATGGGGCTGAAAAATGGAATATGGGTGCAGCAGAGAGGAAAAGTTTGAATGTAATGGAGATGAGGTGTCTGAGGAGTATGTGTGGAGTGACGGGTATGGATCGGGTGTGAAATGATGAAGTGCAAGGAAAACTGGAGTTGTTCGGGAGATGGCTGGTAGAGTTGAGCAGAGGGTGTTGCGATGGTTTGGGCATATGGAGAGAATGGATAATGAGCGATTGGTGAAAAAGATAACTAGATCTGATGTGAGAGGTGTAAGGCTGAGAGGAAGACCACGAATAGGATGGATGGACAGTGTGAAGAGAGCGTTGGGTGCGAGAGGGATGTCCATTGAGCAAGGGAGAGTGGCTGTGCATGACAGAAATAAATGGAGAGAAATTGTGAATGAATAAGTGATGACGCAGCCCTGAGGGGATATTCTCCCGCATTTGGTCTGATCAGCTAGCCAGGTCAGGTGCGGGTAAGGGGATGGGTCTGTTATGATGTGGCAGGGGTAAACCAGTTCTGCTGTCGGGCCCTGCTGCGGATGTCACTGATTGCATTGCGCAGTTGACCCTTGTGCGGTGTGGTGCGGTGAGGATCTGTCCGTTCTCCCCTTTGGGGCTAAGATGCGAATGAATGTGTTTGAATGGATGAGTAAATGGGGAGTGTGTCGTCCTGTCTCGGCTACCTCCCTTTCCTTGGAGGAAGCAGCCTAAGTATATAGATAGACAGATAGATAATGTTAAGGCAATTGGCCGATACTCCAGGGAACTGTAACCTGCCTTCCCTGGCTTCTGGAATGGTAGGACAATAACCTCACGCGAAGAGGAGGGAAGAGAAGATTCCTTCCAGATTCTATTAAAAAGGCTGAGGAGAAAAGACAGGGTATCATCATTGAGGTGCCGAAGCATTGTGTAGGGAATATCATCCGGCCCTGGTGAGGTGTCATGACAGAGGGAAAGGGTAGATTGGAGCTCATGACAAGAGAAAGGGAGGTTGTCGGACTCCACATTCCCTGAACGGAAATCCAGCACCCCTGCCTCCTCTATCTCCCATTGTCTGGCAAAAATTGGTGAGCTAGTACTTCTGTGACTGACCGCCGCAAAGGCAGATGCAAAAATATCAGCCACAGCTGCAGGGGCATCAACAGGCTCATCATTAGACATCAGCAAAGGGGACCTGCCTTGAGTGAATTTTCCTGAAATCTTTCGCACCCTCTTCCACACCTGAGACACTGGCGTCTTTGAGTTTACAGATGACACATAAGCCATCCAAGAGTCCTCCCTAGCTTGTTTCAGTACCCAACGAGCCTCAGCCCGTGCCCATCTGAACTCGACAAGATTATGCTCAGTCCTGCATCTACGATAACGGGAGAAAGCTAACTTCTTAGCATGTACAGCTACACTGCAATCCTCATTCCACCATGGGTCAGGTCGATAGCGATACGTGCCAGAGGTTTTAGGAACAGCAAGAAGAGCAGCAGAATGCAGAGCGGAGGTAAAGAAGGAAACAGCCTCACCAATATGCAGAAAGTCTTCAACTGGGGCATTAACAGAAGTCAGAGAAGAGAAAAGGGACCAGTCTGCCCTATCCATTCTCCACCTTGGTAGATGAGAACAGGGACTAGATACTGCTGCAGTAAGAGGATGGGAAAGTGATCACTTCCATGGAGATCCTCCATAACCTCCCAGGTAAAGTCCAGGAGACAGTCAGGAGAGCAGAGAGAGAGGTCAATTGCAGTAAATGAGCCCGTTTGGGGGTGAACATGTGTAAACGCCCAGTACTGAACAAGGCAAGATCCTCATCCTCCAATAAGGACGCCAACAAACTCCCAAGTTGGTTAACAAGACAGACACCCCACAAAGGGTGGCGACCATTAAAGTCCCCCAAGAGAAGAAAGGGCATAGGTAACTGGCCAAGAAGGTTCACAAGTTCCACCCTACTGACTGCTGTGTTGGGCGGTATATAAATGGAACAAACCGTATACCAGCGGTGGGCATATAACCACACAGCAACACACTGGAAGTTAGACTGGAGATGGACTGGCCGATGAGGGATGTCAGCCCTAACCAAAACAGCACTACCCCCAACAGGACCCTTGGTTGGGGCTGAGTACAAAGCATTATACCCAGGTGGTGTAGGGGGAGTGGCAAACCCTACACGAGTTTCCTGGAGACACACACACGTAGGGGAACAAGTTAGGAGGGTCTGCAGCTCTTCCTGACTACCACGCAGCCCTCAACAATTCCATTGTAGTATACTAGTTGGGAAAGCCATAGTACCCATAATGAAGGAAGAATCAGGATAAGGGGCGAGACAACCTTGCCCCACCAGTGGGTTTGGATTGATGCTTATGATAGCTCACTGGAGGAGCCTGCCCAGCACCAGAAACCCGCTCCCTCTGTCGAACATCCAAATGCAAACGTGAGGATGAGGCAGTAAGTTTTACAACACTCTTTCTTGGAGTGGGCATAACAGTTTGTTTGGAAGGAGCCTTTGGGGCTGCCTTTGGAGATGTAGGATGGCCAGTGCTCTCACCAGAAGCCCCAGAAGTGGAAATAGAGTCAACAGGAGTCGAATCTTTTGAGGAGGCCATCCCATGCATCTGATCTGAAGCATCAACGAGCTGTCCAACAACATCCTCAGGTGGGAATGGGACCGGAGGTGAGCCTTCGGTTTCAGATGTCACCTGGCTAGATCCCTCAGCCTGCTGGACAGAAGGCTCAGGAGAGGTGTCGACAGAACCATCAACAATGGAGACCTTAGGTGGCCGGTCTTCATGCTCAGAGGATTCTGACGAACAACAGTGACGTTTGTCAGGTAGCCTACAGGTAGTGCCTTGGGCATACTGGGTAGGACAGGAGGAGTCGGGTCAATGTGGACATCTGCCACCACCACAGAAACGTGCAAGTTGTCAACTACCAGAAAGGGGGTGGAAACAGTCTGAGTAGGAAGTGGGCAAGGTTCATTTTCACAAACAGTATGAACAGCGGGGATAGCATCCCGCAAAGCACTACATGTTGAAGTGGGCACTGGATTGGGTCGAGGCTGTCTCACAGATGTAGGGCAGTGCACTGGCATTCCAGAAAGGACAGAAGCATAAGTAACACCAGGCTGGAAGAAGTGAGTCTGGGCTCTCTTCTTAGCCTCAGGAATCGAAAGCTTCTCAAGTGTTTGAATTGACAAAATCTAATTTTCTAAGCAGTAGCATGGACAACTTTTAGAAGATACAGCATGAAGGCCCCACAGTGGTAGCATTTAAGGGGTCCTGGACAGTCACTGGTATGACTTGGTCTGCCACAGGAGATACAGACACCAGGAAGGCCAGCCTGCGCACGGCAGCAAAATCGGCTAACATGTCCATACCCCTGGCAGTGGAAGCAGCACTTTGGGGTTGGTACATATGGCTTCACAGGAATCGATAACCATGCTAGTTTCACAGATCTAGGCAACGTCAATTTGTCAAAAGTCAGGAACAATGTTGGGGTTGGGGTCAGAATCCCATCTATCTTTTTCTGAAGGCTCTCAATATTCACCACACGAAACGATTGCACCTCCTCCAACAGTCGCTCCTCTGAGTATTGGAGGATGTCACAAGAGAAAATTACTCTCTTGCTTTGGTTAAAGGTTCCATGAGGAACACAGGTAACAGCAGAGCCAGCAACAGTGGTCAGAGTCATTAGTCGCGAGCTGTCTTCTGGGTAGGACACCACAATTAGAATACTTCCATCCTCCTGGGATGAGATCTTGGGTTCTCTTCCAAGGGACGACACAATGGCACGGTGTAACTCTAATATATCAATATCCAGGACTGACTCTCCTACGGAGGATTTCAGCGCTAGATATTTTGCGTATGTTGTGGGCACAGGCTCTTCTGTACTCAACCTGATGTGACCGCCTCCCAGTCCCACCTGAATGCTGGGGCAAAGGAGGACATTCACCAGGGGCCTGGTAAGGCTCTAAGGTGGCAATAAGGGAGTTGCCATGGACAAAGCCAGAGTTGTCAACGGAAGTTTGTTTAGTGGCAACCATATGCATCTACAAAAAAACTTCATTCCCCCACCCTTCCACCCACCATGGAGCCCAACAAGGGGAGGTCTTATGCCAGGGACAACATCACTGGTGACCCCAGAGACAGCAGGAGAGTATATGCAGGTAACCACTGAGGGGCCTGGACGAGGGTGACTCCAGGATGATAGGAGCCACCAGGCCCCCCAGTGCCCACTTGACCCTAGCCAACGCATGACCAGCAGATTGACCTGGTCGGGCCCAACCAGACCGCCCATCTAGCCGGAATAAGGGACCATAGAGGTGTATTGCTAGCTGCAGGGCGCATCGTGCAGCATAGCTCAACCCCCAGGACTCCCGTCTCCCAGTATTATGGGACGCCACGCAGTGCAAATACTTGAGGAGGCAACAGTCCTGCCCTAGATGGCAAATGGGCAGGGACTAACATCACCAGCAGGCCGCCTTCACCAGTGATGTAGGGGGTGCTTGGTCCATGAGGCCGACTAGTGCCGATCCCTACAAAGGTAGGCACGCCTCCGAAGTAGATGGCACCACCAACCACGCTTCAAACCCCTCCACCATGTCAAGGTGACCCCCGGCAGTGAGGAGGAAGGGAAGGAAGGCCTTTTCACCCACGAAAGCATCACATGAACACAGAAAACTTTCCTGTTATGCTTGGTAGAAGGCAAAGAATATGTAAAATGATTCAAAACAGTGCAACAAACCTGAGCAAATAGGGAAAGATACCAAACAAAAATTAATTTTTCTTTTATTTTCGTCTTTTTTTGTTTATTCCTGTGTTTATTTATAATCATAAACAGGGTGGTTGTGTGTGTTTGGCAGGGAAGGAGAAACATGATATTTGCTATCTGGATTGAGATAATGGGTGTAACTACTTGTGTTCAGGCGTGGTCACGAGCGAAAAAATCGTACATCCACTTGTCACGGCAGCAGGTGGTGGACTGACAAATGAGGTGTGAGAACGTGAAGTGAAGGTCAGTCTCATGTCCCAGATGTTCATTCACTTCCTGAAAGTTTTCGCAGTTTTCTACAGGGCGCACTGCATCGAATGATCCAAACCAGTACAACAAACTTGAGCAAATAGGTAAAGATACGATGACAAAAATTTATTTTTCTCTTATTATAATGTCTTTTTTGTTTGTGCCTGTATTACTTCATAATCGTAAACAGGGTAGAGATGTGTTTTTTGCAAGCGAGGACAAACATGGTATTTTCTGTCTGGGTCGAGATAATGGGCATAATTGTGCTTGCTTAGGCATGGCCAGGAGCGAAAAAATCGAAAAGTCACTCATTACAGCAGCAGGCTCTGAACTGCTTGATGTGATGTATGGGAGTGTAGTGCAGGTCAGTCTGAAGATGTTCAGAACGTTCGTTCACTTCCCAAAAAATTTTGCAGTTTTTTATAAGTCTCGCTCAAACGACGCCTGCAGCCATTTATCGGCTAGACATCATTTGACGCCGATGGCCATGGAGGGGTTAACTAGAATGTAATCTTTGGGTTAAAAAACTGCTTGAATGGTTTTCCTCTGCTTTCAACAGGGATAACTCTTTTATAAAGTAATAAGCACAACCGCTCTGGGGGAAAATATTTCACACAATAAAAGTCCCCATCACAGTGAGAAAATAGGAAAAGGGGGTGAGAAAATAGGAAAACATCGATGGAAACCTAATTTTTGCTAAAGAATCATTCCAGAATAAGTGAAATAAATTAGAAACATGTTTTCTGTTGACGAAACTAAGTGTGAAATTCAGCATGAGCAAAAAAAAAAAAATCCAAACTCTAAAATTCAGCAAAATAATAATTTTTGCTAGAGAATCTTAACAAAATCAATGAAATCATATATGTTACTGTTGATGAAACTAGGTGTAGGAGTCAGCATGAGGGTAAAAAAAAAAAAAAAATACAAACTCAGAAAATTCTGCAAAAAAACTATTTTTTCCTAAAGAACCTTACCAAGTCAATGAAATCAATGTAAAGTATGTTTCCACTGATGGAAGTAGGTGCAGGGGTCAGCATAAGAGTAAAAAAAAAATGGTGAATACACAGACACAGGCTGATCATAGCGAGGAAATTACTGTGCTGTATTCAGAGCAAAGGATTGGGAGGAAGGTGGAGGGGGGGTGGGGGTCTCTGGTTGGGGTGAGGGGGGATGAGACACCCCCAGTGCAAGGGAGGTGGTCTGGGTGTATTTATGGTGGGAGGAAACACACAAATGGCAATCATAACAGAGAAATTGCTGCATCATTCGAAATAAAGGGTGGGTGGGTGTACGGATGTGGAGAGGAAGTGGGGAATCTCTAGTGGGGGTGAGGGATGATGAAACACCCCCCCAAAGTGCAGGAGGTGGTGTGGGGGTATCATGGTGGGAGGAAACATAAAGTGATCACCACAGCAAGAAAAAATTCTGAGTCTTTCTATATGAAAGGGGGTGTGGGGGCAGGTGGAGGACGGGTGGGGGATCTCTGGTGGGGGTGAGGGGGGACAAGACACCCACCTTCCCATACGATATAGATGTAGTACTGGTGAGTAGTTTAGGTGGGAGGGGACAGAGCTGACTGTATCCAATTAGCCAGAGGGAGGTGGAGAATTGGGTGAGGGAGGTTCCCCCCACAAACCTGGTGAGGGGATGGGATCTTCCTTCCAACCACCTTATCCCCTAGTTCTGGTTGGGTAGAAGCCATTTACATCAAAAAGGGGCTGGCTTAGTGCTCGACAGCTTTTGACAGACCTACGATCGTCAGTCACAGGACTTTATGTGGCAAACTAGCAAACTGTCGTTCGTCAATCTTGGTACTTTAGGGGTTAACAACATAGGGGAGAGGTTTAAAATAAAACCTTCCCCACAATCATTAAAATTTAGAGTGCAAATATAGGATTTTAATGTGTATAAAACGTAATCAGCCAAAATGTCTATATCCTTCTTAAAGATGTGAACAAGTGGTAGGGCAGGATAGGTAACAAGAGCTATAATTGATTGTAAGGAAGCATTAGACGAAATGCCATTGTCAAAGGAGAAATTAAGTACCAGTAGCCTTTTGAACAGATAAAAAGGCGGATGGACTAAGTTTGAAGAAATTTATGCCAATGTAGAAGCAAGATAAAGAGTTGTTAGAATCAGAGACTAAGAAATATGAAAGTAAATTAGGCGAATATATAACAATTATAAAGTTACTTGAAAAAAAAAATCAGCTACTGTAATGCCACAGATAAAAAAATTAGAGTTGTGGAAATTCAGAGTAAAGCCCCACTACGAAATATTATGCTCCCAGAGTCTGATGGGGAGCAAAGTTGGAGATCCATCTGGCATGAATTTAAATATTTAGTCCATGACAGAACAGACCTCTTCAATGTAAGTAAACTCTCCTCTATGTTTGGACAGGTCAAGGGCACTGCTTCCAAGCTGATAAGTAAATTACCTGTTGAAGAAAATAATTATGAGGCAGCTTTGACTATCTATCTATCTAGCTATCTATCTATTGCCAGACGCCTCAATCCCGTTCGGGGTGGCCACAAACAAATCGCCTCCACGTCGCCCTGTCCCTTGCCATTTCACTGTCCTGCTCCCAGCTCACACACCCCTCTCTCATATACCTCTCCACCCCATCCCTCAATCTCATCCTTGGCCTCCCCCTCCCTCTCCCCCTCCCTCCACCTCACTCACTTACACTCTCTTCGTCAGTCTTTCACCCTCCATCCTCTCCATATGGCCAATCCACCCCAGTGTTTTCCTCCTAACGCTTCCTATCACATCCACATCCACACCACAACGCTCCTTTATATCCTCATGTGACTCCACAGGCTTCTCTTAAATAACTCATTTCCACTGCTCTCACTCTTGACTTGTGTCCTTCCAACAACGTCCAAACTTCACTTCCATACGTTAGAGTTGGTATCACAATACTGTCATGTAGTAACTTTTTCACTTCCATGCTCACTTCCCTGTTTCTTATCACTGCTTTCAAGGAACCAGCAACCTTTCTTCCCTACTGTACCCTTTCACGCACTTCACTCTCCAAACCTCCATCCTTACTCATCACACTACCCAAGTACTTAAATGTACTCACATTTTCCAATTCCTCACCATCCAACCTCGCTGTACATTCACTAACTTCACCTCTCTCAAAGACCATCACTTTACTCTTCCCTACATTCACCTTCAGATTCCGTTTCTTACACACTCTCCCAAACACATCCACCAAGCCTTACAGCTCCCCTTCGTCTTCACTCAACAACACAGTATCATCTACAAACAACAGTACAGAGAGTTCCCAAACACTACCCTCTCTAATCAGGGCCACTCCAACATCCACTACCCTGCCTTGTACCTCTTTTATTACCCCATCCATTAACAGATTGAACAACCATGGAGACATGATACATCCCTGTTTCAACCCAACCTTCAAAGAGAAAAATTCACTCAGTTCACCATCCACACGCACTGCAGCCTTAGCACCATCATACATACTCTTCACAGCATTCAGCAACTTCCCATCTACTCCATATATTCGTAATACTTTCCACAATCCTTGTCTATCCACCCTGTCATATGCTTTCTCCAAATCCATGAAAGCCGCATACAACTTCTTTCCCTTCTCTAGAAACTTTTCCACTAAAGATCTAAGAGTGAATATCTGATCTACATAACCTCTTCCCTTCCTAAAGCCTCCCTGTTCTTCTCCAACTAATTCCTCTGTTATTTCCTTAACTCTGTCAATAAGTATCCTACCATACACTTTTCCAATTATACTAAGAAGACAAATGCCCCTATGATTACCACACACTTCTTTTTCCCCTTTCCCTTTGTACAAGGGAATAATTATACCTGACTTCCAATCCTCCGGGACTCTACCTTCCTCCCAGGCCAATCTGCACATCTTCCACATCCACTCTACTACTATCTACCCCTCATGCTTCAACATTTCACCATATACTCCATCAATTCCTAGGACTTTCTCCAATTTAACTTTCTTCATTGCTTCCACAACTTCTATCCTACTGATTTCTTCCTGTCTTCTCACCTCCCTCCTTCTCCCAGCCATTCCCCAGCCACTTATATTCGCATCACATCCATCCTTTATGTTCAACAATTCCTTAAAGTGTTCTCTCCATCTGCTCACTTTTTCTCTCTTCTCCACTAGTAATCTACCATTTTTATCTTTCACTCCCCTGCTAACTTCACTTCTACCCTGTCTTACTCTCTTCATCTCTTTCCAGAACATTTTCTTAAAGTCCCTCCACTTTACACTCAAATTCCTTCCAAATTCCTCATCCACTCTCTTCTTACTCTCTCTTACTAATCTTTTTACCTCTCTCTTTCTTTCTACATATAACTCTCTCTTCCGCCTCTCAACTTCTTCCACGCCCCTATTTCTCATCCATTCATTGTATACTTTCTTCTTTTGTGCCACAGCCTGTCTCACCTCTTCATTCCACCACGCTGTTCCTTGCACCCCCCTCTGTCTTCTCTTCATCACACACACCACATCACATGGTGCACATATTTCTTCTGTGAATATCCTGCACACACCTTCCAGGTTCCCCATCTGCTCCAATTCATATTTGCCCAATCGTTCCTCCACTTCTCTCTTATACTCTGCCTTTTTCTCATCCTCTTGTAACCTTTCCACTCTCCTTACAAATACTCCTTCCCGTCCTTCCCTTCTTCTATTACTCCATCTTATTTGGATCTTTATTCTGGCCACCACTAAGTAGTGGTCAGAAAGTCCACTCCCCCATCCTCTATAAGCTCTTGCATCCATTACACATCTTCGCATCCTTTCATCCACACACACATAATCAATCATTGCCTTCCTTTCACCCTTCTCATCACTCGCCATGTATACCTGTGGATCATTTTATGCCTGAAGAGGGTATTGGCTATCACCAACCCCCTCCCAGCACAAATGTCCACTAAAACACTGCCATTCTCATCTATCTCAGCAGGCACACCCCACTCACCAACTATATATTCCATCCACCTTCACTATCATTAGAAAGAATTATGAAGATAAGGAGCAGGTCATTACCCAGTTACTGAAGACTATAATTGAATTACCCATACCTAAACGTGATTTCGATTCCTTGTGATAAATATCGGATTGCAGTAAATTGTAATTTGAACACTTTAGGTATTATGAAGAGGTAAAAGCAGCAGATTGGGTGCTTTCTAGAATTGTAACCTTAAAGTTGCAACCTAGAACTATAAGGATGCATCATATGGTAGATATCAAAAGGATCATTTCTCCTGTGAGGAGATTGAGGAGGGTTTAATGCAACTCTGCAAACATTTGCAAAGAACAGTGAACCCTGATGAAAGTAAAAATGAAATGAAAATGAGGAAAAGAACCACTAACCAACTGGCTGGAAACCGAAGTCAGGGTCAATTAAGCCTATAAATAAAGAGGAAGTTGGCATTTTGATTAGCTCCTAAAAGTCTGAGGAGAAAATACCATAGACAGAGAATGGATGAGCGAATATAATGAGGTAAAAACTTCCATGGTGAAGGACAGGAAAAGTTGTGTGTTTTATTTTGGATGTCATATTGCTCACACATCACGAATTATAACCTAGGGCTCATTGTGCTTTGTTTGCTGTGCTAATACTCATACGCTATTGCCTAGGTTTAAGGTCTGCTAACCATAAAAACTACTTTCCCTCAGAGCAAGGTATCTTGTGGTTTGCAGTAAAATGTGCAAGATTAAAATAGTTGTCCCTGTTGAAAGCAGAGGAAAACTCCAGAAAATATTTATTGCTAATTCAAGCAGTTTCTTTACTTTCTGGTTAATAATCCTAATTATTAAGTGCTACTATATTTAACCTCTGTCAACAAGTATATTGTAAATCCGTGTATAAAAACATGGGAAGTTTCCACTAAACCTGACTGTTCCTGTGTGTTGTGGTGACATGGAAAATGAAAGAAGGTATTATATCTCAATGTACATAAAATGAATATTTTATTATTTTCTTCTTAGAAAATATGGCTGTTTTGTTAAGTCAGACCTTCCTTGTAAATTTCATTAGGTAAGTAACTGTTTTTAAGTAACTGTAATTAAATAATGTTTGGCATCTCTGTTTCCTATGAGGAAGAGAAGATACGCCAATTCTCAGTTAGGCTAGTCCCTTAAGTTCGTTCAAGCTGCATGCTGTAAATAATTTCTCCAGGATGCTTGGACAGACTCATGCAAACCTAACTAAGACTGCTAGCCCATCGTCATCTGTTAATCCAACACTACCTAGGTAAGTATCCTTAGAGATTTGGCCAAACTGAGGGGAACTAGCTATGATATAAAGATAAGGAATAAAATTAGTGTTAATTATACCCTCTCATTTAAAGAGACTCCTATTACTCAGTTTAACTTTGGTATTAATAGTAAAATATCTTCAAACCATATTTGTTTTATTATATACTTTTATTCTGACATTTTGGTGTCCTGAGTGAGGAAGACAGATGTGTACTAAGGCTTTAAACGAGTTCAGAGTTGAATTCTTGGGTTCAGCTCTGGGTACATAAGAGTGTCGACACAGAAATGCATGTCCTGAGCTCCACCAGGAAAAGCTGGTTCCCTTTTGAATGATGAGTGGCTCTGTGCCTTGTTGGATTCATTGAACAGAAACCATAGTCCTTTTTTTTTTTTTTTTGGGGGGGGGGGAGTAATCAAATGGAATATTAACTGCTGCTGAGCTCAGGCCAATTTAGTTATTTATTTGGAAAAGTGATTGTGGGAAAAAGATAGAACCAATGTGTTTTTACAACCTAGAGAAATAGGTTAAAGGTAACACCTTCCTTATAAGCATGAAAATTTAATCCCTTAGTACACAATGACGCATTAGGCGTCATTAGAGTGTGGTTGCATAAATATACAGTTACGCGTTTAGCATCATAAAAGCATAAAAACCTTTGCCAGGAAATAAGTTTTTGCCGATCGGTGTCATTTTTGGAGGCATCATAGCTTCCCCGCTGTTCGTCAAAAGTAATGACTTGCCAACTGTGGGTACCAAGACATGCGGCAGCATGTACAGGTTGGTTAGTACCACACCAGCTGTCAAGGGAGAAGGTAGTGCATGGCGGTGTCCCTTTAAATCCTCCTCTATTTACCTTGTCCCAGGCATGCATCATATTTCACAATACCAATAGTGCTTGTGTCTACTTTTTGGGCACTATTGTGATTAGATTTAAATAGGAAAGTAGGTTTTTGTGAATTATTCCTGGCCGTTATCAGCTGTTGGCACAGCAAAGATTGTGCTGCCTGTTTTTTGCCATGGCCCAGCAACTACACTGCCTCTACCCTGCACCAAATGTGAGTATTCAACCTTTGAACAATAATGACAGTGACTTAGGTGAATATAGTGTGCAATGGCTAGTGAGCAAGGACATGGTGAAACATGCAGCAGCTTTAGGGGGAGGTGGGAAACCGCCTTACGACACGGCATTGTCATGAACGGAATAATTGGCGAGGTGTTCCTGAAATTATTGCTTTAGGCTGATATATGGTGGATAGTGTTATTATGCAATCAATAGGAGTACAATGCAACGAGTGTACGTGATAAAATATTGGCTAGGGCATGAGTCACGTATGCCTTACAGCCACGGCATGCCGATGTCATGAGGGAATAAAATAGAGGAGGTTTATAGGGATATTTCATTTTATTACATTGTTATATTTATTCCATATGCTTCTTGTGTAAATTAAAGCATGAGTGTTATAGTGATATGTTTATTGTACACTTGTATAGAAGAACGTAAAGACTGCACCACATGTTCATCAGAAAATATCGTCTGCGATACCTTATGTATTCCAGTTGTGACCTACAGAGCACATTCATATTCCATTGTGGTGAAATAGACTGTGTTTCACATAAAATTATGGATTTGGTTATGTCTCATGTGAATAACACATGTAAACAGTGCAGACTGTTCTCGTAGGGAAAGACATTGCTACACCTTAACGCACAGGTAAGAGCCATCTCCGTGACTTACGGAAGACGTGCATTTACTTGTAATGGTGAAATGTACTGTGTTTCTCATAAAATGATAGGTATGTTTATGTGTAATGTGAAAAGGAAACGAAAGTGAACCACATGCTCGTAAGAAAGACAGCATCTTGTACACCTGAGTTAGCACAAAGTTAGTGAAATGGAACTTGACATACGGAACACGTGCATGTGCTTTTAAAAGTGGTGAAATATACTGTGTATCTCATAAACTGATAAATTTGTTTATGTGCAATGCAAAAAGAAAATGAAAATATATATAGTTCTTTACATAAACAGAAATGACAGAAATAATTACAGCTTCAGTTTCAGTTGCTAGCAATAGGTGTAGTGTTCATGTGAGGTTTCTGAGGAGAATAAAAACAAAACAGAAGTAATTTTATAATTAGTTGTTGATAAAAAAAAAAAAAAACTAGCTACTAAGCATAAAAAATGTTTTTGTGCTATGGGAAAAATAACATAAATGAGTGCAGCTGACGGCAGTTCAGTGTACAGATGGGTACACTGTAGTTTTTTCCATTTTTCTCGAAAACTATTAGGCCTACGCTCACCGTTTGGTCTCAAATGAAAGCCCATAAAATTCTGCATAGGATGATGAAATAAAAACAACACCGTCGAGAACAGTTTTTCGTTAGAGCTCCCTGAATAAGTAATCTATTGTCTGTCGGAAATGGGTTATACCTTTTTGCTTATTACTCGAACACCATACCTCATATCAAACTGGGACCTCTCCATTTGAAAGCTAATAATGGTATAACATGTAGAGACTGATTAGTAAACATAGTAAACATTCGAGCTATGATGTTGGGAAGTGAGATAAATGTTCCTGAATGTTTATTCACACTGCCCTGACGTATGTAAAGTGTGTTTGTGTGTGTGTGTGTGTGTTCTTACATACCTAATTGTATCTTTAGAGGAATGAGTCAAGCTCGTACTGTCCCGTGTCTTAAACCATATTTATCGTACATATCCTTAAATTTGTGAATTGTTTTGGCACACACTATTTCATTCGGTAGTGCATTCCATTGATCAATTGCTCTGTTTGGGAAACTGAATTTCCTTACGGCTTTATCACCTCTCTTATGCAGTTTTTTGCAGTGTCCTCTTGCTGATGCTTTTCCATATGTTAAGTAATCATTTATGTCTATTTTCTCCTTCCCTGATATGCACTTATATAGCATTATCATGTCACTTCTTTTCCTTCTCTCCTGTAGTGTTGGTAGATTCAGTTTATTTAGTCTTTCTTCGTAGCTTAGGTCCCTTAAGCTTGGTATCCATCTTGTAGCGGCCCTTTGAACTTTTTCAATCTTGTCTATGTGCTTTTTGAGATGAGGACTCCAGACTACTGATGCATATTCCAGGGTTGGTCTAATGAATGATGTTATTATCCTTCTTAGCATGTCTTCATTTATGTATGTGAATGCTATTCTCATATTTGCAAGCAGTGTATACATGTTCCGTACCTTCTCGCTGATGTGGTCAGCCGGAGATAGTCTGTTATTGATAATCACACCTAGGTCTTTCTTTCTGATGTGTATAGGGTTTTATTTCCTAACTTATAATCCCAATCAGGTCTTTTTCCACTTTTACCAAACTTGATTACATGACACTTGTCCACATTGAATTCCATTTGCCATGTACTACTCCATTCATGAAGTTTATTTCATTCTTCTTGTAGCTCTTTACAAGAGTCTGTGTTAGTAAAACTCCTTTGTATTTTTGCATCATCTGCAAACATATTCAGATAGCTCTCATTTCCAGTGTTACTGTTTATATCATTTATATACACTAAAAACATGATTGGTGCCAGCACTGAACCCTGTGGTACTCCACTAGTCACTTCTTTCCATGATGAGTAGTTTCCTCTTAGTACTGTTCTCATTTCTCTTTTTATGAGAAAATCTTGCATCCAACTAAACAGTTTGCCTCGAATTCCTCCTTGATGATACAGTTTCCATAAAAGTCTTTGGTGTGGTACTGTGTCAAAAGCTTTCTTGAAATCTAAATAGATACTGTCCACACATCCTTCCCTGTCCTGTATTGTGTTTGTTACTCTGTCATAGTAGCTCAACAGATTAGTAACACATGATTTTCCTTTTCTGAAACCAAACTGTCTTTCTGTTATCATACTGTGTTCTTCTAGATGATTTACCCAAGCTTCTCTTATAAGTTTTTCTAATACCTTGCTTACAACACTGGTCAGTGATACTGGTCGGTAGTTGAGTGGATTTTGTCTATTTCCTTTCTTGAATAAGGGGACAATATTTGCTTTTTTCCAAATATCAGGTAGTTTACCTTGACTCAAGGATTTCTTGAAAATTAAAAATAATGGTTTACTTAATTCCTTTGCACGTTCTCGTAATACCCAACATGAAATTTCATCAGGACCACTTGCTTTTCCTCTGTCTAATCTACTTAACTCCTCCTGTATTACTTTTTCTGCTATTTGTATATCTGGTAGTATGTGTGGACATGCATGTTCCACATAGTCCCTCTCAAAATTTTTTTTTTCTGTAAAAACTAATTGGAAATTCTTATTTAGTGCTTCACAACTATCTTTGTCTTGTGCATAAGTGATTCCCTCGTCCGTAATGGATTGTATTATATCTTTTACTTTGGTTTTGCTTCTGATATAGCTGTAAAACAGCTTTGGTTGATCACTACTTTTATTTATTATATCCTCCTCAAACTTTTTTGGGGCTTCCCTCCTTATTCTTGTATAATCTTTTCTTGCCTGTTTGTAATTATTATACGCCCTTTCACTATTGTGTCTTCAGTATCTATTCCACAACAAATCTCTTCTTTCTTTTGATTTTTTACATTCTGTATTGAACCATTTCTGTATTTTCTTATCTGCTTCTTTGTGCTGTGGGATGTACTTCTTGACTCCTATTTCATAAAATTCACAGAATTTTTTATATACAGCATTTAAATCTTGTCCTCTAAGCTCATTTTCCCAATCAACTTCTAAGAAATACTTCTTTAGGTCTTGATAATTTTTCTTTTTATAGTTTAGGCTCTTTTTGTAACTGTCATTGCTGTTAACTATGTCATATGCTATCCTGAAGTTATAATTTAGTACTGCATGATCGCTTTTGCCGAGTGGAGGGTGATATATTAAACTGTCAATATCATTTTCTTGCCTAGTAAATATTAGATTTAGCACTGAAGGTCCATCAAGTCCTCTTTTTCTGGTGGTTTCCCTCACATGTTGCATTAGGAAAAACTCTGGCACGAAATCCAGGAGCTTTTGGTCCCAACAGCTTTCTTGGCTAATTATATCTAGAGTATTCCAATTTATATTTGTATTGAAATCCCCAGTTAGTATAATTCTTTCCGATTTCTCTTCCATTTTATGTAGTAATGATCTTAAACTCTGCATTGTACTCTCTGCCTGGACCTCATATTCGTCTCTTTCCCATGTGTTTGATCTGGGTGGCATGTACAAATTGGCTACAATTACTTTACCTTCAGATGTGTTGATCTCTACTGCAATCAGTTCTACTTGTGATGGTATATCTAGTTTTATTTCATTGACTTTTAGACTTTTCTTAGTTAATATTATAATTCATCCTCCTTTTTTTAAATTTCTGTCTCTTCTCCATATATTGTATTCCTCTAAGTTTAGTATGTCATTGGATATCCTTGGTGTTAATTTTGTTTCAGTTAGGCATATTATTTGTGGTTCATTTTCTCTGACATAATCATTCATCTCTAGTAATTCAGATACCATTCCATCCACATTTGAGTACATCAACTTTATCATCTTGTTTATATACTTGTCATGACATGGTTGTACTATCTTCCTCCTTTTTATTCCATCCTGTGTGTGTGTGTGTGTGTGTGTGTGTGTGTGTGTGTGTGTGTGTGTGTTTTCCTTATCCTGTAGAACAAACATCGACGAATAGGAATATGTGGGTTTTGTGACAAAGTAAATATGTTTGGGTGGTGAAAATAAGTTGAGAATACTCTTTTTTGGAGCATGCAGCAGGTGGCAGGGGGTGGGGAGAAAGACGATGTGTTGTGGAATGCAAAACTTACCAAAACTTATCGCGAGCAAAAGGGTTAATATGACTAACTGCTTCTGGGCTTACATGAATTTGTCTATTTAGGGGTTCTGATTGTGGGGTCAAAGGAATAACCCAAATGGTATAACAACCCAGGGGAGAGGCTTAGAATAAAACCCTCCCCACAGTCATTAAAATTTAATGTGAAAATATGGGATTTTAATGTGTATAAAATATAATCAGCCTAAATTTCTATTCCTTTGTTAAAGAAGTTAACAAGTGGTAAGACAGGATGGGTAACAAGAGCTACAATTGACTGTATGGAAGTATTAGAGGAAATACCACTGTCAAAGAAGAAATTAAGTACCGTTAGTCTTTTGAACATATTGAAAGACAGATGGACTAAGTATAAAGAAAGTTATACTAATGTAGAGGCAGCTATTGTGAAGAGAGATAATAAAGAGCTGTTAAAATCTGAGACTACGAAATACGAAAGCAAATTAGAGGAAAATATATCAAATGTGAAGTTACTTGAAAGAAAATTAAGTATTACCACCGCAAAATCTAGAGTTGTTGAACTGCAGATTAACCCGAGGCATCCCATCAATGTATGGGCATGTTCCAACATTTTGTCACAGCTAGTCCCGTCAACGTACTGGTACGTTGCGCAATTGTAAGGTTCATAATTTTTACAATTTTCAATTTTCATGTGTGATTTTTGGTACATATACACGGGACACCTTCCTCTATTCCTCTACAAGATGCCAGGCAGGGACAATGCCTTACACTGCATAACCTACCCCCCCCCACACGCCGTTGTCTCGGCAATTCATCTGTTACCAGTGACCTGGCCAATAATGACATTCAAGGCCAGATTGATTCCCCAATCGATGACAATGTGGAGGACAAAGTTTACACAGCATTAGAGGAAGAAACAGTCAGAAATGATGATCAGGTAATGTCGCCAAAAAAGGTCAGGTATGTTGATAAGTTAGTGAGTGAAACAATGCTTATAATGCCTATATTGCTGTTTGAAACCAATATACTCTCGTACTACATATAAATTCATACCAAAAAAATAAATAAATACTGTTTATGAGTGGTGTGGAATAGTTACCCTCCCATAGAACTCATTTTCTTTGAAGCCAGCCTGATAGAAAACACAGTAAGGTAAGGAGGTACTGCTACCTGTATCGAGTATTTTAAACCTCAGGTGAGCGATTTCTCTATGAATTTTCGATGTTTCTCACCAAAAGAGGAGGTTTTAGCCAAATTTTTTTTTTTCCAAAATAGCTCGGGATTGGGGGGTATCGAAGGTGCGAAATCGGTCGGGACGTGATGGGTTAAAGCCGTACTACCAGAAATTTTGCTTCCACAGTTTGATTGGTACCAAAATTGGAGATCCATTTTGCATGATTTTAAATCTGTAGTCCGTGACAGAACAGACCTCTCTGATTTAAGTAAACTCTCCTATCTGTTAGAACAGTCAAGAGCACGACTTCCAAGTTGACAAGTGAATTACCTATTGAAGAAAATAATTATGATGCAGCTTTGACTATCACTAGACAGAATTATGAAGTGTGTTGTGGGTGTGTATTGAAATATTCACCCCGCACTTGTTGGGGCACAGGCAAACAAAGAGCCCGTCAGGGAAGAAGCAGAAACAAGCTCTCCAATGAGAGGATAGCGGGGACGGCAAACTGGTGAATGAGGGAAAGGCGCCAGAGGCAGGGGAAGGTGCGATAGTTGGTGGTGAGATCGGCTGTCCGATGATCGATGAGTCAGGGCGGGGCTTGATGGTAGATGGTGAGGCCGGCTGCACGATAGTCTAAACGAGGGCAGGGCAGGACGGCTGTGCGATGGTCTAAATGAGGGCAGGGCAGAGCAGGACGAGAGCCGGGGTAGACAGTGCGGCGCTGATGGAGGAGGCGCAGATGAGCTCAGGTGGAAACCACCCCAACGCTGCCCTCAATCCCCACGCCTCTGATGGAAAGGGTAAAAAAGACTCGCCCAGCTCTCCAGCAGCAGCAGGAGGAAGCACAGAGGGGAAGATCGGTCCTGGTCGTCACAGATGGCACAGACCCGGTCCAGGTAGTGGCGGAGGGAGGGTCATCAGCCGGGTAGTCTGGGGCGGAGGAGCCTCGACCTCCTGGTGGGCAGACCAGGGCACTCCCTCAGCTAGAAACGACGGGCCCGTCCCTTGCCTGATACAGCTGCTGTGGAGAGCTGGTCCCGCCGGGAGGTCTTGCCGCGACGAGAGATACTGAAGACTCTAATTGAATTACCCATACCTACACAAGATTTTGATTCCATACAAAACTTTTGGATTGCAGTGAGTTGTAATTTGAAAGCATTAAGTAAGTACGAAAATCTAAAAGCAGGAGACTGGGTGCTTCCTAGAACTCTATCGTTAAAATTGCTACCTAGAACCAAGGATGCATCATATGGTAGGTACCAAACGGATCATTTCTCCTGTGAGGAGATTGAGGAGGGCTTAATTCAACTCTGCCATCATTTGCAAGGAACAATAAAGCCTGCTGAGAGCAGAGAGGTGTAATTGCAGAAAACAACTGCTGACCACCTGGCTGTGAAACCTAAGTCAGGGTCAATTAAGCCAGTAAATAAAGAGGAAGTTGACATTTTTATTAGCTCTTAATAGTCTGAGGAGAAATTACCAAGGACAAAGAATGGACATGTGTATCATTATATAAGGATGTAAAAACTTCCTTGGTAAAGGAGAGGAAAGGTGGTGGATTTTGTAGTGAATGACATTTCTCTGTATTTTTTAGAATTTTCCTGATTATACCTCTAGAATAGTGAGGCTAAATGAACTGGGGTGTTGTCTGATTTGCATGAATTCAGGACACACATCCACAGACTGTAGAAGTAAATTCAATCTCTGTTTCAAATGTAAAAATGGTAATCATCATAGTGCTTTGTTTCCAAGGATGGTCAAGTATGAGGGTCTAAAACCCACAGCTGTCAATATGTTGCAGTAGCAACTTCCTCAGTAACAATGTCAGCTGCAGTTCCAAACGTAGATGTGAAGGTAATGATAGAAAACAGAAGTGCATTAGCATATACTCTTTTTGATAAGAGTGCATTGAAAACTTTTATTTTTGTTAATGGCGCAGAGAATTAATGTTATCCATTATAGGTGAACAAAATCTAGCCATTACTGGGTTCTTAACTACTAAGGGAGCACAATCCTTTGATTTAATTAGACCTATAACCCACGATAACCCTTCCATGGCTGTAGATCCGGAATTTTATTTGTGCTATTGGCCGACACTGGGATCATTTTCTGAAGTTTCGAAAATTGATTTTCTTCCCTTGCCATATTGAAGACGAAGTTCAGACGCACCTAACAATGCAAATCCCAGCTTCCTGGACCCATTCTGTGGCTTGCAGTGGAGCACGTAAGTTGCAGAAATATCGGCAACGGATATCTGCCGCAGTGGTGTATCACCAAGCTGCAACATCGTACGTGTTGTATTATTATTTTTTTTTACCCCCAAAAACAATGTGAATGGTACTCATATGTTTTGCATATATTAAATATGATGATATCGAATGATTTCAGTACATAATGTGTTAGGATTGGCTCAAAAAATATTTTATTTTTTTCACATTTTTGATATAAAATATGTTTATGGTAGTTTCGAGTTATTTTGCACATTAGTGTTGTGAGTATGGTTAGAAGAGGGAGTGAAAGGGTTGAATATTCAGTCCTAAATGAGAAAATTGCAGGTCCCCCGAGGGTAGGCTCTCCCACGGAGAATGAAATTGGAGGATCGGGTGGATTAGCACCTGGTCAGCTCCGATTAGGGGTATGTGAGTAGAGGCGCTTTTAGCCGATCCCACACCACCTGCATAGCTAAAAGAGACTCGTAATGCAGGTTCGAAACTATAAATAAGTCAAATTATAAGGAAGAGAGAGAGAGAGACAAAGCAGAAATAAATACATATACAGACGGGAAAATACGTTTTTCCCGTAAAAACACGTTTACGTTTCTCTGTCATTTTACTTATATTTTCGCAATATAAGTTGCTGTCTGTGTGTCGTTAGTGGGGGAAAGTATATTATGATTTCTGCCTGGGTAAGGAAAAAGGGTAAAGCTGTTATGTTTCCCTGCACTTCACACGGTCAAAATATAAGGAAATACATGGAGGCTGGCATCTGAGAAAAAAATACAGAACAGAAAAGTGACTCACCTCAAGTGCATGATGCGATGACAGGAGTCAGTGCAGGCAAACTTTTACCCATCTCTGCCCTCCCCTAGCAGGTCAAGAGTCAATAGAGATAAGTCATTGTCTAGGAAACACAGTCTTTGTAAAAAAAGTCACAAAACATAATCTACTTTACACACTACCACTATCTTACACTTTTATATCTTATTTCGTAACATTACATAATATACATTATATACACTACAATGCCCGTGAAGTGGTAGGATGTGGTAAGGTGGCACGAGAGGTGGTGAGTACTGAGTAGGTGCGTGTGGTCGCGCCATGGTGACGAGGCGGTGCGGGGTAAGTGCACTTGCACTCCAGCCTTCCCTTCCTACCCCTCAGTGAAAAGCCGCTTTACCACCGTCCGTCTCCTCATTGTTGGTGGTGATGGCTTCTCCTTACTCTCTGAGGAAATGTCACTGTCGTCCTCCTCGGTAGCAGGAGAGTGATGCCGCTCATCACCACTCTCGTCACTACTTCCCACCATACACTCCACCTCAAGGTCAGACGCAATTCAGTCCTCGTCATTCTCCCCCCCCCCACAGAGAAACTGCTCCACCTCGATCTTGGGGCTGGTGAGCGGCCTACGGGGCTGAAGAGGGTGGCACTGGGTGGGGGCCGGGGCAGGGAGAGAGGCGGAACTTGGACGTCCACTCATCAAGGAAGTACGCAATGTACTGACGTGTGGAGCGTATGAGAGTGTTGGGTAGGTTAGTCTGAAGACGTTCAGAATGTTCATTCACTTCTCCCAAATTTTTACCGTTTTTTATAGGCTGCGCTCAAACGACACCTGCGGCCATTATCGGCTAAACGTCATTCAGTGCCGGCGACGGAGGGGTTAATACAACATGGCAGATATGAATGCCGTATAACAGCAGCAGTAGTGGATAAGATGGAAACATGTATATTTATAAAAGGACCAAAGGAAACCTCTGATCATCTACAGAGCTTAGGAATAACGTTGGCTAAACAGAATGTGAAATCAAATACTCTGGGTCACAGAAAATTGATGACTGGGTCAGACTACTGTGGAAAATTCCTACATAGGACTTTCAAGAAGAATAAAGTACAGTTGTTCAAGAGTCCAGGGGGTTGCCTTATTTTGAGTCAATTGCCTTTTCTGAAGAAAACCAGAGAAGAGGCCAACTGGTAGACTAAGTCTTTGTTACCCCCAAAGCTAGAATAGGTGCAGAATTAGAGCCTACTCAGATAAAGGACTTATTGGATGAGAAAATTGAACCTGTACACAAATTGTTGCATCTCTGTCTATAGAAGGCTCTGGTCTCCTCATACTCTGCAACTGTTTGGTGAGTGCAAATTCAGTTTTTCTTTTCCTATTTCTTTATATAATTGGTTCTGAATATCACTCTCTCTCTCTCTCTCTCTCTCTCTCTCTCTCTCTCTCTCTCTCTCTCGATACATATAGGTATATGTTACTTTACTCATTTTTCTCTTTTTTTTTAAGGAAAGAGAATGGGAGAAGATCATTGGAAGTGGAAAAAAGGGGGAGGGGGGGAAGACGAGAGTCAGAGATGAAAGCTGGTTAGCAATCCATCTCACTGATCGAGTTTATTGTTTTGTTTATTTTTTTTTTTGGGGGGGGGTGTTGTGTTGGATTTGTTCTGAGTTGAATCGATTGTCTTTTTTTTTTTTTTTTTTTACTAACTAGCTAGTTGTATAATTGGACTGGAGGTGTCTGAATTTTTTCCCGGCTGCTCGGAAAGAGTTTATTGTATTTTTTTTTTCAATGTGTCCGACTCTGAGCATAGGCTTCACAGCCGGCTCCCAAGGCCCAGTAGTCTTCGTTCATATGATACACCTCTACATGTCACCACTTCGGTGCTAACACCCACCGTCCATATTGAATACATGCTGGGGCTGTCTCATACATGACTGGTGTATTGGTATTAGCAGGAGTATTCATACAACATGTCGGCGGGTCTTCTGGTAGATCAGTAAAGTCTGTTTTTATTAAACTCAATCCTTAACCCGTCACGTCCCGACCGATTTCCACCTTCCGATACCCCCCAGTCCTGAGCTATGTTGGAAAATTTTTTTTTGGCTTAAACCTCTGCTTTTGTTGAGAAACAAAGGAAAATCACCAAGAAACGGCTTACCGTGGTCCAGAAGTGGTCCGAAAGGGTTAGCCTCCCCACGACAGGTATTGTATTCTGTCACTGACGTGTCAGGCTCTCACGTTTTCTATGGTAGGTAATTTTGGGAGAAACAACAAACAACACATCTACATTAATTGATTTGGAACTATTAAACAATCACAACAACAATATAATGGTTTTCAATGAGATACATAGGAAAAATAAGCATTGTTCCATTGCGCGATCATAGCGAGTTTGGTCATTTTTGTTACACGCTAGTTGCTAAGTTTCTTGTTTCAGGAAACATATCATTTTTTCTACTTGCATAATAGTGTTTCAATGACATTTTACCATTTTTGACTTTATGTAAATGTTTTCAGCTGTTTACATTCATTACGATGATATTTAGCATAATTATTGCGCATATCTGCCTATTCAGCGCACTCCCTATGACTATTCTAACAACATACATTACATTTTTTTTACTTTCATATTATTGTTTCCATGACATTATATCAATTTCCAACCAATGTAAATGTTTTCACTTATTTACATTCCTTACGAGGATATTTAGAGAAATGCTAGCTCATATTCACGTAGCAAGCACACTCGCTACCATTCGTGTTTCAACTTATATTTTATTTCTTCACTTCCATTATACTTCCCCACTTACATTACACCCGATTCCACTTTATACTACTATTTATATATTTACGGGCCTTATTTATTCCACTGAGCATCTGAATATTGCATCTATATACACTCGCTAGGAATGTTTCAACTTAGAATATATTTATGCACTTAGATCATAATTTTCCACTTACACCCGTTTCCACTTTATACTACTATATACATATTTACGGGCCTTATTTATTCCACTGAGCATCAGAATATCACATCTATATACACTCGCTAGGAATGTTTCGACTTAGAATATATTTATGAAATTAGATAATGATTTTCCACTTACATTACACCCGTTTCCACTTTATACTACTATTTACATATTTACGGGCCTTATATTTACACTGAGCGTCTGTATGTCGCATTTTTTCCTGAGCAAGAGCATCATATCGCATTCACACCATATTAGTACTGCATCAAGGTGTGATATTCACTGAAACAAGGGTGAATGCAGAGACCCACGCTACACTCAACGAACTCATAGCTGGTGTCTTTTCTCTGAGTGGTGGGTCTCACACAGGAATTACCACATACATGACACCTGCGTTGGGGCCTAGGTCTATTTGGCTGGGGAGGTATAGGAGTGCAAAAACGTGAGCAGATATTCTCAGGGGAGTTTGGGCGGTAGGGGCAGTGCGTGTGCTGTGTTGGGTCCTCTCGACTGCATACTGGGCTATAATCTTGCAGCCAAGCTCCCTTACAAACCCCTCAAAGGTTTCCTGCATTCCTGTTGTCATGGCGTGCAGGTGGTGGCAATTGAGGGCAGTTATATCGAGCAGGTGAAAGAAGAGCTTCTTGTACCACTTCATCGTGATCCTGGCACACTCAACAATGGATATCATGGAGTCAGACTGGTCCACCAGCCGCATGTTCATGTCATAATCCAGCACACACTCAGGTTTCCAGATGCGGCGCCTCCTCTTGCTGAGGTAATCCATGGACTCTGTACGATGCATCAATGGGCGGTGAACCGTGGACAAGAGGCAGACTTCTCTGTTGTGGTTCCACACTGTAGCTAGGATGTTGTTAGCCTTGAAGAAGACCACCTAATTTTTTTCTAGTTTCCGCCCCACCTTAACCATGTGACGCTGGTTCACCCTGACGGTACCACAGAGTCCCATGTCATGCAGGTGTAGAAAACGAGCGAGAAGAGGGCTAGTGTACCAGTTATCCAGGAAGAGGACGTGACCACGATAAAGCTACTCTTCAATCATTGTCTTTACCACTGTTCCAGACAGTCCAATACTCCGATCTTCTATTATGTCTGTCTGTGCACCGGTGTACAAGACTATGTCTTGCACGTAACCAGTCCTACAGTCACGCATAACAAAGATCTTGAACTCAAAATGGTGCCTTTTGCTGGGTATATACTGGCGAAAGGAAATATTGCCTCTCCACAACACGAGACTCTCGTCTATGACAAGGTCTCTATAGGGATAAAATGAGGAATGGAATGTTTGCCGTAGGTGATCAAAAACCAACCTAATTCGCCTCATCTTATCAGTGTCATTTGCATTGGCAGGATCATCAGCATTGTAAAAGTGGAGCCGGCCTAGAATTTGCTGAAACCAATTATGGCTCATGATCTTGCCAAATATAGGTATCTGCATGAGAGGGTCCATTGTCCAGTATGACAGAATTCTCTTTTTACATAAAATACCCATCAAAAGTACCAGGGCAAAAAATAAAAACATCCCTGCGAGGGAGACAGGGTAATCGTAAATGATTGAATGCCTGCTCCTCGTGCCCAGTCGTTCACCCTCACGGCGCTGGCTGCCAGCAAAACGGTTGATTTGTTCCACAATCTGATCCACAAAACCCTCACCGAAGAATAGGTGGAAAAAATTCAGCCTGGTGGAACCACGGTGAATCCCAGAAGCCGTGCAGCCAGCACGCCCCTGCCCAATGAAGGGGTGAATGATGGGAGAGAAATCACTGCCATCTTCCCAATTCCAACTCACATAACCCTCACCCCCATCGTCCTCATCGTCGCCTTCATCGGGGTGGGGAGGAGATGCTGGTGGGGGAGGTTCGGGAGGAGGAGTGCAGAGGGCATCCCCACTCGCACTTCTCTTTCCTCGGCCTTTACCCTTCCCCTTTCCCTTACCCTTACAGCCTTTGGGAACATCATGGGGCTGTGGGGAGGAAGTCCGGGAATATTGGGGAGCATAAGACGGAGGGGAGTGCAAGGAACAGCGTGGTGGACTGAAGAGGTGAGACAGGCTGTGGCACAAAAGAAGAAAGCATACAATGAATGGATGAGAAATAGGGGCGTGGAAGAAGTTGAGAGGCGGAAGAGAGAGTTATATGTAGAAAGAAAGAGAGAGGTGAAAAGATTAGTAAGAGAGAGTAAGAAGAGAGTGGATGAGGAATTTGGAAGGAATTTGAGTGTAAAGTGGAGGGACTGTAAGAAAATGTTCCGGAAAGAGGTGAAAAGAGTAAGACAGGGTGGAAGTGAAGTTAGCAGGGGAGTGAAAGATAAAAATGGTAGATTACTAGTGGAGAAGAGAGAAAAAGTGAGCAGATGGAGAGAACACTTTAAGGAATTGTTGAACATAGAGGATGGAAGTAATGCGAGTATAAGTGGCTGGGGAATGGCTGGGAGAAGGAAGGAGGTGAGAAGACAGGAAGAAATCAGTAGGATAGAAGTTGTGGAAGCAAAGGAGAAAGTTAAATCGGGGAAAGCCCCAGGAATTGATGGAGTGTGTGGTGAAATGCTGAAGCATGGGGGAGAGATAGTAGTAGAATGGATGTGGAAGATGTGCAGATTGGCCTGGGAGGAAGGTAGAGTCCCGGAGGATTGGAAGTCAGGTATAATTATTCCCTTGTACAAAAGAAAAGGGGAAATAGAAGTGTGTGGTAATCACAGGGGCATTTGTCTTCTTCGTATAATAGGAAAAGTGTATGGTAGGATACTTATTGACAGAGTTAGAAGAAGAAAAGAGAAATTAGTTGGAGAAGAACAGGGAGGTTTTAGGAAGGGAAGAGGTTGTGTAGATCAAATATTCATTCTTAGATCTTTAGTGGCAAAGTTTCTAGAGAAGGGAAAGAAGTTGTATGCGGCTTTCATGGATTTGGAGAAAGCATATGACAGGGTGGATAGACAAGGATTGTGGAAAGTGTTAAGAATATATGAGACAGCCCTAGCATGTATTCAATATGGACGGTGGGTGTTAGCGCCGAAGTGGTGACACGTAGAGAGGTGCATGGGATGTTGGAGGACTACTGGGCCTTGAGAGCAGGCTGTGAAGCCTATGCCCAGAGTCGGTCACATAAAAAAAAAAAAAAAAAAGTTGTGAAGAGTATGTACGATGGTGCGAAGGCTGCAGTGCATGTGAATGGTGAACTAAGTGAATTTTTCTCTTTGAAAGTTGGGTTGAAACAGGGATGTGTCATGTCTCCATGGTTGTTCAATCTGTACATGGATGGGGTAATAAAAGAGGTACAAGGTAGGGTAGTGGATGTTGGAGTGGCCCTGGTGAGAGGGGATAGTGTTTGGAAACTCCCTGTACTGGTGTTTGCAGATGATACTGTGTTGTTGAGTGAAGACGAAGGGGAGCTGCAAGGCTTGGTGGATGAGTTTGGGAGAGTGTGTAAGAAACGGAATCTAAAGGTGAATGTAGGGAAGAGTAAAATGATGGTCTTTGAGAGAAGTGAAGTCAGTGAATGCACAGCGAGGTTGGATGGTGAGGAATTGGAAAATGTGAGAACGCTTAAGTACTCAGGTAGTGTGATGAGTAAGGATGGAGGTTTGGAGGGTGAAGTGCTTGAAAGGGTACAGCAGGGAAGAAAGGTTGCTGGTTCTTTGAAAGCAGTGATAAGAAACAGGAAAGTGAGCATGGAAGTGAAAAAGTTACTACATGACAGTATTGTGATACCAACTCTAACGTATGGAAGTGAAGCTTGGACGTTGTTGGAAGGATACAAGTCAAGAGTGAGAGCAGTGGAAATGAGTTATTTAAGAGGAGCCTGTGGAGTCACATGGAGAGACAGGTTGACGAATGAGGACATAAAGGAGCATTGTGGTGTGGATCTGGATGTGATAGGAAGCGTTATGAGGAACACACTGAGGTGGTTTGGCCATGTGGAGAGGATGGAGGGTGAAAAACTGATGAAGAGAGTGCATGTGAGTGAGGTGGAGAGGGGAAGAGGGAGAGGGAGGCCGAGGATGAGATGGAGGGATGGGGTGGAGAGGTATATGAGAGAGGGGGGTGTGAGTTGGAAGCAGGGCAGTGAAATGGAGGGGGACAGGGTGACTTGGAGGAGAATTGTTTGTGGCCACCCCAAACGGGATTGAGGCATCTGGCAATAGATAGATAGATAGATAAGACGTGCTGGGGAGTGGCTCCTCCTCACCTCCCCGCTCCATCACCACACCATGTGATTCACAACACACCCTCACTGCCCCACGTGATATGCTCTGCTGCCTCGCACCACCACGGGAGAGCAATGACTCACTCCCACCACTTCCACTTTCAATGACTGCCCCTACACTTTCAATTTCACTCCCCACTCCCTCCACGCCACTGCCGCCCTCCCCAAATAAAACACTAGGCCCATACCTGATAGAACGACGTGCTGTGCGCTCGGGGCCGCAATGTGTGATTATCTTGCGGCTGTACCATGTGGCAGCGCGTCCCACGGCTCTGTCCTCGTCCTTGTCCTCGGTTTGGGCTCCACATCACGTAGGGGCTGCAGAGAGGTTATTGCATGATGTTTGGTGCAGGCTGGCCCTCTTTAGAGGCACAATATGTGACATAGCGCCACTTCCTCGGGGATGGGACCGACTCGTCACTGCTGCTACTTTCCTTCTCCTCTGGTAGGACATAATCCTTGTCTGCCACCACATCATCAAGGGGCGAATCACTGTCGCCTGTGAAGGTGTCCATGGTGGCTTGAATTTGCTCCTCTGAGAGACCTCTGTGCACGACGTCTGACTTGGGTCACTGCTAACAGGTGAGTGACCGAGCTGAGGGTGAGCACGGGTTGCGCGGGGTCACCGAGTGTCCCCGCCTGGTGGCAGGTAGGGGGTTTTGCGACCCTATGTACCCAAAATCAAGGGCAAGATTTGAAAGTTGTGCTAATTATGAACCTTCCAACTGCGCGACGTACCAGTACATCAATGGGACTAGCTGTGACAAAACATTGCGATGTACCCATACGTCGACGGGATGCCTAGGGTTAAACTGTTCCCTGCCCCAGCTGGGATTTGAACCTGGGCCCGGTAGGACTGCAGGCCACTTCTCTACCGACTGACCTACTGCCTTTGGTGATGTTATTGGAATTTTGTGCTAAGTTCTGATAAGTTTTGTTGTCTTGTTGGTGGAGGGATTCCAAAATTCTGAGTACCTTTTATGTAAAGGTATATTGATGGGTTCAGTATTTGTGTATTCGTGTATCTGTCTTGTAGTGAATGTGTATGGGCATCTTTGTTCAGTAGCCATGTCTGACCTGGGTCACTGTTAACAGGTGAGTGACCGAGCTGAGGGTGAGCGCGGGTTGCGCGGGGTTGCTGAGTGTCCCCGCCTGGTGGCAGGTAGGGGAAGGTCTCGCAACCCTACATACCCAAAATCAAGCGCGAGATTTGAAGATTGTGCAAATTATGAACCTTGCAATTGCGTGATGTACCAGTACGTCGATGGGACTAGCTGTGACAAAACATTGTGACTTACCCATACGTCAACGGGACACCTCGGGTTAAACTGTTCCCTGCCCCAGCTGGGATTTGAACCTGGGTCCGGTAGGACTGCAGGCCACTTTTCTACCGACTGAGCTACTGCCTTTGGTGGTGATGTTGGAATTTTGTACTAAGTTCTGATAAGTTTCGTTGTCTTGTCGGTGGAGGGATTCCCAAATTCTGAGTGCCTGTTTATGTAAACGTATATTGATGGGTTCTGTATTTGTGTATTCGTATATCTGCCTTGTAGTGAGTGTGTATGGGCATCTTTGTTCAGTAGCCCATCTGAGAGCTTTGTTTTGTGTTCTCTGAAGTTTAATTAATTGAGTGTTGCTAAGAGTATGTGTTGGTATTGGTGGGTAGTCTAAAGCTGGAGTGACGATGGCCTTTACTGAATTTTTATCTTGCTTTGTAGAAGTCTAAATCTGTATATCTTCCTTAGGGCCTATTCTCCTTGGTTTTTCCTGTCTTGCACATGCTTACAGTATCCATTTTTTGTTATTTTTAATCCTAAGGACTTACTCCGTCCTTGGTGCTGAATGAGGTTTCTGTTTGTTGATAATGGAGGGTTAGCTTTAGATCTCAGTGCTAATGGAGCAAATTTGTTTATGCTTGTTTTAATTCTCCATTTTCCTTCATATTGGTTGATTTGATCGATTTCACGTTCTCTCCTAATTTTTATCATGTTCTTGGATTTCCTGGGGAAACGTATGATTTGGGTAACATCGTCAGCATATATTAAGTCCATTGATGGATGAGGGTAAGTGTTTGGCCACTGAGGAACACCGCAGCCGAGGGGGAAGGGTGTTTCAAGATACTGATTGATAGCTATCCTGGCTTCTCTATCATCTAGAAAGTTGTAGAGGAGTTTCTCTGGAATGGTGGGACGTTCTAGATGTAAGATCTTGTATTTTAGTCCTAGGTGCCAAACTTTACCAAAGGCTCTAGTAATATCTCTAAGTAATACTTGGCACTGTCTTCCATCTGCTTTGTTTTGTGCAATTTGCTCTGTTATTATAGCTAATGCATCTGTGGTTCCTTGTCCGCGGCAAAAACCGCATTGATGTTTATTGTATAAATCTTGATTTTCTAGGTGAATTCTTAGTCTGTAATTTACGATTCTTTCTAGCAGTTTGCCTGGTACCTCAAGTAGCGAGATAGGTCTGTAGTTTCCAGGATGAGTGGGAGATTTGTTTGATTTTGGAATGAATTTGATGGTTGCTCTCCTCCAGGTATCGGGGAAGTAACCTGCTGAGAGGGCGACGTTAAATATGTTTGTGAGACTAGTGATTGCAATATCTGGAAGCTGATTTAAGCTTGTTTTATTTATCCCGCTGCTTCCAGGACAGGTTTTCCTCATTTTGTTGATCATGTTTTTAACTTCTGCCGGTACAATTGGGAAGGTGAGAGGTGGGTTTTCTTGATTTGCCCTTACAGGGTCATCTTGGTCGTAGGGAGTAATTCCGTGTAAGTTGTCATTGAGGAAGTCTGAGACCATCTGTGTTGTTTCGTCGTTTACTTCATCTACGTCTTAATATACTCTGCTCCAGAGGGCTCTGTGTTGTCTCTCTTGTGCTGCAGGTGGATGGTGTCGAGTATTGTTGTGGTCCAGTAAATAGTGCGTGTTTGGTGTGAGGTTTCCTGAAAGTTAATTAATCTTCTTCCAGAAATCAGGTGGGTATTTGTAGAGTGTTGAGAGGTGGAGAACTGTGTTGTGCTAGTGTGTGTTGGCTTCTTCAAGGAGTGTCTCGTGTATTGTCTCTTAGTTCTGAGTATCTGTGGTAATGTGGAAGTGTCCAGCCAAACCTGGTGGCATAGTTTCTTAGGTTGTTAAACAGGACTATGAGATTTTGTGTGTTTTGACTGTGTGGTGTGTGTGGAAATGTGGTGTGGTGAGTGTTGGGAATGTGTGTGTGTGTGTGTGTGTGTGTGTGTGTGTGTGTTTTTATTGCTCTGTTAATGGTGGTGTACCATTGGTCAAATTCTGAGTCTATTTCCTCCAGTGTAGCTTGAGCTATTTCCACATTGCTTCGCATATTTAGAATAATGTCTTCATTGAATTGTTCCCAGTTCGCTCTGGAACCATGGTCTAGGGGGGATGGGAGTTAAAACACGGGCAGTTGAGATAGTAAAGGGTATTGGTAGGCCTATGTGATCACTTGTGGTTAGTGGGCCTTGTTCTGTGTGTGTGTTATGGTATGTTCTGAAGTTGGTCAGGATTATATCGGGTGTATTGGCAGCACTGTGTGAAATGTATGTTGGGAAATGAGGTCTTGTGTGGTTTATTGTTTTGTTTCTAATCATGTGGTTGGTTGGTTTGGCATTTGTGTTAGTGGTTCTGTATCCCAGAATAGGGTGATTTGCGTTAAGATCTGCAATCATATATAGTGGAATGTTTCTTTGAAATAGTTTGTAGAGATCTGATGTACTGTAGGTAAGCAGGGTCTGGCAGGAGGTTGCTATTGCGTAGAAATGATGATGGGGCCTTTGTTGGTGTCAGCTTCAATTGCAAGGAGGTCTGAAATGCAGTTGTCATGAATTTTGTGAGGGACTGTGTTCCTAATAACTATGGCTGTTCTATTGTGAATATTTCCTGAATAGTTTGTGGTATGTATTAAACTGGGAATTTGGGTGGATCTTAGTCAGTAGCTCCATGGCTGTTAAAGATAATGTCAGCATTTAAATATCTATATATGTTGCAGAGGCCTATGCTTCTCCCTTTCCAGTTAAAACATTATGTTGAATGATCTTTAGCATCTTGATTGTCTTGTATTATGGGGGGGGGGGTTACTTTTTCTTTTTGAGGTCAGATTTCCAGCTTTGGGAGGGCATGAGTTAGTTTTGGGCTTCGTGCCTCCCTGGGTTTTACCATTGTTGAAGGTGGGGGTAGTTTGTGGTAGTGGTGAGTAGGGCGTGAACGAAGCATGGGATGTCACTAAGACTGGGACCTGGTTTGTTTCTTCGGTTTCTTCTTTTTCAGAATTTTCATCAGCGTCGTCTTCATCATCTGCAGCTTCATCTGCCTCAGTGTCTGTTGAGGGGTTGAGTTCATCTATTTCCTCTGTGTCTGGTTTTTCCTCGGTCGAAGTGCCAGTTTCTTGGTTTGTAGGCATAAATCTCTGCAATATTTGTTGTGATGGGGGGTTATTAGGAAGGATCACAGTTGGAAGTTTGTTTAGGTTCAAAAGGTCTGTTAAATTCCTTTGTAATGATCCTGGGTCAACCATGTTCAAAGAGTGGGCCTGATAAAGGCAAAGAATCATTTTAAAGATATGGCTGTTTCCGAGGGCAGCAGATGAGTTCAGTCTCTGATTAAGGTGTGTGGTTGGGGGGACGCAGTTTGCGAGTATGATTTGTTGATCTCTTTCTCTGATTCTTTAGTTTTTATCGTTTCATTTCTTTTGGGGCATTTGTATGCCAGGGTCCGATGAGCTTCTCCTAAGCTGATACGTTTCTCCTGTGCAGAGTTGCAGTGTGACTCAGTGTGATCGTGGCTGGAGCATTCAGAACAGACTTTGTAGTCTCTAGGCTTAGAGCATTGGTTGGTGATGTGATCCTCTATGGCATAGCATCTCATGCAATAGTTGATTTCGATGTAACGTTCTTTGGCTATCTGGTGAGGGGCATTGGAGACTTGGAATAGCTTAAGTCCTTGATTGGCTGCTTTTTCAGCCACAGAGACAGATTCAAACTCTATCTTCAGCATATTCATTTGGTTGTTCAAGTTAGGAAATTTGAAGGTAATATGCACTTTAGCCCACGTTTGCTGGTGTTCAGTTTCAACTGCTATATCATTTGTGGAGTTGTGGAAAGCTAGCTCTTCAACTTTATAGCAGATGATTGTCCTCCTAGCTTTTACTTCCTGCGGGAGGGTAGGAGTGAAGCCGTTGTCTGTGAGCTTGTTGGTGAAGCCATGTTCAATGATTTTATCAACATCTTGGTCAGAGGCGGTTAGAACAATTAATTCATCGTTGGCTTCATGTAGTGCTGTAGCGAAGACATTTGCAGGTGACAGGAACTCCAGAAGTTTCTGCTTGTTCCGCCTGTCTCGAGGGTTATCTTTGGTTTTAATCTTTATTCTAGCCATGTTCGCAACGCATGTTAAAGAAAGAGAGGGGCCTCCTACCTAGGCAGATGTAGTGTGCGATATCCACTCTGTTAACAGATGCTGAAGATATCCTACGCTGCTCCCTATGCTGGTTAAAGCTATTTACCCACTCCCAAGATTGCTTAAGGCAGTCCTAATAAGGACCCCCTTTGTGGCACTGCCCTTGGGGTTCACCTTCACGATAATGGGAGGACTCTAGTGGGTTGGGCTGCCAAAATGAAGAAATGTAGATAACCGCAAGTGGGATTGTCTGGGTATGGTTGATAGAACAGCTGGAGTTTATGGATCGAGGGTGTCTCGGCGTGGTTCATCTCTGCAGAGTGCTGGGTGGTTCTTCCTCCAGTCAAAGGGCCAGGCTAGTGCTTGCTCTCAGCGGAGTAACTGAAACAAGGGTGGCAAGGACCGTAGATTTTGGAGCTGTGGATGGGATGTTGCTGCGACAAGAGCGAGCGAGAGACTGATGGATCAATGCCGATGAATCAATGATGAATGCTCTATACACATGCTCAAGTATTTATAGCCATTCAGTAATACTGACTCTGTGCAACACTATCTTCTTGTGGCCTTACTAATGCTAGATAAAGTTACAGTAATCGCTTAGAGGTCTTATTGCTCATACGTCACGAAATATATCTTAGGGCCCTACGTGCTATGTTCCCCCAGAGTATAGTATCTTGTCGTTAGCAGTAAAATGTGCAAGATAAAAATAGTTGCCCCTATTGCATGCTGAGGAAAATTCCAGAGAATGTTTATCACTAATTCAAGCAGTTTCTGCGTCTAGGGATCTGCCTTTGTTTCATGTTAATAATCCTTATTATTAATACCGGTAATTTAAATGCAACTGCATTTCACCTGTATGGACAATTATTCTGTAAGTATGTGTAAATGCTTGGGAAATTTCCACAATACCTGACTGTGCCTGCGTGTTGTGATGACATGGAAAATGGGAAAAGTTACTATATCTTAATGTACATAAAATGAATAATTCACCTACAGGACTGATTTGTTAAGTCAGACCTTCCTTGTAAATTTCGTGAGTTAATTCCTTGTGTTTAAGTAATTGTAATCAATAATGTTTGGCATCACTGTTTCCTATGAGAGAGAGGAGATACGCCAATGCTCAGTCAGTCCCTCAAGCTCGTTCAAGCTGCATGGTGTAAATAATTTCACCAGGACGCTTGGTGAGTCCCTCGCAAACCTAACCATCGTCATCTGTCATTCTGACACTACCTTGCTAAGTACCCATTGAGATTTGGCCACATTGTGGGGAACTAGCTGTGATATCAGGGTAAAGGATAGGTCGGTTAGTGTCAGTTATACCCACTCATTTAAAGAGACTTCTTTTACTCAGTTTAACTTTGATGTTAATAGTAGAATACCTTCAAACCGATATTTTTTTTCTGACATTTTGGTGCACTGAGTGAGGATGACAGATGTGTACTGAGGCTTTTTATCGAGTTCAGGTTTGGATTCGTGGGTGCGACTCCGCTCACGGTAGAGTGTGAAACACGGAAATGAGTGTACCGAGCTCCAGGCGGAAAAGCTTGTTCCCTTGCGGATGATGAGCGGGTGTGTGCCGTGTTGGATTCGTGGGACAGAAACCATACAGTCTTTTATCTGGGGAGTCCTATGGAATATTAATGAACTAACTGCTTCTGAGCTCAGGCCAATTTAGTTTTTTATTTAGAGATTTGACTGGGAAGAAAGGTATTACCGAAGTGGTTTAACAACCCAGCAAAATAGAGTTAAAGGTAAAATCCTTCCCTACAGTCATCAAATTTAATGTGATCAACTGCTTCTGGACTCAGCTAAATTTGTTATTTATTTAGGGGTTCTGATTGTGAGGTCAAAAATATGACCCGAGCGGTTTAACAACCCAGGGGGAGAGTTTTAAGATAAAACTTTCCCCACAATCAAAATTTAAAGTGGAAGTATAGGAATTTAATGTGTGTAAAAAGTAATGAGCCAAAATGTCTATTTCCTTGTTAAAGTAGTTAACAAGTGGTAAGACTGTAATACCAGAAATTTTATCCCACCGGTTGACACCAGTGTAACGGTAGGCAATTTTCTTCCACCGTTATTTTTCAATCAGTGTAATGTTAGGATTTATAATCTTACCGGTTGTTGGTACTGGTTAACTTACCTATTGATAATACAGATGGTACTCGACTTAGTCTCCCCTCCTTGGTTAATAGAAAATTCACTTCAATAAAACAAAAGGGGGGAGGGGGTGGTGTTTTGACTTGGTATGGTAGATGATAATTGTTTAAGAAAATTTTGGTAGCGTTTATAGTTTTTGGCTGAGTCTAGATTGTCAGTACCACGTGTGGTCGTCGTTCCCTAAGCGAAGGAATCTTGAATTGGAAGGGGAGTGAGTTAGGCATGAGGACATAATTCCCTTGATTAGGTATAACAAGAAAAAAAAAATGACATATACTTTACTCTAATAATTATATACTGGTTTTCAAAAGACATTTTTAAGTACATGACCTTTTGTCATATGATAGAAGGTTGTACATTAAAACCATGGTTTGGGTGATCATTCCTACAACATTGTCACCAGGCGGAAACAATGTGGTACATACAAGCGATTTCTGAGGTCATCGTACCTTACTTTTTTTTGTCAGTTATTCTTGGGCTCGACAATAGCCTCAAGACAGGTACCTTTTTACGAGCTTGAGTTGTCTTTTCGGGCTGGCATAGCCTCGAACCAATAAAAATAATTACTTGTGTTCTATTTCGTCCGTATAGTATACTCTCATCATGCAATTCTCTATAATCCACAAACACTATCAATTCATAGTTATTAATAGTTCATAATCATCATTACTACATAATCACCAAGAATACATAATCACTCGGGCTTGTTTAGCCTCGAGGTACAATTAAAAAATCACATTATTGCTCATAACCACTAAGTTCCCTTCCGCGCTCCTAATTTTCTAACACATTCATATAAGAGAAAGAAAACGGTTAATGAATTTAAATTTTGCCTTTCCGTTTCATGATCACATCACTTTTAAATTTCTATTCCTGATCTACAAAAAAAAGAAGTTCACTTGATAGATCACTGATACCATTTCAACTACATTTGGTTTATAAAATAATTCATGGATAGTGTAATGTGTGTATGTAGGAGTCTACGGGCAGTACCACGAGAAGGCCTCGTGCACACTCTGGCGTCGCTGGTGTCTGGGGACTGAACCAACATCCATTACACATGATGTCTGAGCAGCGAATTCTACGTTAAGCTTTTAACAATATTACTTCATATGGTTCACACCAAGTAAGGATTAAACAAGGAAAAGGGGGGGGGGGAAGGGGAATGTGGACAGCTCACCTGAACCAACGTCCATTACACACAATGTCTGAGCAGCGAATGGGGATCCCCGGGTACGCCAGAGACGCCACTGCTAGATCAAATGAGTTGGTGTTTTTGGAATATGGTGGGTTTCAATTCTCTTCACAATTTATTTAGCAGTGTATACATGACGCAAGGACTTTTGATTGAATTGGGGAAAATTTGGGATTCAATCCTTACTTAATTTAGATACTGAATTTACCACTATCCCGCCTTGAATTTTGGGGCAGCTTATGCCATCTAGTGACGGCTAAGGCAAGCAGGACTATTAAATCCTCACAAATGACATTATTTAGGCCTTTTTTACTGTTAATCATACATATTTGGGTTCTAGCAGCTTCATTAGTAAGCATTTCACAACTAGGATACAGAGAGATTTGTATACCAATCATTACTCTGTTTAAGGTTTAAACTTGGCGCCCCACAACGACGCACAAACAAGGAGAAAAGCTGCGTGCATCTGTTATTCATTACTCGACCAGACGGAGGAATTCCCATAGCTCAACATCCACAATTACATCACCCAATGCATAGATACAGAGATGCATACATATAAAAATAAAGTTTGCCCCACGTCAATCATTAACAAATGAATTACTACTTAGGACAGGAATTTATATACTAGTATTCAGGTTACACCCTATCTAACTTAAAAATTACAGTACCATTAAACACATACATGAATACTAAATTTGTGGCACTACAAGACAGGATGGGTAACAACCGCTATTAACGATTGTAAGGAAGTATTAGAGGAAATACCATTGTCAATGGGGATATTAACCCGCCCCGTCCCGACCACTTTTTGACCACTGGTACCCCCCAATCCCGACCATTTTTCGACCCTTTTTTTTTTTTTTTTGCTAAAACTTTCGCTTTTGGTGAGAAACATCGAAAATTCATAGAGAAATCACTCACCTGAGGTTTAAAATACTCATTACAGGTAGGAGAGCCTCCTTACCTAACTGGGTTTTCTATCAGGCTGGCACCAAAGAAAACGAGTTCTATGGGAGGATAACTATTTCACACCACTCATAAACGGTATTTATTTATTTACTGTTACGAATTTATATGTAGTACAAGAGTATATTGGTTTTCAAGCAGTAATATAGGCATTATAAGCATTGTTTCACTCACTAATACCTGACCTTTTTTCGCCACATTACCTGATCATCATTTCTAACTGTTTCTTCCTCTAATGCTATGTAAAGTTTGTCCTCCACATTGTCATTGATTAGGGAATCACTCTGGCCCTGAATTTCGTACCGTGGCATGACATGGCTATACTGGCCAGGTCACTGATAACAGGTGAATTGCTGAGACAATGGCATGCAGGGGGGGGAGGAGGTCATGCTGGGTAAGGCATTGTCTCTGCCTGGCATCTTGTTGAGGAAGGTGTCACGTGTATACGTACCAAAAATGACTCGCGAAAATTGAAAATTGTGGAAATTATGAACCTTGCAATTGCAGGACGTTGAAGTACGTCCCCGGGATTAGCTGTGACAAAACGTGAGGACGTGGAAGTACGTCCCTGGGACGCCGCGGGTTAAATATCGGTAGTCTTTTCAACATATAAAAAGACAGATGGACAAATTATGAAGAAAGTTATAGTAATATAGGAGCAGCTATTGTGAAGGAAGATTATAAAGGGCTGTTGGAATCAAAGACTACGAAATACTAAAGTAACTTAGAGAAATATATAACAATCGTAAAGTTACTTAAAAGATAAATAGCTAATTCCACCGCAGAAACTAAAGTTGTGGAACTGCGGAGTAAAGCCTCATATTCAGAAATTACGCCCCCAGAGTTTGATGGGGAGCAAACTTGGAGATCCATATGTGATAAATTGAAATACTTAGCCCATGACAGAACAGACCTCTCCTATGTAAGTAATCTTGCCTATCTGTTAGGACAGGTCAAGGGCACGGCTTTCAAGTTGATAAGTGCATTACAAGTTGAAGAAAAAAATAATGAGGCTCCTTTGACTATCATCAGAAAGAATTATGAAGATAATTAGCAGGTCATTACCCAGTTACTGAGGACTCGACCCATACCTACACATGATTTTCATTCCTTTACAAAACATTCGGATTGCAGTGAGTTGTATTTTTAAAACTTTAGGTACTTAAGAAGATGTAAAAGCAGGAGATTGGGTGCTTTTTAGAATTATATCATTAAAGCTGATACCTAGAACCAAGGATGCATTATACGAAAATGTAAAAAGCAGGAGATTGGGTGCTTTTTAGAATTATATCCTTAAAGCTGATACCTAGAACCAAGGATGCATTCTATGGTAGGTACCAAAAGGATCATTTCTCCTGTGAGAAAATTGAGGAGGTCTTAATGCAATTCTGCAAATAATTGCAAGGAACAGTGAAGGCTGCCGAAGGTAACCGGAAGATGGAATTGAGGAAAAGAACCACTAACCAACTGGCTGCGAAACCTAAGATAGGGTCATTTCATCCTGTAAATGAACAGGAAGTTGGCATTTTTATTAGCTCCTAAAAGTCTGAGGAGAATTACCAAGGACGAAGAATGGACATGTGGATGATAATATGGAGGTAAAAGCTTTCATGGTAAAGGACATGAAAGGTTGTGTGTTTTGTAGTGTGTGACATTCCACTGTATTTTGTCAGAGGTATCCTGATTATACTCCTAGAATTGTGAGGCTGAATGAATTGGAGTGTTGTATGATTTGTATGAATTCAGGACACATCCACAAACTGTACAAGTAAATTAAATCTCTGTTTCAAATGCAAAAAGGAAAATCATCATAGTGCTTTGTGTCCAAGGATGGTCAAGTATGAAGTTCTTAAACCCACAAGTGTCAATATGACCGTTGCGAAAGCAAATACTCCAGTAACAGTGCCAGCTGCAATTCCGATTGCAGATGTGAAAGTAATGATAGAAAATAGAAGTGTATCAGCATACACTCTTTTTGATAAGAGAGCACAGAAAACCTTCATTTCTGCTGATACTGTAGAGAAATTAAAGTTGCCCATTATAGGCAAAGTAAATCCAGCCATAACAGGGTTTTCAACTACTTAGGAAGCACAATCCTTTGATTTAGTTACACCTTTAATACAATGTGGCAGGTATAAATGTTATATAACAGCAGCTGTACTGAATAAGATAGAAGTATATATAAATATATATATATATATATATATATATATATATATATATAGATATATATACACAGTAGACTGTAGCACCAGTCGAGCAGGGCAGTACTCCCGAGGTGGATGGAAAGCTGATGACAGGGAGTGCTGGAGCTCCCATTTCATAAGCCCTCAGGACTTGTTCCTGACTATCCCCCTTTGCTGAACTTTTTCAGTGTCTCAGTTACACAGAGAGTAGGCCAGCACGCTCTCCAGTACAAGTTTCTGTAACTATCTTCACCAAACTACATGCACAGTACACACTACACTTCCTATTCAAAATTCACCAAAAATGGCGTCAATTCACCCAGCCTCGGAGTCCCCAGGGGGGGGGACCATAAATGCCCCCGCCATCTGCCCCTCTCCCGGTGACGACTCGAGGTGCCTGGAACCACTGTCTGACTCTCTTCTTCTTCATTTCTGCAACATTCGCAGCCTTTCATCTAACTTTTGATCTGTTGAGCACCACCTCTCCTCCTCTAAACCTCACCTTCTTTTTCTAACGGAGACTCAGCTGTCTGAGGCAACTGACAGCAAATCCTTTTCTGTATCCTCCTACTTTCTCTATACTCATTTCAAAGCCAAAGGTGGCTGTTGTGTATACATACGCAACGACTTATTTTGCTCCCTTGTTCCTGAACTTGATTCTTCTGAATTCTCCACACTCTGGCTTCGGCTTTCCTGTCATTCTCTGACTAAATATATCTGTGCTGTTTACTTATCCCCTAATTCTACTGATTATCAAAAATTCTTCGACTATCTTACTTCTACGATGGAACACTTTCTGTCCATTTCTCCTTTCTCTGAAATCTCCATTCTTGGAGATTTCAATGTTCACCACCACCTTTGGCTCTCCTCTCCTTTCACGGATCCACCTGGTGAACAAGCCTACATCTTTTCTATCCTTAATGACCTAGAGCAGCTTGTACAGCACCCTACCCGTATCCCTGACCACCTTGGGGAGAGCTCCAACATACTTGACCTCTTCCTCACAACTAATCCTTCTGCTTACTCTGTTAATCTTTTCTCTCCGTTGGGCTCCTCCGATCACAACCTTATTACCTTAACTTGTCCTATCACTCCGGTACGGCCTGTGGACCCTCCAGGGAAACGTCGTCTGTGGCATTTTTGAGCCGCGGACTGGGAGGCCCTCAGGCAGTACGTCTTTGATTTTCCCTGGAATGATTATTGCTTCCATGGCCGTGAGCCATCTGAGTGTGCCTTGCGCATTACGGAGGTTATTCTCTCGGACATGGAAGCATACATTCCTTTCTCATATCCTTTGACTAACGCAAGAAAGCCTTGGTTTAATCACGCTTGTTCTAATGCTGTCCGCAACAAGGAGAAGGCCTACAAAAGGTACTGGAGCCAACCCACCCCTGAATCACATAATCTTTACGTTTCTGCCCGGAATCGTGCTAAGTCTGTTCTTCGCTCTACTAAAAATAATTTCATCCATACTAAATGCTCTCAACTCTCCAACTCGAATTCTTCCCGCTCCTTCTGGCACCTTGCCAAAAATCTTTCTAACAACTTTACCTCATCATCTTTCCCTCCTCTTTTCTACTCTGATGGTTCTGTAGCTATTTCTTCTACTGATAAAGCAGATCTCTTCACACAGACTTTCTCCTCCAATTCCACCTTAGATGATTCCGGTGCTGTTCCTCCATCACTTCTCCCCTCTGACTTCCTCATGGCTGACATTAAAATTTCTTCAGTTGATGTATTTTCTGCCATCACTGGCCTCAGTACTAACAAGGTATATGGGCTTGATGGGGTCCCTCCTGTTGTTCTCAAGAACTGTGTTTCTGTGCTTACACCCTGCCTAGGCAAACTATTTCGCCTTTGTCTGTCAACTTGTACCTTTCCTTCTTGCTGGAAGTTTGCTCTCATTCAGCCAGTCCCAAAGAAGGGTGACCACTCCCAACCCTCCAACTATCGTCCAATTGCTTTAACGTCCTGTATTTCAAAAGTTTTCGAGTCAATTCTTAATAGAAAAATTATAAGGCATCTTTCCTATCACAACCTTCTTTCCGATCGTCAGTATGGGTTCCGTCAGGGACGCTCAACTGGCGATCTTCTCACCTACCTTTCAGACTCCTGGTCATCCTCCTTTCGGGACTTTGGCGAAAGCTTTGCCATTGCACTTGACATCTCAAAGGCTTTCGATCGAGTCTGGCATAAATCTTTAATTTCCAAACTGCCCTCCTACGGTTTCTATCCTTCTATCTGTGCCTTCATCGCTAGTTTCCTTTCTGGTCGTTCTATAGCCGCTGTTGTAGACGGCCATCGTTCTTCTCCTAGATCTATCAACAGTGGTGTTCCTCAGGGCTCTGTCCTATCACCAACTCTCTTCCTTTTATTCATCAATGATCTTCTAAGCTGTACATCTAACCCTATCCACTCATACGCTGATGACTCCACCCTTCACCTTTCCATTCGGTTCCCGCAACTCCCATCTCAACAGTTACTTCAATACACAAGGGATGAGGCTATGGCACACCTAATGTCTGACTTCGCTCATATCTCTGACTGGGGTAAAAATAATATGGTTGTCCTTAATGCATCTAAGACTCAGTTCTTACACCTATCAACCCGACATAATCTTCCACAGGTATACCCACTAATGTTTAATAATATTCAGCTTAATCCTGCATCATCCTTGAACATGCTTGGGGTTTCATTTACTCGGGACTTATCTTGGAAAGATCATATTACATCTCTTGTAAAATCTGCTTCCAAGAGATTGGGTGTGCTATGCCGACTCCGCTCTTTCTTTACCCCTGCACAATTGTTGACTCTATACAGGGGTTTTATCCGCCTCTGTGTGGAGTACAACTCTCATGTGTGGGGAGGCTCCCCACATACAGCTCTTCTCAATAGGGTGGAGTCAAAGGCTTTTCGTCTCATTAACTCTCCTCCTCTTACTGACTCCCTTCAACCTCTGTCTCTTCGCCGCACTGTTGCATCTTTATCTCTTTTCTATCGCTACTTTAATGGTCACTGCTCCTCTGAACTGTCTGTTTGCATTCCTCCACCTCTACGACGGGCGCGTAGCACCCGTCTGGCAGCAAACTCTCATCCCTTTTCTGTCCAACTCTCTAATGCAAGAGTTAACCGTTACTCCCAGTCTTTCATTTATGCAACAGGTCAGCTCTGGAACTGTCTCCCTCTGTCTGTATTTCCTGCTGCCTATGATCTCCAGTCTTTCAAACGTAGTGTGTCCAGGCATCTCAAAATGATCGGATCTTGAATTTGGCTCTCTATTGTATTTTGTTTTTCTCCTGGAGGGAACTGTTACTGCGGGCTCATGGCCTTTGGTTCCTTCTTCCTCGCATAAAAATATATATATATATATAAAAGACTGAAGGAAACCTCTGATCATCTACAAAGCTGATCAGGGATAAGGTTGGCTAAACAGAATGTGAAATCACATACTGTGGGTCCTATAAAATGATAATTGGTTCAGATTACTGTGGAAGATTCCTACATGGGACTTTCGAGAAGAATAAAGTACGGTTGTTCAGGAGTCCAGGAGGTAACCTTACAGTATTATGGGTCAACTGCCTTGTCCGAAGGAAGCAAGAGGAGAGGCCAACTGGTAGACTCAGTCTTTGTTACCTCCACACAATCAATGATGGTAGCTAGAATAGGTGCAGAATTAGAATCTACTCAAATAAAAGAATTATTGAATGAGAAAATTGAACCTGTACACATATTATGGGACTTGGAGACTGCAGGAATACATTATGAAGAGCCAACCTCTGAACCGGCCCCGTACCGACTAATTTATTACAAAACCCACCCCCAAAAGCCGACATTTTTTTTTTTTTTTTTTGCTCAAACATCCGCTTTTGGTGAGAAAGAATGGAAAAGCACCATGAAAGTGCTCACTGAGGCTAAAAATGGTTTAAACAGGTGACCCTCAGAACCCCTGATAGTGTGTTTTCTGTAGCTGTGCTACTACTGTCGCATTTTCTGTGGTAGGGTAACTATTGGAAACCACTCAAAATACGTAGATATTTACTAATTTGGTACAAATTTACATGTAGTACAAGAATATATTAGTTTTCACACAAAAAATATAGGCAATATAAACGTTGTTTCTTTCACGAACGCATGAAAATTGCTGAATTCTTGCACAGTTGACTCACTATGACTGTTGTTTCAACTTACATTTTACTTTTCAACTTACATTATACTTTTCCACTAACATTATACCAGTTTCCACCTTATATAACTTATCACATATTTACAGGCCTTACTATTATAGTGAGTCTAGTATTATCTCAAGCACACACAGTATCAGTAATGTACTAAAATGTACTATGATGTTGTAGAGGAAGATGTCCTGTGTATACATACCAAAAATTATGCGCGGAATTTGAAAAGTGTACAAATGACGGACCATGCAATAGCAAAACATACACTGTATGTCCTGGGAACTGAGAATGAAAAAAAGTTGTGATATGCATCATGCATCATGGGTACGGGGCAGGTTAAGAGAAAATAACTCTGGATTTGTATAATCAGTCTTAGGAATTTAATGATGGACAGTAAAGAGTTGGATTACCATGGAAACTAAACAATTCGGAGTTACCAACAAATAACCAGGCAGCTAGAACTTAGTTACATTTTCCTCTAAGAAATTTGAGAGGCAACCCAGAACATCTAACAATATATGACAATATAAAGGATCAGTTAAAAAATACATTTGTATAAGAGGTAAAATTCCCTGTCAGTCATAAAGATGGACATTATTTACTACATTACGCCGTAAGAAACGATTCAGTAACATCTCCCATAACAATAGTTTTTAACTGTAGTAGTAAAGCGTCCAAAGGATTAGCTAGCTTGAACGACTGCCAATGCTGTAATCTACACTAACAGAAAAGTTGGAGAATATGAGTATGTTACTAAGATTTAGCGAGAACCCAAGTGCTTATGCATCAGACATTAGTAAGGCTTTCTCAGAATAGGACTAAGAGAAGAGGATAGGAAATTTACCAAATTTCTCTAGCCCCAAGACCCTCAAAAAGAGTATAGTCTATCTATCTATTGCCAGACACCTCAATCCCGTTTGGGGATAGTCATTTGAAAAATTACTGTTTCCGATCAGTGCTCCTTGGCTGTAGTGCAAGTCCTTTCCTACAATGCAGCACTTTGAAGCATCATTTTGAAAATGCCAAATGCATAGAAATAGGGCAGGCCTTGTATATGAATATCTTACAAGCTGTTGCTGATACAGAGGTGGAAGCATTGAAGACTTATAAAATGTGTTGGGTTTTAACTGGGTTATAAAGGGTGATGAAATAAGTTTAAAACCAAGTCCTTTGTTTGACACGATGTGCATCATGGTGCATTGTACAGGATGGTATTTAATGACTCGATTGGAGTCCGGGCATGAAAGGGTTCTCTGCTGTGGTACTCACTAGGAGGTCCTTTGCTAAGTCAGGTCTCCATGTTTTTTACCCATTACTGTAGGCTTTGTCAGCCCTATTGTTATTAGGGGCAAATGTTTAGTACGGAGGCTTGGTGAGAAAAAATTGGACTGGGTACTGAATTTGGTGAGACGTATGTTGAACAATGGGAACAGATTAGAAAGAAATTTGAAAAATCATAAAGCACATGTATTCCCAGGCAGATAAACAGTAACAAGCAGCCACATTTGCATATATTTTGTGATGCTTCTTAAAAGGTATATGGGGCAGTAGCTTATTGTCCAACAAGAAGCTATAATAAATTTTAATGTCCAAAGCCAAAGTTACACCAATTAAAGGAAGAGTCTTACCTCAAATGGAATTGGCTTCCATAGAAGTTGGAACTAAATTGGACAGGTAATCAACCACTACTCTTGACATTCAGTTTGAGGATATTTATCTGTGGACTGACAGTGAGATCTGTCTTTACTGGATAGGAAATAAAGACAGTAAAATTCCCTTCATCCACAATAGTGAAGACTATAAAAGAACTATTTTGCTGCATATATCCTCTGATCAAAACCCTGCCGATCTTCTCTCGAGAGGCTTGGCAGTAAAGAGATTTATCAAAGATGACGTGGTTCAAAGGTCCTAAATGGTTATATAATAAACAAGCCGAAACAGTATAATACTGTTGAGGTTAGTGTTATAAACCTGGATCCTGTAGTAGCTATGCCAGATGTGATAAACATCAGTAGATTTTGATCACTAAGACAACTCTTTAACACTACTAAATTAGTTTTAAAATTTTTGAACAAGAAAGTGGGGTTTGAGAAGTATGATCCCATGGATTATTGGGTGAAAAGTCTTTAAAGAAAATACTACGGAGAGATTTTTGACCTTTTATGCCAAGGCACTAGCAGCAATAGTACGCTGATAAGAGATTTAGGATTATTATTAGACGGAAAGGATCTAATCAGATGCCGTGGCAGAATAGTAAAGGCTGATTTGCCCAAGGATGATTATTTTGTACAACTAATTGTTAAAGAAGCCCATGAGTTAACTCTTCTTGGAGGTGTGTCACAGACTTTGGCCCGAGTCCAAGAAAGGTATCGGATTCCTAAGGGTAGACAGGTTGTAAATAACCATCTCAAGAGTTGCATTATATGTAAGAGGTATGAACAACAACCATATGACTATCCAGGACCACCTGCTTTACCAAAGAAGAAGGTAAATGTAAGTCGGCCCCTCAACCTACACAAGGGCAGTCCATCTAGTAATGGCAGGATATTTAAGTTCAGAGACATTCCTGAACGCTTTCAGAAGCTTTGCAGCTAGATGGTCTTGTCTTAGTAAATTAATAAGTGACAATGGAACCAATTTCATTGGAGAATCATGTTTAATTTTATGTATAATCTTAGTAGATTAAGTGACAACAGAACCAATTTCGTTGGAGCATCACCTGTAATTTTATGTATAATGAATGACCCAAAGGTTAGGTCGACCCTGGGAGTCCGAAATTTGTACCTGGCAGTTTATGACTCCTAGAGCCTAATGGCAAAATGGATTCACATAACGAATGATTGGTATTGTGAAGAACTGTCAACCTTACACAGAACTAAGATAACCAGAGAAGAGCTGAGAACAGTAATAACTGAAATTGAGGCTAGAATTAATGATAGACCTTCAACCTAATTGTGTGATACTATTATATCGATTGAAGCCTTGACAGCAGCTCAGATGTTGTATGACAGGAAGCTCCATCAGGTGCCGTGTGTTGATATCCAGGAGAAAGTAGATTATCTCATCATTGAGAATAATGAACTAGGGCGACATATATGTGAGAGATATCAACGTTTGAAAAAAGTATTAGGTTCTGGAATAGACACAGGGGTGAAGATTATCTTTTGAGCTTAAGAGAAAGGTTTCATGGGGCTCAAGCTGCTAGTAACAAGTCAATCATAAACACAGGAGATCTCGTTTTAGTAAAAACAGACCAACGAAGATCCCAGTGCCCATTAGCTAAAGTCATCTCCACTCATCCAGATTGGGAGGGGGTGCTGAGACTTGTAAAAACTAAATGTAGGGGACATATCAACATAAAAACCAGTGATAAATTGGTGTCCCTCGAGTTAATGCTTATCCATTAGGCTGTGAATTGTGGAGAATAATTGGGTCAAGATGTGCGACCTAGAAGGGCCGCAGCACAGTGTTCTCGAGACTTGTGGAGAGAACTTCTCGATAGGGGTCACATTAGAAGATACAGTGTATCATTTTTCTCCCAGCCCCCAAATTGTGGAAACTATTTTGCCCCAGAGCAAGGTATATTGTGGTTAGCAGTAAAATGTGCAAGATCAAAATAATTGTTCCGGTTGGAAGCAGAGGAAAATTCCAGATAATGTTTATTGCTAATTGAAGCAGTTCATTTACCTAGGGATTTGCTTTAGTTTCTGGTTAATAACCCTTATTATTAATTAATTAGATGCTACCGCATTTAACCGTTGGAGACAACTACATTGTAAAAACGTGTTTGAATACTTGGAAAGAGTCTACTGTGCCTGACTGCACCTGCGTGTTGTAGTAATGTGAGAAATGGGAAAAGGTATTATGTCTTAATGTGCATAATATGAATATTTTATGATATTCTAATTTTAATACAATATTGATTTGTTGAGTTAGACCTTCCCGGAATATTTCGTGAGGTAATTCATTGTATTTAAGTAAATGTAATAAAACGGTGTCTGGCATCTCTGAATCCTATGAGGGAGAGGAGATACGCTATTGTTCAGTCAGTCGATTAAGCTTGTTCAAGCTGCACACTGTAAACAATTGCACCAGGACGCTTGAATAGACCCTCGCAAACCTAACCAAGACTGCTAGCTCGTTGTCACCTCTTTTTTTTTTTATATATATATAAATAACAGAACAGAGGAAGGAAAGACAAATGGGTAAAAAAAAATAATCCATACACCAGATTACTGGCGTCCTATGTTCATAAAATATCTGTAACAGTTAGACTTTAACAGTTGTGGGTTGAAATTTGGAGGAAAACAACTCTGGGGAAGCGAGTTCCAGAGAGATGCAGTTCGGGGGATGAAAGAATTCTGATAGGCAGAAGTTCTGCAATATGGTTGAGTGACATTCCAGTCATGAGCGCTACCAGATGCCCGTGTAGCACGAGGGAAGGCATGGAGAGGTGGCACCATGGATGCAATTTCGTCTGAGCATTTGCCAAAAAAATATCTGTAAAATAATGCAAGGGAGGCAACATTCCTTCTTACTTGCAGGGGAGGTAGTTTATATGTAATGGCAGGGTTGCTAATGATTCTAACAGCTTTATTCTGAATTTTGTCTAGTTGTCTTAATGCAACCTCCCCACAACCATTCCACAAGGGTGAGCAATATTCAAGCTGAGAGCGCACATGACTCTTATAAATTAAAGCTAACTGCTCATCGGCGAAGAAGTTACGGACTCTGTACAATAATCCAAGTTTCTTTGAGGCGGTTTTAGCAAGTGATCTGACATGAGAGGTCCAGCTGAGGGCTCTGTTAAGTGAGACACCAAGAATTTCAATACTTTTGGAGATGGGAATATTAGTAGCACTGAAGATAATTTACGAATCTGGCAATATCTGTCTATTAGTAAACTGTATATATTTAGTTTTACTAGCATTAAAAGAGACAAGGTTGTTTTGTCCCCATTCACTGATTGTAGATAGATCTTGATTTATGGAGATGGCTGTACTGAGTTGAGAGGTAGAGATATTAGACTTTGTAAATGGATGTCTGAGTGTGAATGAACTATGTAGTGTTGAGTCATCTGCATATGAGTGAATGGGATTGTGAGTGACAGATAAGAGATCATTAATATGAACCAGAAATAGGGTTGGCGCCAGAACTGATCCCTGCAGCACGCCGGCGTTAATTGAGTGGATATTCGAATATACATCATCTACTTTTACTCTTATTTTCCTGTCACTAAGATAAGAAGAAATCAAAGGAACAAAAGACGTTAGTCCATAGCAAGGGAGTTTGGACAGCAAGGAACGGTGCCATACTCTGTCGAAAGCTTTAGAGATATCAAGAGCTACTGCGTGAGTTTCTCCAAAAAGATCAATGATTGATGGATGGTATGGGTTAAGAGATTGAGTATGTCAATGGTGGATCTTTCGTGGCGAAAACCGTATTGTTTATCACTAATTAAGTTGTTGGATTCAAGATGTTTAACAATATGCTTATTAATTAAAGTTTCAAATACCTTACCAAGAGAAGATGTGACAGCTATTGGTCTGTAATTGGAGGGGTCAGACGAACTTCCTTTCTTCGGAACTGGATGGATATTGGCTTCTTTCAATGAATTTGGGAATAAAGAAGTACGTATGCATAGTCTGAATAATTTGGCTAGGACAGAGGCAAGTTCAGGGGAACACTTTTTCAAAACAATTGGCGGAATTCCATCTGGGCCTGGAGCTTTGTTGGTAGGTAAATTGTCTAGGATGGATTTTACGTATCTTGTCTGTATTTTAAGTGGGGCAATTTCGGGAGAATCAAGTTCCAGTACTGAGACATTCTGGCTGGTATCATCTATGGTAGAGTTTCTGGCAAAAGTACTAGCAAAGATATCTGCTTTCCCACGTGGGTCATTTGTAATATTGCCATCTGAAGATTTTAGTTGGGGAGTGGAAGATGACTTGTCATTCAAACACTACTTAGCTATGTATCCTTAGAGATTTGGCCAAATTGAGGGGAACTGGTTCTGATATGAGGATAAAGAATTTTTGGGTTAGGGTTAGTTATAAAACTCATTTAAAGAGACTCCTATTACTCAGTTTAACTTTGGTTTTAATGGTAGAATAACTTCGAAACGATTTGTTTGATTATATTTTATTTTCTGACAATGGCCTTGGTTTAAGGTCTGTTGACTTTGACTGCACGATCTCTCTAACCCCCGCTGAGGGGGGTCACCTTGACGTGGTGGCGGGGCTTGAAGCGTGGCTGGCAGTGCCACCTACCTTGGAGGCATGCCTACCTTTGTAGGGTTCGGCATTTGTCAGTGTCGTGGACCAAGCACCCCTTACATCACTGGTAGAGGAGGCCTACTGGTGATGTCAGTCCCTGCCCATTTTCCATCTAGGGCGGGACTGTTGCCTCCCCACGTGTTTGCCGTGCGTGGCGTCCCGTAATGCTGGGAGATGGGAGTCCTGGAGGTTGAGTGATGCTGCATGGTGCGCCCTGCAGCTAGCAATACACCTCTTTGGTCCCTTATTCTGGCTAGACGGGTGGCCTGGTTGGGCCCGACCAGGTCAATCGGCTGGTCACTGGCTAGCCATCCAGGCTAGTCACCTAGTGGCTTTAGGGTCAAGTGGGCACTGGGGGACCTGGTGGCTCCTATCGTCCTGGAGTCACCCTTGTCAGGGTCCCTTGGTGGTTACCTGCGTATACTTTCCCACTACCTCTGGGGTCGCCAGTGGTGCTTTCCCTGGCATATGGCCTCCCCTTGTTGGGCTCCATGGTGGGTGGAGGGGTGGGGGAATGAAGGTAGTTTTTGTCTAATATGGCCTCTTATAAAATTTCATCAGCTGACGACCCTGGTTCTGTCCCTGACCATCCTTTAGAATCTCCCTTCTGTGCGCCTCCTGTTCCTCTGGCTGGTGAGATCCATATTTGCCACCCTGGAACCATACCTACCTGGTTCCAGTGGTTTACGGTCAACAGCCACTACAAAGAAGAGCCGGACACACACAACAACATATAGTGGACATGCCCGTGAGGTCCTGCCGGGTGTCTTTGAGAGGGTTGATTTTACAAGGTACTACACCATTCGTACTTTGGATGGTCAACCTATTGGGAATTTGGATATTTTTACTGTTCATCGGCGCATTATGTCAATCTGTGGGAGGGAGCCGAAGATTTCACCTCAGGGGGATGGTAGCCTACTAGTGGAGGTTACATCCCCTGAAGAGGGTTCCCGGCTGGCTGCCCAGTGTAAGGACCCGGATGCGCTGTTTTCTTGTGTCCCTCATGCTTTTTTCAATCAGTGTCGAGGTGTTGTTTTCTCCAAAGACTTACTTCGCTACAGTGAAGAGAAGCTACTTGAAGAACTACAGGTCCACAGGGTTGTCAAAGTGGAGAGGTTTCAGAAGAAGGTTGATGGTATTCTTACCCCAACTCCATCCTTGTTGCTGACGTTCGACTGTACTGTTCTGCCTTCATCCATCAAGGTGGCTTGGTTGTCCCTTAGGGTCAAACCCTTTGTCCCAAATCCACGACGCTGCTATCACTGTCAGATGTACGGGCATGTTGGGCGAGTCTGTCGTCATTTGCAACAGGGCCTCCCAGTGGTGTGTGTCAGTTGTGGAGCATCCACTCATGCAGGACAGGACTGTCCTGGACCTGTTTGTTGTTTGCACTGTGGTGAGGCACATCCTGCTTCATCTAAAGACTGTGCCCGGTTTTGCTTGGAGAAGGAGATCCTCCTCATCCGTAATCGGGATAAAATAAGCTTTCCTGAGGCCAGGAGTAGAGCCATGTCATCTGTTTTCCGTAACGGAGTGTCTTATGCATCAGTTTTGTCTGGTCATAGCCGTCCTCGTCGTCCTGTCCAGCAGCAGACCCGAGTTCCTCCTGTTGTGTCAGCTCCTATGCCTTCATCTGCTGATTCCATGTCAGTGCAACAATCTCCCGCACTTGAGACGGTTGCCACTACAGTTCAAGATTCGACCTCTACATCAGTGGTATCCCCTGGTAGTCATGGTGCACATTCTTCATTTGCTAAACGTCATCGTGGTTCCTCAGAGTCTTTGAGTCTTGAAGATCCTCCAAGCAAGGTGTCGGTCGTGGAGTCCACATCCTCTGTAGTTAGTCCATCTGTGCAACAGCCCTCAGACCCTGCTTCTGGGTCTTCGGGGGCTTCTGGGGTGTCAGGTCAGTCTGGCACCTCTTCCTCCGGGGAATCGGATGTTCCTCCTCCGGTTACCTCTGAGGATCCTGTCCTGCCCCCTCCACGTTTGGAGGCCAGGACCCCAATCCCTCCTGCTCGACCTCTTGGTTCACTGGGAGCCCCGGGCAGGGTTCGGAGTAGCTCTTCCTCTCCTGCTGGGCAGCGACGGGTGTCTGTGAAGTCTCCCAACACTTCGCAGACCCCAGGCCCTCGTTCTAGCCATGCTGCTGCCCGTGGCAAGCCCCTTAGTGGGCGTATCCGCATTCCCAAGAAGATTGTCTCCCAGGGTCGCTCAGTGGTTTCCACTAAGTGACCCTTTCTTTTGTGTATATAGTTCCTCCATTTTAATATTTTTAGTATTTTTTTTATGGTCTTCTGTTTGTCCCTCTCCCCTGCCCCTTTTTATTTCAGTAGTTTTAATGGCTAATATTATTCAATGGAACTGCCATGGTTTACGAGCCAACTGGGAGGAACTCCGTTGGCTTCTGGCTGAGTATTCACCTGTGTGTGTTTGCCTACAAGAGACAATGGTTGGTGATGCTGCGCCTCCCAGTCCACCTGGTTACCAGGTTTTTTATTCAGATCCTCTTCCTGGACAAGGTCATGGTGGGGGTGTGGCTATTCTAGTATGCAGTGACATACCTTTCACTGCTGTGAATCTTAACACTCCACTGCAGGCTGTTGCTCTCCAGATTTTCCTTCCCCGTCGTTATACTGTGTGCTCTTTGTACCTCCCTCCTAGTGCCACTATTGAGAGGGTTGATCTTGAAAATCTTATTCGTGCACTTCCCTCACCTTATTTCTTGCTGGCTGACATGAACAGTCATCATCCCCTGTGGGGTGGCTCCACAGCTGATGCTAGAGGTACTATGTTAGCCTCCATTGTGGAGGATGTGGACCTGTACATTTTAAATTCTGGTGAAGTTACTTACTTCCATAGTCAAACGGGTATTTTTACTTCTATTGATTTGTCTTTGTGCTCTGCAGGGGTAGCCCTGAATTTTACATGGGCTGTGTTACCAGACTTACATGGCAGTGACCACTTCCCTATTTTATTAAGATCGACACAGAGTGCGCCTCGGCGTCGTCTTCCCCGCTGGCGCTTGGATAGGGCGGTCTGGCCGGTTTTTGAGGAGCTGTGTTCCCCGAACCGATGTGTGGAGGATTTTGTCAGCACTGATGCTGCTGTTGAGTATTTCACAGACTTACTACACTCGGCGGCACTGCAGAGTATTCCGAGAACAGCTGGTCACTTTCCTTGCCGTCCAGTTCCCTTGTGGACTGATGAGTGTGCTTCTGCTGTTCAGGTTAAACGTGCTGCTTTCTCCCGACTTTGTCGTCACCGAGGTGACCCTGGTTACTTAGCGGCATATAAGAGGGCCCAAGCTCATGCCCGGCGGGTTATGAAGGAGGCTAGGAGGAAGTCTTGGGCATCATTTGTTTCTTCAATTTCTTCACAGACTCCTCTCACAAAAGTGTGGAAACGGGTGAGGAAGATTTCAGGGAAATTTCCTGTTCCCTCTCCTCCTGTTTTATCTCATGCAGGTGTGGTGGTGGCTCATTCTTCGTCTGTTGCCGAGATATTTGCAGCTCATTTTGCTAATGTCTCTAGGAAGGACACCTCATCCCCGTCGGCACGCCGCCGACGGCACCTGGAATCTTTGGGCATTATTTTTCCATCTACTGCGGAGGAGTCGTATAATGTTGCTTTTTCTGCTTCTGAACTTCAGATGGCATTGTCGCAGTGTCGCGACTCGTCTCCAGGCTTGGATGATGTCCCATATGCCTTCTTACACCACTTGCCTGATGCAGGCCTTCATTTTCTGTTGTCACTGTATAACAGAGTTTGGTGCAATGGTGGGTTTCCGACCTCATGGGGTGTTGCTGTGGTTCTCCCCATCCCTAAGCCGGGTAAGGATCACTTGCAGGCCACTAATTATCGCCCTATCTCGCTGACATCTTGCCTTTGTAAGGTCCTCGAAAAGATGGTGAATAGTCGGCTCATGTGGTACTTAGAGAAGGGTGGTTACTTGTCTCCAGTCCAGTGCGGGTTTTGGAAGATGCGGTCGACCACAGATGCTCTCCTCTCTTTAGAATCTTCCATCTGCCAGGCTTTTGCAACTAACCAGCATCATATCACAGTGTTCTTTGATTTGGAGAAGGCGTATGACACTTCCTGGCATCATGGTATATTGCAATCTCTTTATGAGTTTGGTCTCCGTGGGCAACTCCCCACTTTTATCCGGGAGTTTTTATCTAATCGTTTTATTCGGGTCCGAGTCGGGAGTGAGCTGTCTACTGCACGTCCCCTTGAGGATGGTGTGCCACAAGGGAGCATACTAAGTGTTACCCTTTTCGCAGTGGCAATTAACAGCGTTATTTCTGTGCTCCCTGATGGTGTTCGTGGCTCTCTCTATGTTGACGATTTATCAATCTCTGTCACTGCCTCACGGATGTCAATGGCAGAAAGGAGGATGCAGATGGCTCTCAACCGTGTCTCTAGATGGGCTGATGAACGAGATTTTCGATTTTCCTTCAAGAAGACCGTTGCCATGCATTTTTGTCGTGTTCGTGGAGTCCACCCTGACCCAAACCTTTTTTTTAGATGGGCGTCGTATTTCGTGTTTAAAGGAAACCCGGTTTTTAGGGCTGATTTTTGACAGCCGGTTGACTTGGGTCCCTCACTTGAGGTATGTAAAAGCTGAGTGTCTCGGAGCATTGGGTCTCTTGAAAGTTTTAGCGCACACATACTGGGGAGCTGATCGCAAGACCCTCCTCCTCTTGCATCAGTCTCTGATTTTATCCAAACTTCATTATGGATGTGAAGTTTATTCCTCTGCCTCAGAAGCCCGGCTTCGTATTTTAGATTCCATACATCATGCTGGTGTTTGTCTCGCCACTGGGGCATTCCGATCTTCCCCGATTTCGAGTTTGTTGGCTGATGCTGGTGTCCTTCCTCTAGACTTGCTCCGCTCTTCCCTTTTGATGAGATGTTGGTATCGCTTATCTCGTCTCCCAGACTCCGTGCCCTTTCTCAAGGTCTCTCAAGATTCTCGGTCACCTATTTTTGCCACTCGGCCATCCTTTCCAAAGCCCTTTGGTTTCAGGGTGCAGTCGATTATGTCTAGCTTCTCTGTTCCTTCTGTGCCGATCACTCCCCACCGTGTCCCAAGGGTGGGCTACTGGCTTCTCCCCAGGGTGACAT